>NC_079333.1:0-300000 GCF_029582105.1 Oenanthe melanoleuca
CCAGAAACACAAGTCCCCTCCGGAAGCATGAGAGCCCCTCTCCAAGCCGATCCCACCTACCCCTTTTGTCCAGAGCCTGCAAAGATCTGCGATGTACCCGGCAGCTCCATTGGCATGACAATGGGAAAAATTCTTTAAATTGACACAGCAATAGGAAAAACACTCAACCCCCAACACAGGGGTATAGAGTATCAAAGAAAAAGGCTCAGGTGGTGAAGCAGAAGGTTATCTACCTGGGGTATGAAGTTAGTGCTGGACAACAGACCTTAGGGCAACAGCGTAAAGAAACAATGTGCCAAACTCCACAACCCCAGACAATAAAGGAACTGTGAACCTTTTTAGGGAAGACAGGATGATGTAGGTTGTGGATCTACAACTATGGGTTGCTTGTTAAACTCTGTACACGCTTATGGCAAATGGCAGCAGAGATCTCAAGTGGACTAAAGAGGCCACTCAAGCTTTTAGTCGATTAAATGACGCTCTTATGTCAGCCCCAGCCCTATGACTTCCTGATGTAAGTAAACCATTTTTTTGTTCTCCCATGAGAAACAGGGGATTGCCCTGGGAATACTAGCACAGAACCTCGGGCCATACTGAAGGGCAGTTGCTTACTTCTCTAAGCAGCTGGATGCGACGGCCAAAGGATGGCCAAGGTGCCTCAGAGCGGTGGCAGCAGTTGTGATGAATATTCAAGAGGCACGCAAATTCACCCTGGGCCAGAAAATTACTGTATTGGTGTCTCACACAGTATCTGCAGTATTGGAGGTAAAAGGGGGGCACTGGCTTTCCCCACAAAGGTTCTTGAAATACCAAGCTATTATGGTGGAACAAGATGATGTGGAAATAGTGGTGACTAATATTGTCAACCCAGCTTCTTTTCTCAGTGGGAATCAAGGAGAACAAGTACACCACGATTGTCTGGAAACTATTGAAGCCACCTACTCCAGCCGACCAGACATGAAAGACACCTCTTTTGACGATGCAGAAACCTGGTTTACTGATGGAAGCAGCTACGTCATCAGTGGGTATGCAGTTACCACCAGTAAGGAGGTACTAGAATCTGGATCTTTGCCAATAGATACCTCTGCACAGAAGGCTGAGATAGTTGCCCTGATTCGTGCCTTGGAAATGGCAAAAGGGAAGAGAATATATATATACACAGACTCAAGATATGCATTTGGGGTTGTGCACGTACACGGAGCTATCTGGAAAGAGAGAGGACTTTTAAATTCACAAGGAAAGAACATAAAACATGCACAAGAAATAATGCGATTATTGGAAGAAGTCCAGATGCCTGAGAAGGTAGCAATTATGCACATTAAGGCACACCAGAAGGTGAGCTCAGAATTGGAAGAAGGAAATGAGCTGGCGGACAGAGAGGCAAAAGAGGCAGCAAAGGGTGAGATAGTAATTGAGGCAACCTTGATTCCAGATGGACAGATATCCCTTGAAGTTAAGCCAATATACGATAAAAAAGATAAGGAATTAATTGAGGATCAGAAGGGAGCATATAATGAGGAAGGATGGGCTGTCACTACAGAAGGGAGACTGGTTATCCCCTCCCACATACTATGGTCCCTAGTTAAAAAGGAACATCAGAAAACACACTGGGGAGCAGATGCTCTATATACCCATCTAATTGAAAAGATTACTGCTAGAAATTTATATACTGTTGTTACCCAGGTTACTCGGCAGTGTGACCTTTGCCTCCAGACTAATCCTAAGAATACCCCTAAACCAAAACTTGGTCAAATTGGAAGAGGCCAGGGGCCTGGGCAGCAGTGGCAAGTTGATTTTTCAGAACTTCCAAGAAAAGGGGGGTATAGGTACTTATTGGTGATGACAGATACCTTTTCAGGGTGGCCAGAAGCCTTCCCAACTAGAACTGCCAAAGCACAGGAGGTAACTAGAGTGCTGTTACAAGAAATAATACCATGCTTTGGAGTTCCAGCCACGATATCCTCAGATAGAGGACCACACTTTATTTCAAAGATAGTGCAACAAATTAGTCGTCACTTGGGCATAGATTGGGAACTTCACACCCCATATCATCCTCAGTCCAGTGGCCAAGTAGAGAAAATTAATCATTTAATTAAACAGCAAATTGTGAGGTTAGGACAAGAAGTTAATTTGCCCTGGCCCCAATCACTCCCATTGGCATTGATGTGAATTTGAACTAAGCCAAGGACTAAAGAAAAGTTAAGTTCTTTTGAAATGCTTTACGGGAGGCCATATGGAGTGCAAAGGGGAACTTCTACCCAAGTTGGAGAGGAGACACTGGCCACCTATATGGTAGCTTTGAGCAAACAGCTCAGAAAAATTGAAAAACATGTGGCTGGAACTCGGGGCAGAGGTCTGGATGGACCAGTGCATAATATACAGCCTGGAGATTATGTATATGTTAAGTCTTTTACAGAAAAAACCCTCGAACCACAGTGGGAAGGACCATTCCAGGTGCTACTCACTACCTTCACTGCAATTAAGATCAAGGAACAGAGCGCTTGGATCCACCATTCTCGGGTGAAGAAAGCTCCAAAAGCTCCTTGGAAACTAATATCTGGTGAGAACGGACTAAAGCTCAAGTTTACATGAACAAAATGAGCATATTACAGTTAGGGGTGTTCGGTGATTCAGGACGTAGAAATTTAATTGTTTTGTTTGTAAATATAATTATATTCCAAGAATTGGAAAGTACCTTTAGCCAGAGCAATGTTGAATGGCCTTGGTCCCAGGCTTTTGTTAAGTCTACCGGATATATGGGGAAGGTACAAAATTTGAACTTGTCAACTGTAGTCATGCATGGAAACCAGGTATATGAAAAGCAAGAATGGCAGAAACAAGGGTTGTGGTCACTTCAAGGGACTGTAGGAGAGACCATCAGAATAGGATGTCGAATGATTAATGGAACTACCCATGAGAAACCAGCTCAAATTAGTGTCTCATCTCCCCCTGCAAACGGACATAATGAGATTTGTAACCAACGCAGTGAGCCAGATTGTTGGTATAATTTTACATTAGATAGGACTGTTGAGGTGGTATGCCTTTGGTCTCATAGAGGTCTTGGGCTCTCATTTAAATTTAGAATAAATGCCATAACTGAACCTGTTCAGATTCAGTCTCAGAGTACGCCACTCGAACTTAAACTTATGATTTATGAGGTAGGCCCATATATAGTGAGAAATATAGGACAACAGCAATTATTATTCAATCCAGAATGGTCTCTCAAGCGTGTTGAATTGCTAATACAAACCAATATTTCAGAGATTCAACCAGCCTGTTCCTCCTTCCTAAAACCATCCCTAGAAGGGTGGACAACATGGTTACAGAAGCAAGTACACTTTAGGGATAGGATGCGAAGAGATTTAACGGGAATGTTTGGAACAGGATTAGGAGTATTGAATGGTATTGACTCTGAAATACTAGCAAATAAGCTAGCAACTGCAACAGATGATTTGACAAAACTGGGACAACCTCTACAATCATCTTTATTGGCATTAGGAAATAGTGGCAGGTTTCAAAGGTGTTACCAAACTGGGCAAAGACTGAGGACCAGGACCATAAGTTAATAATAGACGCACTTAGCATGGTTCAAGATAATGTGTCTTTAGCTTTCAGTTGTGTACAAGCGCAGTTATGGATCCAATCCACAGCTGCCTTGGCTATAAGAGAAGGGAGTGAAGGCACTTTTCTGATTGAGGTCCGAAAAGTTGTTTGGGACAATGCTAATGATTTTGAAAGAAAATTCCAATCCTGGTGGACTCTAGTAAATTTCACCTATGATCCTGTGTTCTCGGTTGGTGTTGTGTCTGCTCCTCTCCCGCCCCCACACCTCTCTGTCTGCATGGAGCTGCCGCTGGTGCCCTTTCCACCCCCGGGGGGGTGGTGCCCTGGGGGCTGTGCTGTTTGGCTTGCTGCTGCTGCCCGGCTGCTGCTGCTGCTTGCTGCGTGCTTGCTAGCTACCCCGGCCGCTACCCCGCTGCTTCTGCCCTACTGCTTCTGCCCCGCTGCTGCTGCCCCGGCTCTGCCCCGGCTCTGCCCCGGCGGCTGCCTTCCCCTCCCCTTTCTCTCCTTCAGCTCCAAGATCTGTACCGGCTCCGGACGGGACCTGGACATCAGAGACTGCCTCCGGAGCCTGCCCAAGAAGCTTCTCGCCCTTCCCAGCAGCGACCGTCTCTCACACTGGTGAAAACATTTTTGTCATCTGAGATTGTACTTTCCTGTTGCTGGGAAGTGTTTTTCTTTGTTTGTTAATAAATAGGTTTTTTCCACTTTTCCCCCCTGAGTACAATTCTTTCCGAGCCCAGTGGAGGGGAGGAATTGTGAGGGGGGCTTATTCTGGGGGACTCTTTTGGAGGTTTCCCCCCTAGGTTTGTCCTAAACTTGGACAAATAATTTGGTGGCCCGTACGGGGAAACCAGAGAAAGTGGAAAAAACCTTACTCTAATAATATTTTGTTTTCAATTGTTTGTGTTGGTATTGGTATGGTTATTGAATCCATAATGGCTTTTGGACTGGAAGCCTGCCTGTATATTTGGTCTTTAGGGCTTTTTGAAGTGTTAATACCCCTGCGGTCTTTGGGCTTGTTCTCTTATCCGGAGATAGCCCCGGTGTTATCCCTAATACGTAGTTTCTGCATTAAAGGGGTATTAACCAAAATATTTATTGGGCTAGGCTTGTTTGTGATGATTTGCAGGAGGTTCATAAAAATGTTAGAATCTACTTCAGGGATGTATACTTCCTGGTTTTTGTTGTGCACTCAATTTATTAGAGGAGAAGCAGGCAAACAGGACTTCTCGCCTTTATTTTCCTTCTTCTCCTCTGAATTATTTACATCTCTGCTAGAAAATGTTCAGTTCTCCCTGAATATTAAGGAAATCATCTTTTTGGTATTTAATTTAGTAAGTTTTTTATATACTGTCTGCAGCTCATATAAAATGAAGGCTGAGATTTCCAGAGGGGCTGGTGAGACTCCTGATTTAGGAGTAAAGCCAAGCAGAAGGAATCTTGAGTGGAATGGGAAATGGGAGAACATGGGCCAAATTCTAAAAGAATTTTCTGACCCTATAATCTGGGACTTCCCATCTGACCAGATCCAGTCGAGGTTGCAAAATACCTGAGAGAGAAATGTCAGGATGACCATAAGGAAAAAAAATCACTGCAGTGAGCTGGGCTCTGGCGTATGCTTATTGTACCCTGTTAGATAGTGTAGAACAACAAACAAAGGAAAGGGAACAGGGAGATAACGTAGCTACTATGCCAGCTACTCAGGCTGTAGTTAACACCCCAGGCTCGAGGACAGGGGCGAAATTAGAAAGTAAGCTTCAACCAATGGCTGTGGCTACCAGTACAAGGAGTGGGAAGTGCACCAAGAAGACCGATCGGCCAGTGGAGGATGATGATGAGGATGCAGGAGAAGGACCTTCAACACCTCCTGATGTAAAATCAAGAGTTAAAACCACTGGTGTGAGATCAGAAACTAATAATGAGTCCCTGTCCTTAAAAGATCTTCGTGGTTTAAGAAAGGATTATACAAGACAGCCTGATGAATCCATAATTAGTTGGCTGGTCCGGCTTTGGGATGCAGCGGGTGAGGCTACCATCTTAGATGGCACTGAGGTGAGACACCTGGGATCCCTGTCTCATGATCCGGTCATCGATCAAGGTATGATGAGGGAGACTAACCCTCAAAGCCTCTGGGCACGTGTTTTAGACAGCATGGCACAAAGATATCTGTGTGCCGATGACCTGTATATGCAACAGACCAAGTGGAAAACCATAGAGCAAGGGATCCAACGTCTGAGGGAGATGCCAGTGGCGGAAATTATTTTTTCAGATGATATAACAACTAGGAACCCAGACCTGGTACCATGCACACCTGTAATGTGGAGGAAGCTGGTGCGACTCGGGCCATCTGAATATGCGTCTGCTTTGGCAATAATGAAGCGAGAAGAGGTATATGAAACGGTGCTGGACATGGCAAAGAAGCTCCGGGCATACGCGGATGCTGTGCATGGCCCAACCCATGCCAGAATCGCCGCCGTGGAAACACACTTGCAAAATTTAGAGGAAAGATAGAGGAAAATCATAAGAGGCTCAGGGAGGAAATTAAGGAGGACCTCCTCCAAATTTCAGCTGTGCAAATTAGATGTCCTGGCACCCAACGTAGACGTTCTCCAGATGGGGAGAGGAGGTACACTCCCCGGGCCGAGCTATGGTTTTTCCTGCAGGATTCTGGAGAGAACATGAGGAGGTGGGATGGAAAGCCTACGGCTGCTCTGGCACGATGGGTGAGGGATTTGAAGCAAGGCAAGATTGAAAGCGGAAGTTCCATCCGAAGGAGAGCCGCTCCTGTTGCCCGTACCCAAAGTGCCAAATATGACAGTGATAATGACATGTCTGACCCTCTCGAAGGAACTTCTAAGATGCATGCCCCAGGGAAGAAAGATAAACAGGCTTAGAGGGGCCCTGCCTCTAGCCAGGGTGAGGCAAGGGAGAATCGTGTCTTTTGGACTGTGTGGATTCGGTGGCCTGGCACATCGAAACCACAGAAGTACAGAGCTTTAGTTGACACAGGTGCCCAATGTACGATAATTCCATCAAGATATGTGGGGGAAGAATCCGTTTCTATCGCTAGTGTAACAGGTGGCTCGCAGGACTTCACCCTGGTGGAAGCTGAAGTGATTTTAACTGGAAGGGAATCTTATTGTGACTGGTCCAGAGGCCCCATGTATCTTAGGCATAGATTACCTTCGGAGCAGGTATTTTAAGGACCCAAAAGGCCTGAAGTGGGCATTCTGGATAGCGGCTGTGATGGCAGAACACATCCGCCAATTGAACACCCTGCCTGGACTGGCTGAGAATCCCATTACAGTAGGACTTCTGAAAGGAGAAGAGTAACGAGTACCAATTGCCACTTCAATAGTACATCGCCGGCAATATAGAACAACTCGAGATGCTGTGATCCCCATCCGCAAGATGATCCGTGAGCTGGAGAGCCAAGGGTTGGTCAGCAAAGCCCACTCACCCTTCAACAGCCCCATCTGGCCTGTGCAAAAATCTGATGGGGAATGGAGATTGACTGTAGACTATCGTGCCTTGAATGAAGTGACTCCACCACTGAGCGCTGCTGTGCCGGACATGCCGGAGCTGCAGTACGAGCTGGAGTCCAAGGCAGCAAGGTGGTATGCCACCATTGACATCGCCAATGCGTTTTTCTCCATTCCTCTGGCCGCAGAGTGCAGACCTCAGTTTGCTTTCACCTGGAGGGGCGTGCAGTACACTTGGAACCGACTGCCCCAGGGGTGGAAACACAGTCCCACCATCTGTCATGGACTGATCCAGGCTGCACTGGAAAAGGGTGAGGCTCCGGAACATCTACAATATATTGATGACATCATCGTATGGGGGAACACAGCAGCAGAAGTGTTTGAGAAAGGAGAGAAAATTATCCAAATCCTCCTGGAAGCCGGCTTCGCCATCAAGAAGAGTAAGGTTAAGGGACCTGCACGTGAGATCCAGTTCCTGGGAGTGAAGTGGCAAGATGGATGGCGTCAGATTCCTACTGATGTCATTAACAAAATTACAGCTATGTCCCCACCTACTAACAAGAAGGAGACACAAGCTTTCCTAGGTGCCATAGGCTTTTGGAGAATGCACATCCCTGAGTACAGCCAAATTGTGAGCCCTCTTTACCAGGTCACTCGCAAGAAGAACGATTTCCACTGGGGCCCTGAACAACAGCAAGCTTTTGCCCAGATTAAACAGGAGATTGCCCATGCGGTAGCTCTTGGCCCAGTCAGGGCAGGACCAGATGTTAAGAATGTACTGTACTCTGCAGCCGGGAACCATGGTCTGTCCTGGAGCCCGTGGCAGAAGGTGCCTGGTGAAACCCGAGGCCGACCCCTGGGATTTTGGAGCAGAAGTTACAGAGGGTCTGAAGGCAATTACACCCCAACGGAGAAGGAAATTTTGGCCGCCTACGAGGGAGTCCAAGCTGCTTCAGAAGTCATTGGTATGGAAGCACAGCTTCTCCTGGCACCCCGACTGCCAGTGGTGGGGTGGATGTTCAGCAGAAAGGTTCCCTCAACCCACCATGCCACCAGTGCCACATGGAGCAAGTGGATAGCCCTCATCACTCAGCGTGCCAGAATCGGGAAACTAAATCGTCCTGGGATTCTGGAAATAATTACAAACTGGCCCGAAGGTGAAAGTTTCGGTGTCGCGGATGAAGAAGAAGAACCAGTGACACGGGCTGAAGAAGCTCCACCATACAACGAGCTACCGGCTCCTGTCGCATCGTGGGGATAAACCAGAGATGGAAAGCGGCTGTATGGAGCCCCACACGACGGGTTGCAGAGGCCACTGAAGGAGAGGGTGGATCCAGTCAATTTGCCAAACTCAAAGCTGTCCAACTGGCCCTTAACATCGCAGAGAGAGAGAAATGGCCGAAACTCTATTTATACACTGATTCCTGGGTGGTAGCCAATACTCTGTGGGGATGGTTGAAGAAATGGAAAAAGGCGAACTGGCAGCGCAGAGGAAAACCAATTTGGGCTGCTGAAGAGTGGAAAGACATCACTACTCGATTAGAGAAACTACCTGTGAAAGTTCGCCATGTAGACGCCCATGTCCCCAGAAAGAGAGCCAATGAGGAGCAGCAACATAATCAGCAAGTAGATCAAGCTGCAAGGATAGGGGTGTCGAAGATAGACTTAGATTGGGAACACAAGGGAGAATTGTTCCTAGCTTGATGGGCCCATGATGCCTTGGGTCATCAGGGCAGAGATGCCATTTATAAGTGGGCACGAGACCGAGGGGTGGATCTAACCATGGACAGCATCTCCCAGGTTATCCACGACTGTGAGATGTGCGCTGCCATCAAGCAGGCGAAGAGGGTGAAGCCCCTCTGGTATGGGGGGTGTTAGAGGCCTTGCAGCTGCTGGAGGCCTTGCAGCTGCTCTGAATCTTGCTCCGATTTACCGTAAAGTGCCTTGATTTAAACCAGCAAGGTAGAGCATCCTTGGACTGATAAAGCAGGAAAGAATAAGACCATAAATTCTGCTCAGGGTTAAAGAAGAAGACATCTGGAGGAAACAGGACCTTGGTGGATTGCCATAGCATGAAACTTCAAAGAATATCTTGCTTAATTGTTAAAGTAAAAATAGCTTATCATAGGTTAACCAATTGTATGTTAGAATGCATATAAACTTTTTTCATGTAACCAATAGAATCCATTGTAACAAGAATGCTACTGATCGAATAAGAGTATAAAAAGACAAGCTCTGTGATTGAATAAAGCGCGCTCTTTTGACTGACTTCGGAGTTCTGTTTTGGGGTTCGTGACAGGGGGCGGTGGTCTAAGTATAAGTATGGAGAGGCCTGGCAGATTGATTATATCACACTGCCTCAGACCCGCCAGGGCAAGTGCTATGTCCTGACCATGGTGGAAGCCACAACTGGATGGTTAGAGACGTACCCAGTGTCTCATGCTACAGCCCGCAACACCATCCTGGGCCTGGAAAAGCAGGTCCTGTGGAGGCATGAAACCCCTGAGAGAATCGAGTCAGACAATGGGACTCATTTTAAGAACAATCTCATTAACACCTGGTCTAGAGAACACGGTATTGAGTGGGTGTACCACATCCCTTACCATGCACCAGCTGCAGGTAAAGTGGAAAGATACAATGGATTACTCAAAACCACCTTGAAGGCATTGGGTGGGGGGTCCTTTAAAAACTGGGAACAACATCTAGCAAAGGCTACTTGGTTAGTTAACACCAGAGGTTCCATCAACCGAGCAGGTCCTGCCCAGTCTGACTCCCTTAATACAGTGGATGGAGATAAAGTCCCAGTGGCCCATGTCAGAGGTCTGTTAGGAAAGGCAGTATGGGTTAATCCTGCCTCGAGTACAGGCAAACCCATTCGTGGGATTGTCTTTGCTCAAGGACCAGGATGCACGTGGTGGATAATGCAGGAAGATGGAACAACACAATGTGTACCACAGGGAGAACTGATTGTAGGATGAGACAGAAAGACATATGTAAGTGTTGAAGGTCTGAGTAAGTGAAATGAGAGGAAATGTGTAAGTGTTGAAGGTTTGAGCAAGTCGGATGAAAGCTTTACATTGTAGTTAGTGGGTGTATATCCCAATCGTGTGTAACGTTCACGATGTGGGATAAGGGGTGGAATGTTCTGGGTTGGTGTTGTGTCTGCTCCTCTCCTGCCCCCACACCTCTCTGTCTGCATGGAGCTGCCGCTGGTGCCCTTTCCACCCCCGGGGGGGGTGGTGCCCTGGGGGCTGTGCTGTTTGGCTTGCTGCTGCTGCCCGGCTGCTGCTGCTGCTTGCTGCGTGCTTGCTAGCTACCCCGCCCGCTACCCCGCTGCTTCTGCCCTACTGCTTCTGCCCCGCTGCTGCTGCCCCGGCTCTGCCCCGGCTCTGCCCCGGCTCTGCCCCGGCGGCTGCCTTCCCCTCCCCTTTCTCTCCTTCAGCTCCAAGATCTGTACCGGCTCTGGACGGGACCTGGACATCAGAGACTGCCTCCGGAGCCTGCCCAAGAAGCTTCTTGCCCTTCCCAGCAGCGACCGTCTCTCACACTGGTGAAAACATTTTTGTCATCTGAGATTGTACTTTCCTGTTGCTGGGAAGTGTTTTTCTTTGTTTGTTAATAAATAGGTTTTTTCCACTTTTCCCCCCTGAGTACAATTCTTTCCGAGCCCAGTGGGGGGGAGGAATTGTGAGGGGGGCTTATTCTGGGGGGCTCTTTTGGAGGTTTCCCCCCCAGGTTTGTCCTAAACTTGGACATCCTGTTACTAATATGGCCACTACCTTCGTGCTTACCATACGTAATGCCACAGTTTATGATATTCATCCCATCATTGCATTGGGACTCAATCATGAGGGGACGGTGTTGTATCCCTCAGAGCATAGGGCGTGGGCCGGACAGTAAATGGGAAATGGCAAACTGTGAATGTAGAATCTTGTGTTACTCGAGAACAACAAGGGTTTATCTGTGAAAGCAATACAATTGATGCTCAAGACGTATGCCTTGACACCGAGCAGGGTGTATGCCACTTTGAAATTCATCCAGATGCTGATGAAAAGACTATGCTTATATATACTGGTCAAGGATGTGTATGTTTAAGAACCACTTGTGTTTTTGTGAACATAGACAATGAGAATGTAACTCTGCCTGTTAAGAATAACTCTAATTTCTGTATTTGTAATTTGGTTAAAATTACGGGATGTGATTTTTCATATTCGTCACCAGTTACATCCCACCAGCTGATAAGGTCTAACTACACGACATACCACAAACTGTCACTTACGCCCATTGGAATGAACCTTACATTGGTAAAGCAACTGGTAAAACATCAAGACTTATCAAAAATTTTGGAAGAAATCAAAAAGAGCGGGCAAAAGACTTTAGTCACTGTTCACCATTATGTCCAAGAAATAAATAGAGTCTTACAAAGGGTTAAGCAGGATGCGAGCCACAATTGGTGGGATGCCCTTTTCGGGTGGTCCCCAACTGCGACTGGAATTGTGAATACATTATGTCATCCAGTAATTGTGTTATTGGTTTTAGTTAGTCTAAGCTTACTGCTGTCTTTCGTACTATTTATTTGGAATTGGAAGATGTTGCAACGAATGGCAATACTAACTTCATTGTCGAGAGTACATGGTAAGGCATTAAGAGATACATATCTTAAGGATGGAGAAAGAGAAATCTTGTATTAAGTAAAAGAATTTACTAATTTTCTAGAAAAAGGGGGACTGAAAGAGGGGATTTAAGGGTTACATAGAATGAAGAGTATAACATATATAGTACCAGTCACTGTGTGCTTATAAGGAAAGGAATGCACGATGTATAACATATAGTATCAGTCACTGTGTGCTTAAATAGGGAAAGGAATGCACGATAAGAGACCCCTGAAGTACAGGAAAGTGTCCCTCTCCATAAAAGTGCAAAGTCTGCGACCAAGAGATTACAAGCGCATGCGTGGAAAGACAAGGTGAAAAGTTCAATTAGTGAGGAAGACTTTTACTTCATCGTTTTCTGCCCACAGACTCATTTGAAGACCACCGACTCAATAAACTACGCAGCCGCAATGAATATGCAACTAATTTCCATACAAAGCGGGGAAACAGGCAGGGCAGATAATCAATATGTATAGGCGATTTAGAATATGCATGTACTTCCTAGATAAATAGAAGGTTAGAAGCATGTAAGGTACGCAGGATTTGGGAGGATGCTTTCCCCCTGCATCCAGCGCTGAATAAAATACGTACCTACTCCACAATTTTACAGGTTGTGAAGTCTGTTTTCCGCGCTTCAGGTAGAAGTCCAAATCACTGACTAAATGTAGTAGCAGACTGCTGGTAAATGTTATGAGACACAAGAAAAACAAGGAATAGGAGATCAGAGGCCAAGCAGTTGAAAACCACAAGTGCGGTAACAAAAGGAGAAGCCTGAATGACCCCAGATTAGTGAGACCTAAGGTCTCTCTGTCAGCACAGAGAAAGAACAAGGCTGGGCTTCTCTGTGGGAGCTGGGACAGTCTGTGTTTCAAGCTGTCACAGGTGCCATTTGCACTGCGAGAGCTGAGACTTTATCAAGATTCTTCAATGCTTTACACTGTTTTGAACATTTAGAGGGGTCCCTGTTCTCTAAAGATCAGGCTTCAAATTCCAAATGAGAGTCTCCCTTTCAGACCATCTTGAACATTCCCTGACAGAAGGACAGTTGGTGCCCAAGGGAAACGTGCCTAAGGGCCAAGACAGACTCCCTGTTCCCTTTGCTACCCAGATCCCATCTGATAACCTCTCCAGGAGGCAGGAAGAGACAGAGGGAAGGCCTGTGACCATCAGGCAGGTGAAATCCCTCTGTCAATAGTCACATTTATAGATATGTATTGTTCTGTTTATCTATATAGTTGTATTTATAGATTTATATAGGTGTATTTAAATGCATATAGTTATGTCTATCCATTTTTATAGTTGTGTTAATAAATCTGTTCAATTTATATATAGTTGTAGATGTATGTAATTATGTTTTTATATGTGAAGTTATAAATGTGCCTAGATGCATTTATACATATGTCTAGTTACATTTACATATATATAGTTGTATTTGTACAACTATTGATACCTCTATAAATAGGTTACGAAGATTGATATCTGTACAAATACAGGCCTTTTTTTACCTCTTTCCCTCCACGGATGCCTTCTTAATCTCTTGTTTTCCCCTCTGTCTCCTGTTGCTGTGCTGGGTCCGAGCTGGTGGCCGGGCCGGGCAGAGCAGCAGTTCCAGCCCCGGGTGTCCCTGGAGCGGTGGCAGCTGCCGGTGGCCGCAGGCAGTGTCCCCTGAGGAGCTGCTGAGGGACGGTGAGACTGAGGGGGCTGAGGGGCTGAGGAGGCGCTGGCACTGAAGGGATGGTGACCTTGAGGTGCTGCTGGGGCTGAGGGTGTGGGGCAGCTGAGGGCCATGGTGGCACTGAGGTGACAGGGAAGTGGCACAGGCTGAGGGGGTGGCGGCTCTATGGAGACGGGATGGGTCAGAAGGGACTGAGGCGGGTGACAGGACTGCGGGGTCTGAAGAAACTGAAGGGGACTCGGGGTTTGCTGAGAGCATGGCGGGGCTGAGGGGATGGAGGGGCCAGCAGGGAGCACAGAGGGGTCTGGGACTGCAGCTCTGCCAGGCCTTGGAACCAATTCCTAAGCCTCCAATTTTGCTTGGAGACAGCAGGAGGACTGACATGCACCAGCAGGGAGAAGGCAAAGTCCGCGAGCAGGAGCAGGAGCAGGAGCAGGAGCAGGAGCAGGAGCAGGGAGCTGCTGCTGGCACAGAGCCTGGGTGAGGCCCCAGGGCCGGTGAGGCAGGGTGGGGTGAGGGTGCCGTGGGCTGTGGCCGTGGGCAGTGCCCGGCACAGGGGCAGGAGCGGCCCTGCCCGTGCTGGGGCTGCTCAGCGCAGCTGCCCCGGCCGGCACAGGGGCTGTCCTGGGGCAAGGCAGCTGTGCCGGCAGGGCCCGGGAGCTGTGCCGGCTGTGCCGGGCTGCCGGGGGCTGCAGGACAGTCCCGCCACGCTGCACTCGCCACACCCTGGCCCGCTCGGCCTGCTTTTCCTTTCCAGCCCTCCTGGGGAGGCACTGAGATTTTCTCTTTGCTGATGGAAGTGCAGGTGCTGCCAGGGGAAAGGCCCTGCTCCTGACTCAGTGTTCCCTTTGCTTCCCAGATGTGCCATCTGCTGTCCCTGTCCAGGAGAGCTGCTCTGCACAGGACCAAGAGCCAGAAGGAGAAGCTTTGAAGATGGCACTGTTGGAATCCTATTTTCTGCTTAGAGTTCTCTTTAAAGATATATGGACTTGCACATAGAGAGGGATAATTAGATGAATATTTACATGTGTAGATTGTTATTTGTATTGGGAGCATTTCCATATGTCTTTTATATTTATGGACGTGCTATGTGTATATTTGTATATATACATATATGTGTGTAATTATATGCATGTGCATATATGTGTCTAAGTATGTTGTTATATTTGACTTTAGTTCTGTTTCCTGGGCTTTCACTTGTGTAGGTATCTATTTGTATTGATGCAGATATAGGTATATAACTCTTTTAAATGGGTATATTGTATTTCCATAGATATATGTATTCTATTTTTATATTTTTATACGTATATTGATCTATTTCTATGTCTAACTGCATTTACAGATGTGTGGAGTTGTAAAGCTGTATATTTGTATTGATGCATTTACATGAATATTTAGATTTGTACAGTGATATTTGTATATTGATCTGTTTGGTTTACATATCTACTTACATGTAGTATGTAATATGTAATGTTTAATCTATATTTACACCTGTAGATGGTTATAGTTGTATGCGTATTTATTTATATGTGCATACAAATGTATTTAATTCTATTTAAACATGTATGAAGTAGTATAATTGTATAACTTTATCAGCTGGATTCTTAGTGTAGGGTTTTTTAGAGAGGGAATGCATATTTTTGTGTTTCTATATGGGCTGTAGGCAAGTATGTAATAAATTAAGTTGTTAATACCTAATTGATCTTTGTGTAATAGTGAGTTGTTGTAGAGTTTGGCAATAAATTAAGTTTTTGTTAACTCAAGTGGATATTTATTTATTTTTGCATAGCATTGTTGTACGCATGTAATAAATTTCTTTTTTTAACTTGAACTGGGATTTGTACAGTTCTGTATTGTCAGCGCAGGTTTAGCAATTTGTAATAAATGACATTTTTCAACTGAAATGGATTCTGGTGTATTTGTCGATCAGCAGTGGGGCTGTAGCAATCTGCAAGAAATGACATTTGCCAGCTGAGATGGGTGTTGTGCGCTCTGTGCTATCCAAAGCAATGAGCAGATGTAAAGGTGATGATGCTGGGGGATTTTGCCCCACATGCACTCAGGCTGGGCAAGGGAAGCGCAGATTTGGGATGGCAGCAGAGCCACACGTTGGCTGAGAACTGCCAGGCAAAGGCAGCTGAGAAAACTCCGGGACTCCAGTGGGCGAGGAACTCCTGCTCTGTGGATTTTCAGATCATTCCATTGATGTTTGGTTCTTTATATACAAACATCCATAAATACACATATATGGAAATATATGTGGGCAGTACTTAGTGACCTGGAACATACTTGATTGTGGGAACTGAAATGGATATTTCTGTCTTTATCTATAGAGTCAGCAGAGTTGTGCCATTCTGTAGCCATCTATGAACTGAAATTGGTCATCATATATAATCAGGGCAGTTATAACAATCTGTGATAAATTTCCCTTTGAAACTGACATTGGCTTTGGGGCACTTCTCATTTCCATGATGAGTGACCACATCAATATTTGTCCCTATTTTTTTCACTCATCCTTAAGCTCTGGTGAGTGTGTGACAGGCTGTGGCAGCCAATTCCTCACAGGTCTGTCAATCTGTGGATAATAGAACCTGACTGAGGCTATTTGTCTGTGAGTTGTGGTCCATCTCTAGAACCCACTCAGGCAGCACCCTGGCTGGGGAGGGAAGGGTAGAAAATGTAAGGGGATTATGACATTTACTCTCTTTTCACACTGTTTGCGATTTGTTTGTTTTCCTAACCTCTCTGTGGAATTTTCTCCCATTGACATGCGAAGCAGCACTGATGGCTAGTGACAGGGGAGGGGGCACAGGGAAGTGAGCCTGCGGCCAAGAAGGGCTGGAACTGGGTTACTGCTCTGTTTGGTGTTGATTTCATAGTTGTTGTTGTTTTATTTGTCTTGTTAGATAGACTAGTAAAGAACTGTTATTTCTATCCCATATCTTTGCCTGAGAGCCCCTTAATTTCAAAATTATACCAATTCAGAGGGAAGGGTTTATTAGCTCCATTTTGAGGGAAGGCCCTGCTTTTCCCTAGCACAACTGTCTTTTCAAACCAGGACACACACATATTTGCACTAAGCTGCAGCCTCAATTTAGCAAGGAAAAGGATAGATTTTCTTTAGTCATTCAGTGTGGAATAAAATGATGTAGGAATAGCCACAAACTAAGCTGCAGAAACAGCTTGTTCTTGGTCTTAGCAGGACATTGGGTGCAAGAAAGCACCACAATCTCAATGATTCACCTCTTAGGTAAAACCAAAATGGTTCATTGTGTGAATCTACCTGGTGATGGAAATAACCAATGGGCAGGGGCTGAAGTCTGGGAGCCAAACACTTGGGAAAAGAGACCTGGCAAAGGCAGCCCAAGGTGCAGGCAGGCATTTGGCTCAAGGCAGGAGGGAGCTTGTAGTGCCAGCACTGGAAGGGACTGCAGGCAAAGGAGCTGGCCATGGGCAGGGAGCAGCTCCTGCTGCACTGCAAGGGAAGGACTGGCAGCAGGCGGGAGGAGCGGGCACATTGCTGATGGACACCGGAGCTGCTCCTGAGCCACCAACGGGACCCCTCCTGGAACTGCAGCTACAGCTCAGCTCCCTGTCCTGCAGGCTCTGCTTGGCCTTTGGAGCTCAAACCCACTGCAGAGAGCAGGCCTGATTATAAATGATACCAACTCTAAGACTTCAGAACTTGTTGTCCCACTGCTAATACTGTTTTTTGAATTTCTTAGACTATCTCTGCATTAAGTACCCTCTGTGTCTCAAAAGGTAGAGCTCAGCATCTTAAACCATGCATTCTGTCCTTTAGCAGATTTATAGAATATTCATTCTTCTCTGTGAAGAACTTAAGAAAGGGTAGTTGTTTTATGATAGCATGGTTCCATAGAACTTTATTTCAAATTATTTTTTAAAGTACTTATAGTATGAAGACACTTTACTAAAACGATTAAGGGTGAAAATTGCAGGGCTGGTTTAAAATTTAATCCAAATTGTATTTCATTCTGTGCAATATTTCCTTTAAATCTGATTAATGTCCAGGAATCAAAACCTAGATTTCTCTTTTGTTCCCTTTTTTGCTAGTAAACAAGGCATGTGTATACATTTGATTTTGATTTTAATGTCAGTAATCCACTGGACTCATTGATACCGTGGAACTTCTTTATCATTTACAACTCCCTATGGTTCTCAGGAACAGAAAGGTTAAAGGAAGGGAAGAGAGCAAATCTTTTAAAGCAATGACCTGATAGTTAGTTCACATCACTTTGTAAACCCTTGGTTAAATGCACTATTATCTAAAAACAATGCATATATGTACAGGTATGAAGTATCAGCTGAATAAATGCTCATACACAAACAAGTTCTCATAGATATTTTTTGCTAGCCTCGTGTTTTGTTCTATCTTAGTCAAATCAGGAAGATAAATTCTACTGTTTTTTCAAAAATCAATTGGGTAAAAAATTTACAAGTTTTGTTTAGGATTGTACAAACAATAATTTTAATTGTGTTGCCGAAGAAAAACAAAATTGATGTGTCATGGGTGGTGAGCAATAGACATTATTAACAGAAGGGTTGCCCAAAGTATCTGTGGGATATTGTATAGCAGTTAATGTGAAGATCTCATAATTGATGGGGATAAGAGACCCTGATCCTGAAGATTAAAAAATCATTTGATAACAATAAAAAGAGCTTCTCTAGCTCATCTTAGTTATACTTAAAATGTGTTTTTCAATAGTGATTGAAAACTCATCACTTCTTTTATGCTGCTGAATAATTAATGCTGATCATTTTAGTTTCAGCCCACAGATTTAAAAGATAATTGTAAAAGAAATAAATAATTTCAATGTGCCAGAATAGTTTCTTATAATGTGCACAACTTCATAGTCGAGCTACTGGGCTTCCACCCTCTACTGAAAAACTTTGTTTCATTGTCTAAACCAAAGACTTGAAGAAAAGAATTGTCCAAAAGAAAGCCCCTCCAAGTACCTTACAAGCCCCAATGAGACAAGGAGTTATCAACAGTGAAATTTTTTTTTTTTTGTTAAAGTTCAATACTGACTTTATTCAACATCTAAAACTTACTAATCTTCTTTGATCTAATTCTACATTTTTAAGAAATAATCTATTGCTCAGTGCCAGCAAAACTTACCTGTTCAATACTAATTTAAATAGTTCTAAAAGCCTAAACTTGTCTTTGAAATAAAAATCCAGAGGTCACTGATTAATCAGGCTGGAGCAGATGTGTGGTATCAGGACTCCACTTATTGCTTGTCAAATTCAGATATTCATCTCTGAATATGGGACAGCTTTTTGTGGAGGTACTGCTACCTGCTCTTCATTTCAGAGTAGCTGAGGCTACCCTGTCAAGGAGAAAGCAAAAGAAAATTAGGGCATGCATACATCTCTGCAGAGTTTAGAGCCTGATGTCCTTTGCTTTAAAAAAGCCTTGAGCCAGACTCAGCAGTACCCATGGCTCTGCAGGTGTGGTGTCACACATACCTGTTGTAACTGCTGATAATCTGCTAGGATTCAATGAAGCAGCATCTTCAAGACAAAAACCATGAACAATGTTTTACTACCACTATAAAATGCAAACCTAGGTAAAACACTAAAAATACCTTCAGTTTGACTTTGGAGATTTTCTTCCTTGTGATCCACCACCCTTCTGGGAGGTTTGCAAAAAGAAATTCCCAACTCCCAGTATCAGCCAAGATCTGCAATTAAGCCTCTCAATAGGGAATAGAAGGAGCACATGCTCCATGACTCTGCTTGGGATACACTTTACCTTAGTGTTTGTTCACACACGGCTCAAACAGGGTTTTTTGGGCAGAGTGTTGCAAAAATCAGACCCAGCCCAAGCAGTGTCTGAGCATATATGCCAATTCTGCAGTTTCCCGTTGTCCCACTGAGCAACTTCAGGGAATGCAAAACACTGCTGTGATGAAGCACAACCTTCACAGTTTTATCCTTCTTTACCAGGCTTTGAAGCGTGGAATCAGAGACTTCCACTGTTCATTAAACTGTCTGAAATTCTTGTTTATCTTGTCAATCTGAGCATGTAAATTCCTGTATTCCTCATACTCTGCATTGAAGTCATCCTTGTAGTGTTGGCGTTGCTCCAAGGAGACTATGGCAATGTATTTTCTAATGGAAAAATTAGATAATTTTTCTGCGAGTGAACTCTAAGAGAAGATTCTGATGTGCTTCTATTCCATAAAGCACATGTGTAGCTTTACACCAACCACGTGGCAAATATCAACCACAGACCCCGAAGCTTCGAGTCAGGACTTGAAGTCTCTGGGACTGACTGTTTCTACAAACAGGTTCACAGGCTTGAAGAGAATGTAGTCAGGTAACTCCAGAAATCTGCCACATTTCTATGACACTTAGTCGCTAATACTTTACATTGTAGAGCTTTCCTTCATTAGCACATTTAGAAAATATTGGAACTAATTTCAAATATTAAAGGTCCAACAAGGACCAGGAAGAGAAGAAACATTGGTAAATTATATTCTCTTTCTATGTAGGAAAAAAACTTTAAATTTACATTTACCTTTGAAAATCCATCTGCAATACATTTTTGGCAGGGCTTGCATTTATGGATTTGGTTACACAGAGTTGAAATTTTGAGCTTTTGAGCTACATTTATGTCTGCGTATCTAACAGTAAATCAGAGTTCAGGATAATGTCTCATTTCTAGTGGACAGCAGTTACAAAACTCTGCCTTGAATTGAGGTGCTTGTAATACAGCCATGAAAAAAACCTCTATATAAGTCTGAAACCACAACACCAAAAACCCAACCTGTATCAACTCCTAAGGAGGGAAAAACTCATTAATGCTTAAAGCCAATGATGGGAGAAAAATTTTCTTCATTCCTTTCCCCCTGAAAACAAGACGAGTGAGGTTTACAAAGCTCATGGTACAAATCCAAGATGAAGTGGCAATGAGAATAATAGACACCACTTCCCAACACTGACACATCAATACTTCTGCTCCTCTGGGCCTCAAAACTTGTTCTCTTGGATGACAAAAACTCCCTAGACTTGGGAATAAATCCTTCAAAATCTCTTAAGAATAAATGTTGAAAGAAGTAAATTTTTAACCAGTTGAAATTCAGTAGCAAGACAGACAATAATTTGTGCCAGGGATGCATCCCAGGGCAGATGCGCCTGACTGGTGTGCTGGTGTATTCTGAAAAGGAAACAACAGGATGTCTTTCAACATTCTGGGAGGTACCAGAGAAGAAACAGCCTGGACTTCTGGCTTCTGCCCAGGGACATTTCCTAGCAGGAGCCCCAGCACAGGCCTCCCTCAGCTGCTCCCTGCAGGGCTAGCCTTGCCCTCAGCCTTCCCACGGAGCATCCCTGGCTGTATCCAATGGCACCAGGGCCCTGCCGCGCCTGCTGCAAAGGCCACGGCTGCCCCAGAGCCCCAGGGCTGCAGGAGGCCTGGCTGTCCTTGCCACCATCACTGCTCTGGCACAGGCTGGCAGCAATTCCCAGTGTTTGACACCACACACACACACACTTCTCCCTGCCCTGCTGCCCTGCAAACACGAGGGGGGATGCAGCAGCACTGCTGCAGCTGAGCCTGAGCAACTGCGCTGCAGGAAGGGAGGGCCTGGCCGGGCCGAACCCACCTCAGGCTCATCTCAGCTCTGAGCCTTGGGGCCAGCAAAACCTTCTCAAACCCGTCCTTTCAAAACTGGAAAGAGCTTCACATGGCACCCCACTGCGAGTGGCAAGGTTTAATTGCTATTTTACTCACCTCAAGTAGTCTGCTTGGTTGTTTGTATCAGAGCATGTGGAGACAGTGGAAGGATCTTCTCTTTCTCCTGCAGAAAAGCAGAATTTTGACATTCTTCATCAGGAGATCTTTAAAATGCCAAAAATTACCCACTGGATGGCCTTGTAAAAGTCCTTCAAAACTTTCTTCTCACAGTAAATTACTCGGAAAAAGCTACAAAAATTAATAATGGGGCACACACAGCATTCTCTACAGTAGCCAGTTCCAGGCTTCAGAAAGAAGGTGAGGCCACTTTATTCTACAGATTCTGCACTACCACAGTGTAAAGCCCAGCTCAGCTTTTCTGTTTGGAAGGCATGAGGTAACATCTGCACAGCCATTCAAGTCACACAGCAACAGATGCAGTTTCACAAAAGACAACAGCTTGAGGTAGACAGAGGGGGAGAGAGAGAGACACCAACATGGAGGTTGTAACAAGAAATAGGCAGAAAAGCTGGAATTATTCTCATGCCATATTTTTGTTGCCACTTCCCTGCCCATTCCAGAGGCCCAAAGTTTGGATGAAACCAAGTTTGGATGCAAAGTTTCTGCACTCTTGTCACCAGGAAAGTCACAGTATGTTCAATACAACTTGTAAGAAGAGCTTTGCTGTGAGCATTTCATTTTCTTAAGTGCATTTGCTCTCATGGCTCAGCCTCCACCACTGACAAGACCAAGGCTGAAGAAGGAATGGCTGGATGACACAGAATCCATGTGCTGGTGATATCTTCATACTTAATGTTTTTCTCTTCCCCACACCCAACCTCTCTTCTTTTATTCCTTTGTACCTCCCTTATTTGCATTTACTGTTAATAACATCTGTACAAAGTCAAAAGCATTTCACTTGTGGCCTAATTCAGGCAGAAGCTTCTGTTAATAACCAAATCTTTACACCACAGTTCTCCAGAGAGGCATTAGGAAAAGCAGCATATTACTACCTTCATGAAAATCCAAAGGATGGGACTGCTTCAGCCTTCCCAATTCATTTTTCTTCCCATTTGAACTATGGATTTGTTTCTGTTCCCTGGCAGAGTCTGGGATGCTGGAACTCTGGAATTTGTCTTTCTGGTTCACCTCACAGATGCAGGGGGAAATGGAGCTGACACTTGGAGACATATTCAAAGTAAAATGGGATGTGGAAGGCAGCACCCAGGAAGAGGAGAGGCCTCCAGCTGTGCTGGCTGGGTGTCACTGGAGAACTGCTGGTGACCAATTTGCCTCTTCTTGCTCATCACAGGACGGTAAAGTCAGAAGCCAGAGGCTGTTTCTGCAACAAACACAAAATAATTCAGGTATTAATCTATGATCAGGATCAATATTTGTTCCCTTTCTGAAAAAGCAGCATTTCTGAAAGAACAATGCTTAAAAACACATCTTTCTTAACTAAAAAGATCATTCAAACCAGGAAGTTGTCCAGGTAAATACATGCTCTATATCATTCCTACTTTCTCATCTTAAGACTTCAAGTCTGTAGCTAAAAGGCTTTGGAAGAAAGACAATTCCTTCAGCAGCTCTATCAAAGGCTTCTCCAAAATGGGGAATCCAGTTGGTTTTTTCTGGGTCCCAATTCCTGCTGGTACACACAGGAAAAAACTCAGCTCATTTGTCGCATGCCCACATGATTTACTAAAGAATCTGTTTTACCAGTCTACCTGTTCAAGACAAGATCAGTGCTTCACTGACACAACCCAGGAGTACACGGTGTGGTGGTTGGTTGTCAATTCTCATCAGGATGGACAAAGACATCAGTCACATGCCAGCAAACTCTTGTGCTTTTAGGAACAGTAGCCTTCACTCCAGCAGCCACTCCACTCTTCAGACTCAAAAGATGATGGCTAAAACATTCTTAGATTTGTACAAGAGACTTTCACAAGTGGTGACTTATGAGCCCTTCCTTTTTCTTCAGTGCACTTCCATCATTTCTCAGCTCCTCCCAAGGATCTCAAAGGTGCTGCTCACAAGATACAACACACGGCCACAAGCTCCCCACTCCCACAGGAAACATCAGGAGTGAGGATGGAGTAGAACAGGACAGCCATGCTGTTCCCAGGCAGAGTGAAGGAGGAGAGAAATTAAGGCAGAGAAGAGAGAGAGGGAATATCACAATTCTGTGGATGCCAACTTGGTCTGGCCACGTGGATAGTGTAGATCTGGAGTAAACAATGAGAATGAAAGCCAGAGAGAGGGAAAAGAGAGTGAGAGGGCCCCACCCTGCTGCAGCCCCTTATGTACAGTCAGCTTTTGACACAGTTTTGTCATGCATGCAGAGCCAGCCCTTTGAGCCCTTCTGCAGGGAATGAGTTGAGGCTGGGAACTGAACTCAGATCTCCAGACAGAGAAGAAAGTTGGCTCAGAACAGTGCTGCTCCACCCTGCAGGACCCTCTCTTCTGATCACAGTCTTCCTGACAAAGCAGTCAGAGTGCCTGAGGCAGAGAATGCTTTGGCCTGGTCCTGCACCTTCACATCACAGCCTTTACAATATCAGCAGAGAGCTAAACCTTAATACACAGTAGGGAATGTTAAAAATGAACCAAATACCTGAGCAGATTTTGCTGGAGCATCTCTTTCAGAAGGCCCTGGAGATGTCACCTGGCTGGTGCTGGTGGGAGTCTGAGATAGAGCTGATTTTCTGTAAGGATGGTCAAACATTTCATGTCACAAGGCCTAAATATCAACTGTCATAGTTCTTCCCTTGCAGAGAAAACAGACCTTCAGTGTCAGGACTCAAGGAAATAGCATGAAGCTGAGTTAAAGGAGCTTTAGGCTGGATATCAGGAAAATGTTCTTGCCCCAGAGGGTGCTGGAGCACTGGAACAGGCTCTCCTGGCCAGTGGTCACTGCAGCAGGGCTTCAAGAATCATGTGGACAACACTTCTGGGCTCAGGATGTGATTCTTGTGGTGTCCTATGCAGGGCCAGGAGTTGGACTCCATGACACTGATGGGCTGCTGCTGACTCAATATATTCTAACAAGCTAGGCTTCATTTCCCAGGCTGTTTTCTCTGAAAAGTATTTTTTCCTTCCTCTAAAGACTGAATTTACCTAGAAAGTATTAACTTCAAATTCTCTCTATCAATTTCACTGTAGCCAGGCCAATCAGTCTGAAGGGTTTGAAATAGATGTTCTTTCAGACTGAAGGAATTGTCCTTTGGATTCAGGTTGGCTACCTACAGGCAGACATTTAAGAAAACAAATGGTCAGTATAGTTGCTATATGCAAATTACAGAAAACTAATTGCTCCTGAACAGCTGTTTGTGAGCACCCAATTGGAACTGGACAATGTCCTTTGGAACAGAGATTAATTCTTCCACTATCACATGAGTTTTAAGCCGTTTCAAAGTTTCACTAATTGGAAACAATCGAGTATCTCTATTCATATCTAGCAAATGTTCCTTTCAAAACAACATTTAGTGCTACAATATGTAAGGAGTGGTGCTCAGGCCCAGCATCCCTCCCTCTTCCTGTGGCTGAGCCAGGGTTGATTTCTGCAAAGTCCTGTCGTGAGAAAGCAGTGCACATGCTTGCTCCGTTCCTTTGACAATAAATTACATTCATCTCTTCCTCAAGTCAAACACAAAATCTACTCAAAAAGCTAAAATGAGGTAGGAAAAGCTCAAAACCGCTAATATGAAAAGTACTGATTTAGGCTTCATCACCTGCCACCCGCTGAGAGCTCCTGCTGAGATGGAGACAGGAAAAGTCTCCAACCATTTGAGCCCTACAACATATTAAATAACTCATCAACGCACCACCAATCATCTCTCAAAATCTGGTGTTTTTCTTTCTTTGAAAACATGATAAACACTGATGTTTATCTGATGGTCTGCGCTGATGACTGTGTCCCCTCAGCTTAAGAAAAGGCGTAGAAGGGATAAAGACCCCCAGAATAAGAAATTCATGTCTTAAAAGCAGAACTAAGGTTGTGCTGGAAGGAAAACAAGTCTGTGAATCCATTTGATAAGCAAGTCTGTGCATCCAAAAGTGTATCCATTTCAGGTATCCTCCCTGGACAATGTTCATAGCTAAAGAGAAAAAATTCTGATGTGATATATTAATGTTTGCATAATTAAGCAGCAGACATGCGAAACAAGAAATATTTAAAAAGGAAACTTTCTTATTTAAACAGCGGCGGAAGAAATAAAAATTATGGATAAAATAACAATGTGGTGGAAAAAATTGCTGGAACAAACTGCACAGTCTCATGTTGTAATTCAGTATTTGAGGTATAAGAAATTATATCAAGGTATCCTGTAACCTCCTTCCTGCAAACCCCAGTTCCTGTCTTCCTTTCCGGTCCTGTGACCTTCCCCTGTGTCCTTGTACCCACCGCGGGTCGGGTATTCCGGCCCCTGTCCTGTCTGTGTCTTCATCCCATTGGCAGCTAGCCAAGGCCACTCCCATTCCCCTCTCCTGAATACCTGTGCCCCAGAGAAACTCGGCCTCTTTCCGGCCATACCATCGCAATGCAATAAACTGGGACTGAAAGAGCCTCTTTTTGTATCCTTCTCCATCCATGATGCGATACTTTGTCTGATCTTAAGTAATTAGGAAAAAGACACAGTGTAACCGCATCAGTTGGCGCCCAATCGTGGGGCTCTCAGTTATAGACCCCATTTGGCTAAAGTGCCTGCTTTAGGACTTTTAAACGCCCGTTGGCTGTCCAACTACCTCTGTGGGTCGGAGCTGTTTTTTTGCCAGCCCCGAACATAGGAGGGTGAATCGGATAACTTCTCCGAGATTGGAGGAGCCGATTCTAGATTGGAGCTTTTGCAGAGTTACGGCGAGACCGCACTCCGTCTGAGGAAGGTAAAATATCCCTTCGGGGAGGCGGGAACCCCTAGCTAGCCCCGAGGTACTGGGGAGGGGGGAGTTTTTAGACGGAGTAGCCCCAAATTCGCAGGGGGAGGTTTGTATCCCGCGGGGGCAGCGGCGGCAGTCCCGCGTGGAGCAGCGAACACGTGTGCGGTGTTGCGCAATCCCGCCGGCATTTACGTGCTCAGCCGCTCCACCGACGTGTGTTGGGCTATTGGCGTGAGCACGGGCGCGGGGAATTCCCTTAGGAGGAGTTCCCCGGGACTGCCCGGTGCTGCCATAGCGACAGCCGCGTGTGGTAACAAAGCCCAGTACCCCCACACCTGGGTTTGCAACGGACTGCTAATTTGTAACTTTCTGCAACTGTAAGGGAATCGTGCATTTGTGTTTATAACATCGGAATGGGGGGAAATTTTCTGCACAACAAAAGAGTATTATTTCTCAGCTTAAAGAAATGTTAGATGCACAGGATTTTATAATTTCTAAAAAACAGATTCAGAAATTTGTTAGTTTGTTGTCTCGAGAAGTTATAGAATTTGAAAAGCAAGATGTCACTTCGGTTTTATTTTGGGACAATGTTGGAAATTTATTAACTTCTAAAATACAGAAAGGCGATACCACGGCTGCTTTATTTTTGCCTATATTTCTAAATATTCACCAACACTTAAAGCAATTAGATTCGGAATCTTCTGTTTCTGAATTAAAATCCTCTTTGCCTAATTCGGAATCTTCTGTCCCTGACTTAAAAGAGAAATCAGAAATACCTCAAGAAACTACTAATTCTAATAGTCCCCCGAGTTATACACACTTAGATCCTTCACACAAGCTGCTACAAACTTGCCGAGATATCCCTGCTTTCCATCCTCGCCGCCTGAAAATTCTAATTTAGAAAATCACCTTTCTTCAGTGCAAGGGGGAAAATCTGTACTAACTTCTAACAATATGCCTTTTTCTTCCAATAACCCATTCCTGCATCCAACTCCCGTTTCTGCTCTATATCCTCCCAGCTATGTAAACCCATATTTCCAAGCTGCTGTTTCTATATCACCTTGTAACTATCTTTCTAACACGGGGACAGAAAACAATAGGAGCTCCTTGAGAGCTGAGACAGGGGGAGGGGCAGCACGTGTTTCAGGAACGCAGGCAGAGACACAGAACCACTTAACAACCCCTAACTTGCTGACTAACCCTCCTCAGTTCTTTGATGCAGCTCCGGTTAGTTATGTGGGTAGAAGGAATGGTAGGAGAAGCTACGAGCCATTCTCATACCAAGATAAAAAGGAAATTTGTAAGGTGCAAAGGGAATTTGGGAGGCAAAGTGAAATATTTAAAGGGATGCTAAGAACAACTCTTTTGTCTAATGAATTAGTTCCCCAGGATATAAAGGACCTTTTTATGTGTTTGCTAACTCCAGCTGAATATGAATTATGGCTTAATATTTGGAAACGTTCTTTAAGCAGTCTTTTAACAGAGCTTCATAAAAACCCTGAGCATTCCAAAGATTCTGATGATAATGAAATTACATTGGATCATTTATGTGGGGAGGGTGAAATTCACTGCCCTGAAAAACAAATTCGGTTATTATCTAAATTTATTTTGAATAAGGTTAGTGATGCAGCTGAAAAGGCCTTTATCAGTTTGCCAACACCTGAAGTAACTACTAGTTATGTTCATATTAAACAGCATTCTTCTGAGAGTTTTTTAAGTTTTATAGATCGATTAAAGACACAGGTGGAACGCCAGGTGCAAAATCCAGCCATGCATGCAGAACTGATTAAGGAATTAGCAGAGAAGAACGCCAATCAAGCATGTCGCAGAGTCATCTCGAGCTTACCACTCTACCCGGAGCCCAGCCTAGCACAGATGATCGAAGCATGCACACGCAAAGCAGAACTGTTCAGTGATCCTGAGAGGAACCCGAGTCCAGCACCTCCTAAGCCTCCAGCACCTCCACCACAACAGATGAAGAAGCAGCACATGTCATCACAGCAGCTAAAGAAGATCACCTGTTTCCAGTGTCAGCAGGAAGGACATTTTGCTAGGGACTGTCCTCAGAACAGGAAACAGAAGAAAATCAGTGGACCAAAAAACTAGAACTGAGGCGCTGGCCTGCCATAAACACCATAGAGCGCCAGGATATAAATTCTGCAGGCTATACTGTAGCAAAAGCCTCTCTCTTAAAAACAAAGGGGGAGGGTGGAAGGGATAATGTGGGGATAACAGATGATATAAATGTTAAATGTTCTCTTAACCAGGTCAGGCAGTCCTGTGGCCGTGTAAGGCTCCAGACTACCAAAGGGTTTCATTTCAGATCTGCTGAGTGGACCATCATTACAGTGGACATCTCAAGCCCCTTAATTGACATGACGGTTTGCCACATGGAGAGTGAGTATTTTGTTGTGGGAGACACTGCACACACACCTTTAGAAATTGAAATAGCTCCTATGATCATGAAGGGGAAAATATCCAGTGTTATAATATTAGCCCGTTGCTCTCAAGCACCTTTCTATTTGTGTGAGGGGCAAGTACTGGCCCAAGCCTTTCCTATTCCAGCAGACATCACAGCAGATGATAAGTCACCAGAGGTTTACTGGGCAGAAACAGTAAAGGAGGAAAAACCTTCTCTAGCATGCAACATGACACATGGATCAGATCACCTACACGTGCAGGGTGTTCTGGACACGGGATCAGACGTGACCATTATTCCTGAAAAACTTTGGCCTTCACATTGGGAATTGCAACCTGTAGCTGGGCAGCTCCAGGGTATAGGAGGAGTTAAATTGGCAAAAATATCAAAACGCATTGTACAAATTGAGGGACCGGACGGCAAATTGGCCAGTGTTCGTCCGTTTGTAATTGATTACAAATGTCCCTTGTGGGGGAGGGACTCCATGTCACAGTGGGGAGTTAAAATGATAATTCCAAAAACCCCTCAAGATTTTTTGGAAGCAGCCACTGTAGACTGCCAAGTCCAAAAGCTAACATGGCTAAGTGACACACCCATCTGGACAACACAGTGGCCGCTGAAAAAGGAAAAGTTACTGGCACTTGAAAAACTTGTAGAGGAACAATTGGCAAAAAATCATATAGAAGAAACACTTAGTCCATGGAATTCTCCAATCTTTGTAGTGAAAAAACCAGGGAAAGACAAATGGAGATTGTTGCATGACCTTAGGGAAATAAATAAAGTAATTCAGGACATGGGGTCTCCTCAACTTGGAATGCCTAGTCCTAGCATGTTACCTAGAGACTGGCAATTGGCAGTTTTAGACATCAAAGATTGCTTTTTCCAAATCCCATTACACCCTGAAGATGCTCCCAGGTTTGCATTCTCAGTGCCATCATTGAACAGAGAGGCTCCAATGAAGAGATACCACTGGAAAGTGCTTCCACAGGGCATGAAGTGTAGTCCTGCTATCTGTCAGTGGTATGTAGCTTCATTGTTGTCTCCTGTGCGTGCACAAAGCAGGGAAGCTATAATCCTACACTACATGGATGATGTGCTGGTGTGTGCTCCTGACAATTCCATACTCCAACACACGCTTGACCTAGTAGTTAAAGTTTTAACCTCTGCTGGATTTCAATTACAGGAAAACAAAGTTCAAAGGATGCCACCTTGGAAATATTTGGGCCTACAGATTACAGCCAGGACCATTGTTCCACAGAAATTAGAAATTAATTGTAACCCTAAAACTCTTGCAGATCTTCACTCTCTGTGTGGGTCATTGAACTGGGTAAGACCTTGGTTAGGCCTCACTAATGAGGACTTACAACCCCTTTTTAATTTATTGAAAGGGGAGAGGGAGCTACTGTCTCCCAGAGAGCTGACACCTGAGGCAAAAGCTGCAATTGAAAAGGTACAGAAAGCCCTGTCTGAAAGGCAGGCTCACCGCTACCAGCCTGAACTACCTTTCAAATTCATTGTTTTGGGGAAACTGCCAAACTTACATGGGTTAATATTTCAGTGGATTGAGGGGCAGAAGGACTCACTCTTAATCATAGAATGGGTCTTCCTCTCCCACCAAAGATCCAAAACTATCACACAACCACAGGAGCTTATGGCTCAGTTGATTCAAAAAGCAAGAATGAGGCTGCGTGAACTGTCTGGGTCTGACTTCACATGTATTCACCTGCCAATTAAACTTTCTATGGAGGGAAAAAACTCTCCTGAAAGGCTAACAAAGGAAATGTTTGAGCATTTGTTACAGAGCAATGCCAGCCTCCAGATATCTCTGGATAGCTACACTGGACAGATATCTGTTCACAGCCCAGCTCATAAGTTGTTTAATGAGGAATTCCACCTCATCCCTCGTGAAAAGAGAAGCAGGAGACCGCTTCAGGCACTCACAGTGTTCACAGATGCATCGGGGGCCTCCCATAAGTCGGTGATGACTTGGAGAAATCCTCAGACTCAGCATTGGGAAGCTGATGTTAAGTTTGTGGAGGGGTCACCCCAGATTGCAGAACTGGCTGCAGCTGTGAGGGCCTTTGAGCAGTTTTCAGAGCCTTTCAACCTGGTAACAGATTCAGCTTATGTTGCTGGGGTAGTATCCAGGGCGGAGCAGGCAGTGCTCAAAGACATCAATAATGAGCAGCTCTTTAGGCTGCTGTCAAAACTAATCTATTTGATTTCTCACAGAGAACATCCTTTCTATGTAATGCATGTGAGGTCACACACAGAACTACCAGGTGAAATCTCAGAAGGGAACCAGATGGCAGACACCCTTGCAGCTCCAGCTGAAAAGGCACGCCTTCCTGACATTTTCCAACAGGCAAAACTGAGCCACCAGCAGTACCACCAGAATGCAGCAGGTTTGGTCCGTCAGTTCCAGCTAACACGGAGTCAGGCCAAGGCTATTGTAGCCACCTGTCCCAGCTGCCAGCTCCAGGCCATGCCATCACTGGGTATAGGGGTTAATCCCCGGGGCCTAGGCAGCTGTGAGGTGTGGCAAACAGACATCACACACATTCCTAGTTTTGGACACCTCAAATATGTTCATGTGAGTATAGACACATATTCAGGTGCAGTTTATGCATCCGCACATGCAGGGGAAAAGGCTGTACATGTAAAACAACACCTAGTGCAAGCCTTAGTGTTGGGGATCCCTAAGGAAATAAAAACAGATAATGGACCAGCATACACATCCAAGGAGTTCCTGGAATTTGTCCAGCAGTGGGGACTGGGACATAAAACAGGCATCCCCCACTCCCCTACAGGCCAAGCAGTGGTTGAACGCACACACCAGACACTCAAACAGGTTCTAGCTAGGCAAAGCAGTTCAACTGTGTGGATGTCTCCCCAGCAAAAGCTCTGTAAAGCTCTGTTCACAATCAATTTCTTGAATTGTTCGTTTGAAACCATGACACCTCCTGTGGTCCGTCATTTTAACAGCAGTAAACAGTTTAAATTGTCTCAGCATCCACCTGTTTTGATTAGGGATCCAGAAACATGGGAAACCAGGGGTCCCTATGAGCTAGTAACCTGGAGAAGGGGCTATGCATGTGTGTCAACCCCCTCAGGCCCTCGATGGATTCCCCAAAAGTGGGTTAAACCTTTTGTTCCCAAAACTCCAGCCACAGCAGAAGGAGATGAGAAGCAAGTAACCACTGCTTCGAAAAGAAGACGCCGCAGAGGAAAAGGAAACAAAAACCTCATAAAGGAATACCCTCCGGCAGAAAAAGACTTATAACATGTTCTAAACTGTTTGTTTTTCCTTTTAGAAGAAAGCTACCCTTCAGTTAACCCAGTGTCCTGTTAGCTTTGAACAGTTTGGCAGCTGCGTGGATCATCCCTCAGAAAACATATGCCTGTCCACTGCAGCAGCAACAGACCCTGTGTCCACCTGCCTGGGATGCCAGGGATTTGAAGGACTTTGCTGCATGAACCTGACTGCAAGAGCTCCTAAATGTCCACGCTGCTCTGCAAGAAACAAAGGACTGGCTTAATGAACTCTTCAAGGGCTGGGGGTTTGCTGGGTGGTGGACTTCCATAGTCAAAACCATTATGTTATTTGTTGTTATTCTTTTCCTTGTAGCGATAGCATTTGGTATCCTACGTCATTTAATATTTAAAGCCATTAATGGTATAATTTCTTCTACCTCAACAGGCAATCATATAGAGATGGCAAATATAAAACAATCTAACTCTCCTGCTTATCAGAAATGGTGGGCAAAATAATAAATTCAGACTAGAATTAGTTTAATATCATCCCCCTACTTAAAAAACAAAAAAACGGGGAGATGTTGTAATTCAGTATTTGAGGTATAAGAAATTATATCAAGGTATCCTGTAACCTCCTTCCTGCAAACCCCAGTTCCTGTCTTCCTTTCCGGTCCTGTGACCTTCCCCTGTGTCCTTGTACCCACCGAGGGGTCGGGTATTCCGGCCCCTGTCCCGTCTGTGTCTTCATCCCATTGGCAGCTAGCCAAGGCCACTCCCATTCCCCTCTCCTGAATACCTGTGCCCCAGAGAAACTCAGCCTCTTTTCGGCCATACCATCGCCATGCAATAAACTGGGACTGAAAGAGCCTCTTTTTGTATCCTTCTCCATCCATGATGCGATACTTTGTCTGATCTTAAGTAATTAGGAAAGAGACACAGTGTAACCGCATCAGTCTCACCTGCTGGAGGATCTTGCCAAGGGTACCCTTGCCCTTTTGCATGACTCCATCTCTCTGCAAGCAGGCAAGTAACTGTGGCTTCTTGTACGTCCTCAGAGCAAGTAAATGAATCACCCTGCCCCTGTAGGGTTGGCCATAAACAGCAGGGCAAGGATTCCCTTCACTATCTGCAGGCTTGGTGGGCATTGTTTTCCTCTTCACAGGTGCAGGAGGTGAAGTGTTTGGTTGGGCTCTTTTGACATTTGCTTATTTTCCCAAAGGGAACAAAAAATAGAAAAAAAAATGTCATCAGGGAGTTTGGGGACAGAGCTGAACTTGCATATCTTTGTGAATCCCTTCCAACGCAGCATATTCTCTGATTCTGTGACAAAGCCCAATCCCTAAGTGCTACTGCATGGAGCATGTTGCAAGGGCACCCTGTACCCTACCAGCAACCAGACCTGTCTCACCTGAGTTTCTCAGTGCCAACCCAAAACAAATTGGTCCCACTTTCCACAACTGTCTCAGTATTCCCAGTCCTCAGACCCTAGTCACTGAATGTAAAATATTCCCTTAGGATCTGTGTAAACCACTACCAAGAATCACACAAATCATGATTAGCATTCATGAAACAGAATGTCCCAAATGAGAAATTCAGAAGTTTAATTTTGTCTCTCCAGAAAGCCTTGATGCTGCTGCCTAAAAAAGCTCTGCACTCAGATAAGGCAGAGCAGGAGCTGCACTTCCAGTGGCAGGGATGTCCCTGCAGGCAGGTGACTGCAGCCACAGGCAGGTGAGAGCCCATTTTTCTCAGGGCAGCTGCTGTGCCTAGTTCAGCTCACTGCTGGAGGCAGCACCACTGAGTGCCTGCAAGGGGAATATCCACCTCATGTCTGCCTGGAGCCAGGCTCCCTGAGGAAACAGTACTCAGAGCAGATTAATAACAAATGGCACCACTCACACACATTGTGCTTTGTGGGAAATGATGGAACCTGAGGGGAAGATGACATCATTAATTTCCTTTCACTTTCTTTATAAAGAACCTAAGATGGTATTTTGGGAACAGTTAAAAATGACCAAGACAAAAAAATTAAATCAAGTAAAATTTTCCATATTGACCTTATAAAATTCTGCGTTTTTGGTCATTTTTGGTCTATTTACAATAAAGTTTAACAGATAAGCAGAGTGCCTATGTACTCCAAAGTCCAGTTGCAAAATCAAAACATTAACTACCAAGGCAGCAAACTTAAGTGCATTGGGTGGTTGAAATCTGGACCTCAATGCTCAAAATTCTAACCCATCATGAAGTATGGGAACAAGGAAGGACTGGCAGGCTTTCCAAGAAGAAAACAGGCCAATGGCTGAATGCAGTGGCAAGAGATTATAAGGCTGACCTGAGGGCAAAGTACCTACAGCTGAGATTTCTGAACACATTCCCTGTCCCAAGAATATGCTGCAAAAATGAATTACCAAGTTGAAAATCTTCCAGACATTGAGAAAAATATGAATAGCAACCCTGCCTCCAAGTGGGTTGTACAATTTGGCAACCTGCACACTTCCAATGTGCGATGCCTCACTGGCATTTGGCTAAAAGGATAAAAAGAAATGTTCTATAAAACCTACAGCCAACACTCCATTCCTGGTGATTCATTAGGCTTTAATTTTAAACAAGAGCTCTATTTGAAAAGTTTTGCTGTCCCATCACTACAAACAGCTGCTCTGACACAATTCTCCCTCTGACAGCAGCCGGCTACAAAACTGCCCTGAGAGAGCGACTGTCACTTTGCCTCCAATGCAGCCAAGTGTTCAAGCAGCAAGTCATCCTTTCCCAATTGCTGGAATTTATAGGCATAGGCTTCCCTTGAAATCAAGTGCCTGAGTACAATAGAAGTGGCCAGAGCTCAGCTGACAAACCAGGTGAGAGTGGTTCCCAAAAAGATCACAAATTCAGGGCAGCACCCAAGGCTTGGATTTATTTGGTGCTAAGGAAAGACATGCTGGAGTGAGCTCCAACAAGAATTTAAACTGCAAAAGGTGAATTTTGACTTTAACAGGCACCAAAACCCTTTCTCCTTCCTCAGCTCTAGATGCAATTACCTGCATAGAGTTGAAATGTAAACAGTTTATCTCAGGTTATTCAGATGGAACAAAATTTGGGTTCCTTGGCTGAGCTCCTCATTTAGTACAAAATGTGCCACTTTCCATTGGAGCTCAAAAATCACTACAATGTCTATAAGCATAAGCATATTTTTAACAAAAAACACCTACTGCTATCCAACTGCTTCATTCTGAAAGTAAAATTGGCTGACAGTGAAGCTAAAAAGCTCTTAATCTGAAGTTTTCTTGGACTTTTACTGAAACAGGAATATCACTTGCAAAGACCTGTAAAAGCAGTTTCTACAGTCTTTTAGAAATCCCACAATATTTTGCTTGTGAGACTGTTCATCCTTCCTCCATGTCACTGACCTTTGCACCAAGTGCTGCCTCAACTCAATTTCACTAATTTTTCTGTTTCAATCATCAGAAATGGCAGAGCTTAGGGCAGAGACTGGACATGAAGGGGAACAGGGAGCCACCTGAACTTCACATCCTTTTATGTCAGCTTAACAAAGATGTTTGCTCTAAGAGCATCTGTGCATTTTATAGAAGAATGGGAACAAATCAAATAAGGTGCCAAACACATGAGCTTGGATTACTTATGCAGGTTTTCATTGCTTGTTTGGCCTACATTTTTTCCGGGTTAATGAATTTAATTAACTTTGTAATTAATTGTTGAATTAATCATAAACAGTATATTAATCATAAGCAGTGTATACTTCTTAAGCACTGTTAATATTCTGCCTTGGAAAGTAGGTAGCTAGGTGTCTTTTGGCACTCTATTGTCAGAGGCGGATTGTTTTTGCTAACAAACCCTGATAACCTTCAAGGAACAAAGCCTGAGGGTGTAACAGGCTGGACACCTGGAATCTAGACTTCCTGGCCCTCCAAGGACATGTCGGAGGGACCAAAAGACAAAGAAGAAACTAATAAACTGTTCATTTTAACCTCAGAGCTCGAAACAACTTCTCTGGGAAAAAGATAATAAACAGCCTGGAAAATGTGGACAAATTACCATGAGAAGGGAGACATCAATATCCAAAACAATATAGAATACTAAATAATAGATAAAGAGAATGTGTTGTCTGGTGGCCCGATCCAGGTCCGGCACGGTGGCCCTAACCCAGGGTCACTCAGTCCATCAGCTCCAGGACACCAATGTGGTGGACAGCAAATGGCGTTTATTGAGGGGTTACAAGGGTCTTTATAGCCTAGATAGTGGTGGTCATTTCCCCTAGCTCACGTCCGGCTGTGAGCTCAGATCCGGAGCAGTGGATCTCTGAGGGGAGAGGGGTCCCTATCTTAACCGTACATCCCGATATCTTCCGCACGCTTTTCCCTAACTCTCCACAGTTCCCCCCTCTCTCATGATTAGTAAAATTTTATATGAAATTATAAAGTGTAGATATCACAAAATTTTCTTGGGTTAGTAAAGTTAGTATAAAATTGTAAATGTGTTAGTAACAGGCACACTTTAAAGCAGTTGTCGACGTTCGACAAGCATAATGTTAACTGTTTCTAAACGCTTTTTGACAAACAGCAACAATTTGTTAAATATGCAAGGCCCGAAAATTAGTGTTAGTAGGATTATAGTGACTGGGCCGATTAAGGTAGAAATCAGGGTGGTGAGCCATGGGGACTGGTTGAACCACGATTCAAGCCAGCCCTGTTTAGCTTCTCTGCCCATTTTTCTCTGGTTCAGTCGTTCCTTCAGCTCGGCCATGGAGTCTCTAACGACTCCGGTGTGGTCTGCATAGAAGCAGCATTCTTCTTTCAAGGCGGCACACAGGCCTCCTCGCTGCATGAGCAGAAGGTGCAGTCCTCGCCTGTTTTGGAGGACGACTTCCGAGAGTGAGGAAAGGGATTTTTCCAGGGCAGAAATGGATTTCTCGATTCTCTGCAAGTCCTCGTCCACTGTCATCTGCAGTTGGGCCAGGCCTTGATGTTGTGTTGCGAGGGCCGAGACGCCTGTGGCAGCACCGGTAGCTCCTAAGCCCAGGAGCATTGCGATGGTGATGCCTGTCAACACTTCTCGCTTGTGGAGCCGGTCGGGTTCCTCAAGCAGACGGTACACTTCTTCTTCCTGGCGATACAGAACTCTGGGGACAATTAAAACTTGGACACAGAAGTCGGTAGAATGATTGAATTTGTCAAGGAGCACACACGGGCTCACCCCGGATTGTTGACAGACCCACATCCCCGATGCAGCTGGGATCACCCACTGGAACTTACCCCCTTTTAGTATGACGAATTCCCGGCAGACGTCGCCCATCTGCATTGCCAGGGTTGCATTGCCAAAGCATTTGCCTTGGCCCGTGATTTGGCTTAGGGTAATGCTTCTCCGGGGGGTGTCCCATCTGCACTGGCGTGGACTGTCTGACTTGGAAAAGATAAGCGGGAGATCGAGGGCAACACCTTCGTAGAAAGGGGGTTGTGCATCATAGCATAACCAGCATGATTCTGTGAGGTTTGGGTTGGACTGATTTAACGATATAAAGGTTGCATTTAACACACTGAGGAATGGATTGGAGAGGGTTGGTGTGGTTAAGAGATTGGATAGAGAGGAGGTAGATTTGTGCATTTGTGTTTTGTGACTGGAGCTGTGGTTTGCTGTGATCTCTTTTTCGAGTCCACTCAGTACAAGAATCGGATTGGGTCCGACTGATTGGGATACTGAAGGTGGGAGTCTGATAATTTGTAAGTTTGCCCAGATGCGGCGAGAAATGTGAACAAACACTGTCCACACTTTGCCCGTGGTCCAACCATCATGGGTTGGTTGCAGGATTGTCATTGTGTAGTTTGTGCAGGTGTGCTGCTTTATGCCTTGAGGCGTGATTATATACCCATCCATATCAAATTTTGGTTCGAGACAGCCGTGGGGAGCAAACTTAACTTGCAAGAACTTATCAGGCTGTTGTGGTTTCCACCTATTGCCCGTTACAATTGTTTCACACCCCCAATATCCACAATATCCATACCCTGGGTAATTACAGTAACTTTTTCCTGGGTTGGAAGCAGGGCACCAATAAGTCTGAAACAGTGTTGTCTCCTGAAATTTGGGGAACCTCGTATGTGAGGGAAAAATGTCCTTTAGTCTGAAATGAAAAACTGGAGTGTCAGCTGTAACCATTTCTTTGATGACCCTCTCACCTGAGAGATGGCGTAGAACCCACCTGAATGGCTGGTGAGGGTAATGCTTTGTGTCTGCCTGTCCTCCTCCCACTAACCCTAGGAACAAGATAACACAGAGATACCGTTGCTGCTTTGACTTTGACGGTGTGAGCTTCTCAGGTGATGCCGGGTTGCTTGGTAGTCCCTCTCTCTTTTCTGGTAGTGGGGTGTACGGGTTGCGGGGGCGTCCGATGATCCAGTCCTGCAAACAAAGTCTCACAATTCTCATTATCTCCACTCTGAAGGTCTGGTTTGATAGATTTGAGTGGACACCATTTAATGTCCCCATCTTTTTTAACTGCCGCGTACCCCCGTCCCGTGAGTACTAGCCTCCAACCTTGTTCCCACTCCCCTAGTTCGTTTCTGATTACAACCCGTGGGCCTTTCTCTAGTGCTCCAGTGTCTCTGGGCAGGACAGTTTGTCTCATCCCCCCTAGGGAATTGATTCAACGCTAGCAGCGCTGTTGCTAGTAAACGCGCCTGGTCGCTTGAGGGAATGGCATTGGTGAAGCCTTCTGCCTTTGCTAGTACTTCCAGTTTAGTTTTTAGAGTCTGATTTGCCCTTTCGACTATGGCTTGTCCAGTGCTGTTGTATGGGATGCCGTGTACCAAGGCGATGTTCCATTTCAAGACGAATGCTTGGACTGTCTTCGAGGTGAAATTTGTGCCATTGTCTGTCTTGATCTGTTTTGGGATTCCAAGCCATGCCATGGCTGTCAGCCAATGTTGGATGGTGGCTTTGGAATCTGTCTTGGAATGTTGTGTGGCCACGATCATACCGCTGTATGTATCCACGGTAACTGCGAGCCACACTCGGGGTTTTAATAGCTGGCATTGGGTAAAGTCTGTTTGCCAGATTTCTGAGGCTTTGAGGCCTCTGGGGTTGACGCCGCTGGACCACAGCGGTGATTTTTGACAGTGAGGGCACATGGCAACTACGTGCTTTGCATCTGCAACAGAAATCCCGCACTTCTTCGTGAGAGCTTTTGCTCCGATGTGAAGGGATTCATGCAACTGACGAGCTTCTTTCAGCGTCCATACGCCTTTTGCGGCTGCGTCAGCCTTGTCATTGCCAAACTGGTAGAAACCTTTGGTCGGGTTATGGCTGTTGACGTAGATGACTGATATGGTGCCTTTCCGTGAATAGAGTGCTTCTTCTAGCATCATTGCTACCGGGGACACTGATACACCTGGTCCAGACATGGCTAGGCAGAGCTTGGCCACAAATATGGAGTCAGTCACAATGTTGAGGTGTTCTTCTGGGAACAGTCCACACGCTAGCACTACGGCAGCCGCTTCGAGTTGCTGAACTGAAAGCGTGGGGTCAGTTGTCTTGACACATTGCCATTGTTCTCCTGACTGCCACACTGCCGCTGCGGTGGAGGTCAGCGACGATGCGTCCGTGAAGACGGTCGGTCCTATCAGTGGTTGGTCGATTATCTTTGGTGGGAGGTCGATGTCGACGACGGTGAGCAGCTGAGTCCAAGGGGGTTTTGCGGCGTAGCGAATCTCTCCTTCGAAGCCTGCAAGGGCCACGGCTAGGTACTCGGATACTGTTGTTGACTGCGCAGAGAGTTGTTTGCCGAAGGGCAAGTAAATCTTGGCAGGTTCGATGCCCAGGTGTCTCAGGGCGAGCTTTCTGCCCTTCATGATGAGGCTGCCAAGACATTCGACTCCTGGAGAAAAGGCACGCGATGGTTTCCCCAAGACCACCCACAGTATCGGTTGGGCTTTGTCGGGGGGTCCTTGGGCTAAGGCTCCCACTCCTCCCTTTTTTGTAAAGTGGACATACAGATCGACTGGCATACTGGAGTCCCATCTGGCGAGTGTGCTTGCTGATGCTTGGTGTTCGATAAAGTTGAGCGAGCTTATCGCTTCTGGTGTCAGGGTTTTCTCCTCCCATGTGTTTTTTCCTTTCAAGAGGTCGTTCAGGGGGTCCATGACCTCAGGAGGAATTAGGACGATGTTGCGGAGCCACTGTAAGGACCCTACCAGTTGCTGCACATCATGGAACGTCTTGATATCTCGGCGGATTTTCATCTGGGGAGGGGTTACGTAGGAGCTTGTGATTCCCACCCCTAGGAAGGTTATGCACGGTCCCTTTTTTATTTTTGCGCTCGCTACTTCGAAGCCATTTGTTTTTAAGGTCCTGGAGATGGTTGATATCAGCTGGTCCACTTGGCTTGTTGATGGTGCGGCGATCAGGATGTCATCCATGTATTGCATGATGGTCACTGTCGGGTTGCTCTGCCGGACTGGTGCCAGCACTCGGTCCACGGTGATCTGGCAGATAGTAGGGGAGTTGATCATTCCTTGGGGCAGCATTTTCCAATGAAAGCGTAGGTTAGGTCGTTGGCTGTTTGGAAAGACGATGGAAAAAGCGAACCACTCCTTGTCATCCTCGTGCAGGGGAATAGAAAAGAAGCAGTCTTTGATGTCGGGCACTGCACAGGGTTGTCCTCTCGGTATCATCGAGTTCATGGGCAGCAAGGTTTGTACCGGGCCCATCGGCTGGATTTTCTTGTTCACTTCCCGCAGGTCATGCAGGAGACGAAACCCTTCACCAGACCATTTAGGTATTACGAAGATCGGGGTATTCCATGGGCTTGTGGAGGGTTCTATATGATTCTTGTGCAGTTCACGGCCAACTAGCTCAAGGAGAGCAGTCATTCGAGGCTTGGACAAGGGCCACTGTTCAATATACACTGGATCAATTGATTTCCAAGTTAGTTTGATGGGCAGTGACGGGTACACGACAGTGGCCCTTAGAATAAATTTGTCATCCTGACGTCCAACAGGGCTAAGGCATCTCTCCCCAACAAGGGTGGGCAATCCGACATGACGTACACCGTGAGGGTTACAGTCCTTCCTGGTCCTCTCTCGGTGCAGAGTGTTATTGCTATTGGCTGGGTGCTTTTGCGGGCTCGGGATTGCCCTCCAACTCCGCTCACCATGGGGGCTTCTTCTAGCTTCCATGGTAGAGGCCAGTGTATATCTGGAATGACGGTGACGTCTGATCCAGTGTCCACCCAAAAGGGGAGGCAGATGGCCGTGCCGTCAGAGCTGTTGCGGAGACAACACTCTGCCCACACGATCAGCGGGTGCCTACCCACCTTCACTGCAAAGACCACCCATGGATCTCGCTCGTATGCTTTCATGGCCAAGGCCACCCAGGGGCTTCGTCCCCAGGGTGCTGTTCTTGGTATTCCTGAGGTGCAGGTGGGTTCGGCTGAGCTGTTTGTTGGGCGACAAAGTTGGCCATTTCTTGAGGGGGTAATGGGCGTGGAAGCCCCGTGCCCCATTGAGGGTTGCTGTAGTTGGGCCGCTTGGTGTTCCAGGAGGGAGAGGGCTGGGTGCGGCCCGGCTGCCCCCACCTCTTCCCGTTTCCCTGAGGCTTGGATCTGCATTCCTTAGCAAGATGCCCCTTCTTTCCACAAGCCCAGCATGGTCCTCTAATTTTCCCCTGGCGTGGTGCAGCAGCTGCTGGTGGGTGTCCTGACTGGGGACAGTTTACTGCCACGTGTCCTGCCTGGCCACACTTGAAGCATGCCATCACGCTGGTTATTGCAGTGCGAACTGCTGCTTGAATGGGAGCTAGGTGTTCTTCCTTTGCTACATGTCTGATCATGGTTGCGATATTAGACCCAGGTGGCAGCGATCTTAGAATGTCTCTGGTGGCTGAATTGCACTGCTGGCGCAGGCAGTCTGCTAGCACTGGTCCTTTTGCTTCTGAGGGCAATGCTGAGCAGTCTAATGCTGCCTGGAGACGGTCCACAAACTGAGTGAAGCTTTCACTCTCGCTCTGCTTTATAGTGGACCATGGTGATGGTCTGGCTATAGCTTTAGAGGCAGTACGGATGGCTTCTCGGGCAGCACGGGTGGTAGTCATGACCTCATGGGCTCGCAGGCCCTCTGCCTGTGCTTGTGGGGTGATCATGGCTGGATCTCTGCCCATCAGCCTCTGTATGCTGGAGCCATGCAGAGGATGGTTCTCCCCAGTTACTAGGGCTAGCTGCTTTGCACAATTGTCCTCCCATTCTTGTTTAAAAACGATCATCCCTGCCCCATCAAAGATTAATCTGCAAGTCTGTTTAATATCAAAGGGGAGCATATCATCGCCTCCAAAAATGCTATCAATAAGTGTGGAAACCATGGCAGAATTGATTCCTTTGTCAGCAACCGCTTTTACCATGGCCTGCACATCCTTCAGGTTTACCGGGGAATACGTTCTCTGGTTTCCGCCAGCACCCCCCACTCTGACCGGGAATACTAACTTGGCAGACGGAGCCCACTCTGCACATGCTATTTTTATCTTACGCCAGTCTGTAAGGGGGGTTCGATTTGTGTCTGTCCCCCTAACCCATGCCGGAGGGTTATAGCTAGTGGTGTTATATTTTCGGCTCCCTTCTCATGAAAGCTGCAGCCGATGTCAGGTTCCTCTTCCGACCATCCCTCCGACCGGCTGTCCCAGCTCCGGTCAGAGTCAGAGCCGGAAGTCGACTGACTGGACGTTTCTGGGCTGCTCAGCCTTTTTCTCGGGCTCCGCCCCCGCCCCTTCCCTCGGGGACCGGGCCGTTCCCTCCCCCTGGGATCCCCCCGCCTCCTGCTGGGGGCGGTTTTTGCCCTATAAGGACCTGATTTAAAATGAGCTCTGTGATTGGTCTCACGCTCCGCCTCGGGGGCTGTCCCTCCTCCCTGCTCGTCTGCGCTTGCGCTGTTCAGCGAGCCCTCTGCATGCCCGCCCCCCGCGTCAGCGCCCCTCCCCCCGCCACGAGGCTCGGCGCCATTTTTAAATTCATAAGGCGGTGGAGATCTTTTATCTGCTGCTGCGAGCTCTGATATTATAGCAGCACTCTGTGCCTCCTCTGTTAGCCCCTGCCACAATGCCTGCGCGCGTTCCCCCGCCTCCGGTGGCGGTGAGTCCGAACTGGGAGGGTGCAGAGGGGGCTCCGGGGACCGCGCGTCCGCGCGGTCGGCTGGGTCCGCAGTTTGAGTAGCCACCCCGATCCCCAGCTGTGGCGTGGTGAATAAACAAGTTCGCGTGGCTTTCCAGGTCTCCTGCTCCTGCCGGGCAGCCCGCAAAGCCTGGATAACTTTGCCCCATGATTTAAGGGGTTTCCCAGAGCCGGAGGACATGGTGTCCTCAGCCAGGGCTGTGGTGCATTTATCCCATACCTCCGGATGGAGAATTTCTACTGGGCTCTCTATGGCCCCCAGCTTAATCAACCTCGGCACTGCGAGAATAAAATCCTTAAGCTTACAATCAATATTCCACTGAGCGTGGATCTCACTTACGACCTTCGCGACAGCTTCCATGCTCCTCGCTGGTCCAGGGGACGTCACCCTCACTGCACTCGCCAGCGGTGCAGTCGCCGGGTCCTGGTAAGGCGAACCCCAAAATCCGGGCAATCGGTTCCCGATGTTTTATCCCGGGTTTCGGCACCAATTTGTTGTCTGGTGGCCCGATCCAGGTCCGGCACGGTGGCCCTAACCCAGGGTCACTCGGTCCATCAGCTCCAGGACACCAATGTGGTGGACAGCAAATGGCGTTTATTGAGGGGTTACAAGGGTCTTTATAGCCTAGATAGTGGTGGTCATTTCCCCTAGCTCACGTCCGGCTGTGAGCTCAGATCCGGAGCAGTGGATCTCTGAGGGGAGAGGGGTCCCTATCTTAACCGTACATCCCGATATCTTCCGCACGCTTTTCCCTAACTCTCCACAAGAATGATTCCTTTGAGAACCAATGAACAGAATTTCTGTTTACTAAAAATGGATCAGTAAGTGGAAAAGCTTTGAAAGTGGTGTGTATGTGGCTGGAGTTCTCCACTATGCACCAGAGCTGGGACTAAAATAACGCCTACACCCAATACTAACAAAATTACTGTTCCTGGGTTTCATTTCTCCTTACATTTTTGGTGACTCTGGTATAAACACAGAACAATGAGAAGTCCATTCATTTTGACAAGAGCCATTGCCAGAGCAATTTTAAAAAAATAATTCATTCTGTTATAGACCTAATTTGCCATTGCAAGTGAGAGGGTTTTGGGGTGCTGGCCACCTCAACAAAGCAACTGTCTACTTCCAGAGGCCTGGACAGAGGCAGAGACTTGTCCAAGCTCTCCCCTCTCCATTCATCGCACCTGCACATGGTTATATCTTGTTGAGAGCAAAAAGAAGTCACTGGTTATCCCTGAGCAGAATGTCAAAATACCAGGTGGATCAAGAAGATATGGTGCTACTTCTTGAGCCCTGCTGTATTCCTCAATTTTGTCTACAAGGAATCAGGATCTCCAGGCAAGTATGGACAGCTTTGGGAGCGTCCAGCTCCCCACTAAAGTAGCAATAATGCACTGCAAAGCTCACCAGTGCAGACAAACACCCAGCAACATCAGACATCCAGCAGCAGACAAAACTGCCAAGGGCAAAGCATCTTGTTGGCAATTCTTACCAAAGTTGTGAACCTTTCCAAATCAGGCACAGAATACCATGATGCAGACAATCAATTAGCAAAACCCTTAAATGTCTGATTTAGTCGTGAAGGGTGGTGGCTAACAACAAATCAGCAAGTTGGAGTGCCTCAACGAATAATGGGTTATAGTGTAGAAGGTAAACATAAAGAAACTCTTTAAGGTATTGAAGGTATGATAGACAATTTGGAAAGGCTGGTACTTAGCATTAGGTTGACAGGGATTGTGACAAGGGTAGTCAGCAAATGCAAAATCTGTTTAAAGATGTCACAGTGTGACTGGGTTTGCCAGCCTTAATATATTTAATTTCTTTTAGAGACGGGACCCAGGAGTAGAGACAAGACAGGCTTAAAACTTAGAAAGGTACAAGAAGAAACTTATTAATAAGACAAAAAATATTCAGAATAAGATCCTTAAATTGTTTCCTCCTCCCCTTCATTCAACATTTTTTACCAACAAATATACAGAGAGCACTTCAGTCAGTGATACATTCAAATAATCATTTCAGTTTACTTAAGAGAGAAAAGTCCCTTTTTGGTTATGGCTTAGGGGGCGTCTTCACCTTTATAATTCACATCTGCCCAGGAAAAATATTGCAGATTATGACTCCTTCCATTCTGTCACAGTCCTTCCAGAGCTGTGCAATGGGTTATGTTACACACATGGGGTATTACTTTTAAAGGCAGGCTGCTGAAAAAAACAAGATTCTCTTAATCTCCTTCACTATCAAATGTCTCTGTCTTTATTCCAGTCTCAGGACAGAGAGAGCTTCATTCCCCAAGGCAAAAAGTCATCTCTTTCTCTATTAAATGCCCCTGTTCACATTTCAGTCCCAGAACAGAGAGCTATATTTCTCCAAGGCAAAAATAAGGTTCTTCTTCTCAAGCACCCAAAACCTCCCCAAGTATATTTTACAGTTTAAAGAAATTTTAGTGAAGTCACAATCCCCTTAGCCCACAAAAAGGTTTTCAGCTACTTATCAGTTCGCATCTTTTCAATCTCTTCCCACTGGGAACTTTATCTTCATTGCGCTGACTTCTGGAGTTTCCAGGCTTTATTTCTTCCCATTCAGGAGAGCTTAGAAAAAATCCAGGATCATATCCAGGCATAAAGAAGTAATAGTTGTATCCAGATCGTGAAGAAACAGCATGGGCAGCTGGAGGCCTCTTCTCTCAGAACTAGGAGGGAGGGGGGAAGGGAGAGCCTTTGGTAGCTCCCCGATCCCCCCTGCTCGGCCATGCCACGTGGAAAGGGGAGCTCTGGGCCGCGCGGGGCAATGCGGTCAGGGAGGGGGGTTGGGACCATGCGGCCGGGCCGGGCCCCCTACAGAGCCGGGGTGCCGAGCTGGGCCCCCCGCAAAGCCAGGGCACCGGGCCAGACTCCAGGCCGAGCCCAGAGCTGGGCCGCAGCCCCCGGCCAGGGATCACCACCCCCAGAGACCGGAAACCGAAAGAGAGAGAGCAAAGCTGATCCACTGTGATTTGTGAAAGCAAAATAACTTTTCATTGGTTTCCCGAGCTGTCCATCACCAAATCAGCTCTCTGATTGGTGCCAGCAGCTCACAGGGGAAGCTCCCAGAGACGGGAGAGCCCCTCCCCCCAAGCACGTGAAACCAACACAAAAGAGCAATGCACAGTTTTCCAAAAGACTGCCCTTAGGGATCACAAGAAATGGAAATAGTGCAGGAGATTAATGACAAAGAGATTTTTCTGAGTTACCTCAGCAAGAACAATGTAGGCATTTATTAAGTTTAGTAGACACATTCTCTGCACTGCCAGACACTTTTCCCTGTCACACCAACAAAGCTAGAGAAGTACCTCAAGTAATAATAAAAGAAATAATACTAAGATTATAGATCTTCTTTGGGTTTTTGTTTTTGTTTTTGTTTCTGTTTTTATTCTGTTTTGTGTAATAGTTCAATGTATTCCAGTTTTCATTAAACGTTTTACATATATTTATAATAACAATCATTATTATCATAGATAAGGAAATGAGTTTAGAAGTGAGACTTCCAAGATAAATCTTTAAAGTCTCTAAGTGGGGGATTGTTGCAAATAGCTTAGGAGGAAGCAGTGGTAAGTGGTAAGAGCTCCGGAACCGCTTATGTTCCAAATCAAGCCAGAGCAATACAGTTTGTTCCAGAACATACTGTGCAGCTCAGATAACCAAGATAGAAATGACTGCTATATGGAAGACCACAATGAAAGGGCAACCAAAGTCCAAAAGCTCAGCGACCATGCGGGGTCTCTAAAGATCCCAAACTAGACCCTCAGAGACTCAAGCAATTTATGCACATTTAATGATTTCTGAGCAGTGGAATGCTGTGCACTGCATGCTCCATTGTGACCTCACGGCCGCTGCTGGCTCTGTCACCGTGCACTCGCCCCGCACCCGTCTATAAAAGCAGGGCGGGCACAGCCGGCGCTGCCCCGCAGACACCGTGCCCTGCCACGGCCGGCAAGGGCGGCGCAGCCGGAGCCGCAGCCGCAGCAGGAGCTGCAGGCGCTCCCGGCTCCGCGGCATGCGGAGGAGGCACCGGGCCCTGTCCCGCCGCCGCAGGTATCGCCGGCAGCGCCGCCGCCGCTGAGCCGGGCCGGGGCTGCACCGCACAGCTGGAGTGGAAAGCGCCGGCCATGGCGCAGCCCGGCTCTGCCAGCAAAGCGCAGCTGTAGAGCTGCTCCTGTTATAAATTTATCTGCAATAAATTAATCAACTCCAATAAATGGAATCAACAAAGAATTTATTGAGCAAGCAGCAGCAAGCAAATCAGCGCTGGGTGTCCGGGGAGTTTCCGCTCCACCAACGGCACGCACCCCACTCCGTTTCAGTCCGTCTTTTATTTTCATCTTCTTCCATGTATGTGCCTTTCAGCATCTTCTCACGTTCTTTCTGCGTCTGCACAACCAGCTGCTATGGGGTCTTCTCCTGGCTCCTGGTGGTCTTGGAGGGGCAGGCCGTGGTCTTCTTCTCTTAGCCAGCTGTTGGTTGACTTTTTCCTATCTTTTTTGCAAGCATCCACAAACTGGGCACATACAGGATGTTTGTGGTTATTTAAGACATAATCTAGCTGAAGCAAGTTTCAGTGGTCTTTTGGCCGCGTTCCCTATTTTAGCAAGGTTTGATTAGCAAAAGCCTTACACATACTCAGTTACACTCCCAGGGTGTGTCCCCGCCGTGCCTCTGCACCAGCGCCCGCTGCCGCCTGTGTCCGCCCGCTGTCCGCGTCTCTCTGCTCCCCCAGGGTTCCCTGTTCTCCACGCCAGGACGTTCCCCTGCTGGTCGTGCTTCTCAGAAACAGGGCCCTGCTGCATGAGACAATGCCTTGGGACCCAGGCCCCTCCAAAACTGCCTTTGTCCTCGCTGCGCTCGCGCCAAGAGCGATGTGTTTTGTGTTCACTGGTGAGTAGAGGCTGATTTCACCGAGCAGTGAACTGTGACATCACAGAAGGATGGATGATGGCATTGTGTCCCTCACAGCTTCTATTCAGTTGGCATAGCCTGGGCCAGTCTGGCTCCAGCCTGAGCTCCATCCAAGCAATGTAGTGAGGACTGAGGATTAAGCCAGGCTTCTCTGTGCTGCGTGGTGCCTGTCACTGGCAGATCTTGGTGCCAGTCTCAGAGCCATCACTCCTGTTTCCCTGCCCTGCCTGCTCCAGGCAGCTGAGCACTGCAGATGCAGCACTGAGGGTGAGCTGTGCAGGAAAATGTCCCACCAGAGTGGCTGTGGGTGTGTGATGGGACTCAGCGAGCTGGGAGGGTGGCCTTCTCCAGGAGCCTGGCCACTTCTTCCTCCCTGCCCCAGGACAGCCAGTGACCACGGCCTCTCCCTCCTGCAGGAGGTGACAGCAGTGGGGGCAAACAGCCCCTGATCCTTATCTCTCCACAACGTGCTGCAGAGCACAAAAATATCCACAGAGACCAACAGCAGCTGCCCCATCTGCCAGGACACTTGTGAGGATGTGGCTTCTACTCTGCCCTGTCACCACCAGTTTTGCCTGGGCTGTATCCTGCGGTGGACACAGAGAAATCCAGTGTGCCCACTCTGCAGAAGAACAGTAGTGACTGTCCAATTTTCTGATCATGGAGAAGACGACTATCTGAAGACATCCATCACGGTCCCTGAGGAGCTGCCAGATGGCAGCAGCCAGGCAGAGAGAGATCCCAGCTGCCTGGATGAGAACAGCTCCCATCCTCCTGTGGTGTCCCCTTCATCTTCTTCACAGGGAACAATGTCTTCAGCAGAGCAGGAAGGTTCAGGGCTGGAGTCTGTGGGCAGTGTCCTGCCTGAGGTCTGGGCAGAAATTTTTCGTCAACGACAGCATCTCCTGGACCCCGTGCGGCCCTGGCTGCATTAGAGGCTGGAGGAAATATACCAGGGTTGGTGGTGGGTGGTAGATGCCATAGAGAGCAGCATCTTGCATGGTCTTTGCATCTATGGGCCAAATGCTGAGATTCTGGTTGAGGTGCTGCAGCCTCTCCTCGAGGAACACACAGCACCCCTGGTCCATGGTGTCATCAGCATCATTATGGGCCAGTGCTGTGAGGAGGCCCAGAGGCTGCTGCGCTCTGGTGCCATCAGGGACGAGAACAATGGCCCTGTGGCCAGTGCCAGCTCCAGCTCCACCTCCAGCAGCTCCAGCTCCACCTTCAGCTCCAGCTTGAGTGACTCCAGGAGCTTCAGCTTCAGCATCAATAGCTCCAACTGCAGCTGCAGTTGCAGTTGCAGCTGCAGCTCTGACAGCTGCAGCTCCAACAGCTGCTGCTCCAACAGCTCCAGCTCCAGCAGTTCCCAGCAAAGGACTCTGGATAGCAGCCCCACAAGCTCTGATGAGGAGGAAGAAGCTGGTACATCAGAGGCTTCCCCCTGCCCAGGTCAGCAGTCGCAGCCCCTCTGCTCCCAGGCCAGGGATTGATTTTCCACTGGGCCTCAGCATGTCTGGCAGAAGAGGAATCTCGGGCCCTGGAGCTCTCCCTGGGCCTGCCAGAGGCTGCCCCACTGGCAGCTCTAGCAGGGTTTTTGCAACCCTTTATTCAAGGAAAAGGAAATAAATTGGTTTTGCCCTCACAAAATCTCTGGGTGCTGCTTTCTCTCCCTTCTCATGCCCTTCCCGTTAAGCCCCACCGTAGGTGGCACTCAGGTGCTGGGGGCACAGCCATGGGGTCCCAGAGCCTTTGGGCCATGGCAACAGCACCTTTTCCCACAGCTGCCTGCTGCAGCTGCACACCCACAGAGCAGCAGATGCCACGGGCAGAGCAGGCATCAGGTGCAGCTGGTCCTGCCACAGGACCATGCCCTCAGCCTGTCTCCGTATTTTGTCTTACCTGCCCACCTGGGAGAGGGGAGTGACACCGTGGCTTTGGTGGGTGCCTGGCCAGGGTCCATCCAGGGTCAATCCACTAGATTTTTCACATCTTGTCCCGTCCTGACTGTCCCAAGGGCTACTGCATAAACAGTCTCATTTGTTCAGGACCTCACTTAATATTATTCCTCCATGAAACATCTGATTCTACTCTGGAATATGCGTTCTCCAAAAACCCACAGGATGTAGGAAAGTTTGTAGTTCCTTCTTGCTGGTTGGTGGGAACAGGTCTGCTATTTTGTTGACTGAATTCATTGGACTTGGACGATACCCATCTTTACCTTTTACTCCTAAAAGATTAATTCCCTAGCTCCCTTGGCCTTACTTTGTTTTATGACAAAACCAGCTTTCAGGAGGATCTGGATTATCTTGTCTCCTTTCCAAAAGCTTCCTCTGCTGTGCTGCCTCATACAGTAGTGTGATGGATGTACTGTAGATATTCTGGATCTTACCCTTTTCCAGTTCCAGGGTAAATACTGGGCTATACTGCTGCCCACTACATTCCAGCCCTGGGGCTATACTGGTGTGTTGGTTTGATGTCAGAAATGTGTATTCTATCACCCTCTGTTGAAGCTGGGTGGGGTAGTGACTCTTATCTTGTGACACATACTATCTGCTAATGGGCCATCTTTAAGACTAGGTGGGACAATTATCTTTATCTTTTCCACAACTCACCCTCCCTCCAGGAAGATATCATCTGCTGCTGGGCCATTCAGTCCCACTGCATGACTGATAAAATTACATCATCCCACTGGGAGATGCTCCAGCCAGGGGGAGGAGCCAAGCCTTTCCTACCTGGATAAAAACTGAGATTTTGGACAAGAAGATACCGTTATTCCACTGGATTCCAGAGGAAAACTGGACCTTTTCCACATCATCCCTGGACCTTCAGAGGAAAACTGCACCTTCTACAGGATCGTTGCTTCAGCTGAACCACATCTGCCAGTGCAGGACGACTGTAGCCACCATTTAATGGGACTGCTACCAACACCCTGACTGACAGGGTGTCAGGGTGTATTCTGACTCTGTCAGGGTTGGGATTACCCTTTGTAATACTGCATTTCTATTTTAATTTTCCTAGTAAAGAACTGTTATTCCTAATTCCCATATCTTTTCCTGAGAGCCCCTTAATTTCAAAATTATAATAATAGTTTGGAGGAAGGGGGTTTACATTCTCCATTTCAAAGAGAAGCTTCGGCCTTTATTGGCAGATACCTGTCCTTCAAACCAGGACAACTGAATTCCTCTGCAGGTGAAAGCAGACTGTGTCTGCCCTCTCCTGATGAAGGAATGGAGAAAAATGCATCAGTTATGTCTATAGTGGCACCACTTTGCTGCCGTGGACTCCAGTTCACACTGAGGTTTGAGCACGTCTGGCACGGCAGCACTCGGTGATGGTGTGACTTCAACCAGGCCGTGATACTCCACTGTCAGTCTCCACTCTCCCTTAGACTTATGCACAGGCCATAAGGGACTGGTAAAGACTGAGCAAGCCTTGCTGACCACTCCTGGGTTCTCCAGGTCATGAATCATCTCATGGATGGGGGTCACGCCTGTCCTGGCTGGGGTAGGATTTCTGACAATGCGCTCTTGTGGTAGTGATTGGCACCTGTTGTTCTTTGATCCTCAGCAGTCCCACAACAGAAGGGTCCTCTGATGCACCAGGGATCAGCTCTCTCATTTCCTCTGTCTCCACAGCAGCTACACCAAAAGCCCAACAATGCCCTTTTGGGTCCTTGAAATACCCTCTCCTGAGCCAAGGATGCACAGGGCCTCTGGCCAGGGGTGTTCTGCCATTTGTGAAGAACAAAGACTCACTTCAGCTTTCAGTGCAGTCAGCTGTTGGGATTCGCCCTGTAACCCCAGAACAGAGATGGATTCTGTCCCCGCACAGCTCAATAGCATCAGGAAACATTTTGCACTGGTGTCGACCAAAGTCGCCTGTTCTTGTAGGTCTGACGTGCCAAGCCATCAATCCACACAGTCCTAGAGAGCTGACTGTCTCTTTCCTTCACTCAGCTGGGGGCAGAATGCCAATCATTAAATGACCATTGCATCTGAGGCAGATGTTGATCCAGCAAACTCACGCCACACTGATGGCCTGTAAAGGATTCCTGTGATTCACCAGCAGAATACCATTTACCCACTTCGCAAAAAACTCTGCAGATCTTGTCAAAACACAGACTGCAAATCTCTTGTTTACGAGTATCTCTTGAAAGACATCTCAAATTTGTTTTTCACAGGATTCATCTGTAAACCAGCACATATTATACCAGGATTGTTATGAGACAGCACTTGCACAAACCCGCATCAACTATTTGAGTATGGGACTTAGAACAGCAAACAGTGCAGCTCTTTGGGTTAGAGACTGCCCTTATGCATTTTCACACAAAACCAATTCAATGCTGATGGCAGTGACTCAGATCTACTACAGCCTAAAACATAAAAGATAAGATCACTGCAGATAGATTTTACTTATATGTTGAGATTAAAATAAAACAATAAAAAGTAATCCCAAATTTGAAACAGTAAAACTTAGAAGCAAGCAATAAATAGAGCTCATTGATGCACCAACTTCAGGACACAGAAAATATTTTTAATAATAGATTGCCTATACACTTGCAATGTTTCATTCTTCATGCTATATTAATTGAATATTTGTATACAGAAGTGACTGACTGCATCACTAAATACACATTTACACTATTGCAAAAAAAACTTCAGCTTCCATTATTGCATGGAAACTTTCTATTTTAAAGTACCACAATGAGCAGTTTCCTATCCAAAACTCTCTGCTAGCTATTCATTGGGAAAGAGAAGCCCTAAAAGAAAACAAAATGAAACTCCAAATCATAGCATTAATTAGCTGAAACAACATTTTGGAAAGCCATTACTGTTGTAAATAAAAGATGCTCAACCTCTCAGTATTCTTTTCTTCTAGGACGTTACTCAAAATAATTCATGCTCAGCAGCTACTCTGATTTACTCCAACACTGAGCTGAGCCACCTCAGAGACTGACTCAGTGAGGTGGGTATTTGCTTTATTCAATGGGGGGTCGCTCCTCCTAACAAATACACTCAGCACTTTACACAGCACAATTCATGGCTAAATTGCATGCATATCCATTACATTCCTTGGGATAGGAGTAGTTATACAAATTACTTCTCGGAAGTCATTTATGTCATTAGCATATGTGACGAGCAAGGTGCAGCGTACTCTGGTGGTTGCACTGAGGAAGGCTGCGAGTCTTCCTCAGGGGCTGTTCCCATGAAGGCTGGCAGTCTTCCTGACTTTGCATTTTTCACCTTTCTTTCTGAAGCATGGGCAGTCCTTCGTCAGCACTTTCTGTGCTGGTTTCAACAAGTTCTGTTCCTCTTATCTTAACCAGGTGCATTCTGTTTCTCTTATCTTGGTTGGATTAAGGCACATCCTACTTCTTAGGCTTGTGATTAATGTTTGTTGACTCTTAATAGTTAGCTCATGCCTACATGAGTTAACTATTGATCAACTCCTTTCAATCTCAGGGAGACCCTGGCAAAGGGGTCAGCCAGGGAGACAGGGGAGAAGCCAGGAGCGGGGCGAGTCTGAGAGAAGGCAGATCCTGGCAACGGGGAGAGAGCCCTGGGAGAAGGGGAAGAGTCCGAGGCAGAGGGAGGAGGAACAGGGGAGACAGCCCTTAGGGAGATGGGAGAACCCGGGGTCGGGGTGAGCCTTGGAAAGGAGGGAAATCCCCAGAGTAGGGAGTCCTGCAGCCGGGCTGGGAATGGGCGCGGGTCAGTGCGCTTGGGAGAGCGCGGCTGCGGGGGCAGCCCGGAGCCGGAGACACGGGGAAAGCGACTGCTCGGCAGCCCCGGCGGCGCTGAGAGCACAGCCCTGCCCGGGAGGCAGCGCCCCGGGCACCGCTCGGGTTCCCAACGAGGCCGCGGCACCGCTCGGGTTCGCCGCCGTATCCGCGGCAGCTCCGAGCATCGGCCCCTCCTCGGGCCCAAGGGTCACCTGCGCCAGGTGCGCCGGAGCATCGCCTCTGTCCTGAGAACCACAAGGAGCAGCGCCGGGCACGGACTGCAGATCCCCATCGGTGGCAGGGCAAAAAATGCAAGGAGTCTTCCATGGGAGAATACATGAAATAGGAGTGAGGATGCCCTCACAAGGATACTACTGCTCTTGGCTCAGAACATGGAAATGAAGTGGGGAGTCACAAATCAGAAGCTGCTTGCAATGTCCAGAGACGAGATATCTGGATAAAATGCTACACAAATGCTGGAAAGCTTTATGATGACTAATTACTGCTTACCAAATAATCTGTACATGTTAGAGGCAGCCTAGTTATCTCTCAGAAATTACTCAGGAGCCATGATTAAGAAGATTCTGAAGAAAGGCTTATAGACCTCTATTTTAATGTAGTTACTGTGGGTTAGATAAATGGAATCTGCTTTTATGCCATGATGCTCCTGAAGGTTTGTATTGTGGGGTTTTTTCATACAGGCACGCATGCAAAATTTGGGGATCTAAGGCAAAGTCCTTTCATAAGGGATATTGGAAGAGACTGGCCTTTGTTCAGCAGTCTATCAGTGAGAGGAAGAACAGCCCTGCAATAGAGGTGTGAGCCCGGGCTAATATTCACTAGAACCACCTTAGGCAGGGTCAGTTAGAAGGCAGAGTGAAGGGCTTAATCTTCGGTGTAGTATTGTACAGACCTTGGGATCACTATATCCTTCCAAATGGCTTCCCCTTCAGTCAAAAAGGCTTCCATCTATTCCAAAAATTGCCTACTGATACTCTTCTACTCCCTTCCAAATCAGCTCAAGCCCAAACCTCAGGCACATCCCCATATTCCCTCTCTCCCAGCAGCTCCGAGCTGCCTTGCACAGTGCTTGCTGTGCTCCAGAGAGCACAAAGCAGGCTGGCCTGGTGCCCCTGACTATTTCTGCACAACACTCTGCATTTCACACCTTTGCTCTGGCTCAGTGCACAAGTGCAGGATTGCAGGCGCTCCCTGCCAGAGCTGTGTGAGGCACTGTCTGCTGCAGATGTGAGCTGACAAGCTGTCAGTGCCTCCCGCTGGCCTCGGTTCCCTGGCACAAGAGCCGTGCCTGAAGGACGTGCCCTGTGCTGGAGCCTGCAGAGCAGCCCGGCTCCCTCCCGCTGTGCCCAGAGTGCTGCACACACTGCTGGCCCTGCCCAGGAGTGACAGGGCAGCCGGCACAAGAGCAGCAATGCTCAGCCAGGCTGAAACACTAAGCTTAGAAAATTAGAATTTTAGTTACCTTGCTGAAAATAATTAAAAGTTTGAAGGGAGTAGTTATCTGAAACTTATATAATTGATTGCCTGTCATCTTATGTTTGCTCAGGTGTGCTTACAGTGGGAAAAGATAAAACTAGTGAGCAGATCCAAAGGAACACAGACAATGCAACCAGAAACCCATTCTTTGAAAAACTGGACTATCCCCAGAAATCATTTGTATTGTCATTGATAGAAAAGGTCAAGAGTTTAGGGTGAGAAAGACTCGCCTTACTTCCTCCTTTTCAAAGCCCTCGCCATGAAAATTATCCCAGACTTAATTTAAGAAGTCAATCACTCATGCTTAATAGCTATTCCAGCTAATTACCATAGGAAGCAGGGAATGGGAGGGGCTGTTATTATGAATATATATTTGTTTGAATCCTTTGTCAATAAATACACTTTGTAATCACCTGTGATTTTGCAGTGTGCATTAGAGGATTACCTCACGCTGCTGCCCAGTGCTGAATAAGCATATACTTTCTAACTTTGAACTGTTAGAGAGTCTTCTCTCCATCACAGTTGAGTATTGGTATTAGACCAATTCTCTTATTTTGGTGAATCAGTTGGCGACTCTGGTGGGACCCTGTTCTCTCCGGCCGAGGGGCCAGCAGGGTTTGGGACCCCTCTAGGGCACCCACCTGGGATCTTCCTAGGAAAAGGGCTCCTTTTCCTCACTGGCACCCCGGGGAGCAGAACTAGAACTGCCTGAGATACGGACAAAATGGTATGTTAAAAATGGTATGTTACAGGTACCTGTAAGAGAGGCAAACTGGTAAGACGCTGAGAGACGTTGAGCGCAGAGTGAAAAAGCCTCAAGTGGATTTGTTTGTAAGTTTCTGTGGAATGTGGCAGTAGTTTGTGTTCCAGGTGGGGCGGGTATCAGTTCCAGCAGCTCTTGCCCCACAGTGGGGCAGTAGCAGAGGGCCGGTCGTGGCTGCCTGGAGCAGAGCTGGCGCAGCAGTGGGTCGGCGGAGCTTGGGCAGGGCAATAACAGCGTTGCCAGTATTGTTGTGGTGCAGGAGCAGTGGTGGCTCCAGTTTGATTTGTGGTTTAAAGGCAGCATGTTGGTAATTTTCAGTTTGGGTCACCAAGCCTGCAGGTGTTGGTGTGTGGTGGCTCCTTTTGTGGGCTTTTTCCTAATGGCATAAACTGGTGGAATTATAATTAGGGTATCAATGACTATGAAGCCTCCAGGCCAGCTGTTAGCCATCACAGAAGGCCTGCATCTGCACAGGATGGCTTGGTGACCCCCTCCTCCTTTGGATTTGCCTAGAAATGCCAGTGCCCTTTCTACCTCAAATACAAGCACCATGGCACACCTGGGCAAAAACAGGCCAGTGGGCCATACTCCAAAGGCCATGTGGTCTGGAGAGGAGAAATGAAGAAGAGCCTTCCCCACTTAGAAACCATACCAAAGAAGACATAAATGTGACTTAGCACCATTCAAAAACAACTGGCAATCCAGAAGGAAATGTTGAGTTTTCTGAACGAGTCAGAAGGAGGGGAATCTTCCAAATGAGTTGAGGTTTGAGAAACTTTATTTATTTATAATCCTGTTCTACAATCCTAATCCACAATCCTTTTCTACAATCCTACTCTATGAGGATTGCAGAGTTAATATCTTGACACGATCGTTACATTCTTGTCTTCTTCTCCTTCGTTGAAATGATGAGTGGTGCCAGTGTTGACACTGGATTGGCTGATGTTACAAACGGATGCTGTTCACAGGAAAAAAACCCAACAAACAATAAATCATGACTTTCCAAGCTCAGTCCTTCACAGGCTCAATCAGAGGACCAATGGAACCACCTGCACATCAACATTCATGTGCAGAATCTTGCCATCGCAGGCAAACCTGACCCAGAATCCCATTAATCTGTTTATCTTGGTGTCTTCATCTTGCTGGGATTTTTGCCCTGCAAGGGCTCTGGAAATGGCGCTTTCTCTCCTTGGTGTTTCTTTCTTTCAGGAAACTCCAAAGACTCACATAGGTCCCTCTCTTGGAAAGACAGGCATCATTCTAATTTCCACAGGCAGACAGAGCAGTGTCTACCTTTCCATGCCCTGCCCCTCCTGTGCTGGATGGCACCTTCCTTCCTTCCCAGCAGGGACAGCTGAGTGTTACTGGGTCCTGCAGCTCCCTCTCTGCCACACAACCTGGCAGTAACCCTGGGGCAGTTCCTGTCTGCTTGACCATGCCAGGCAGCAGATGTCCCTCTCAGCTGTCCCTGTTTGTGTGGCAGAAACCTCTAAGAGTGGGGTGGGGGGCACAAACCAGGGCCCCTCAGAGGCTCACAGTGAGCCCGCCACAGCCCCTCCTTCCCACAGCCAAATCTCTGACCCCTCGGCTGGGACTGGCTTCCTTGGGTTCTTCCACCACCATTTCACACCTCTGGACCCTGCATTGCTCTACTTCACTCTTTTTGCCATTAGATAAAACTGAACAGACACCAAATTACAAAACAGGGCAACAGAAACAGTCAGAGGACAGAGCACCTCTCCTCTGAGGACAGACTGAGAGTCCTGGAGTTATCCAGCCTGGAGAAGAATAGGCCCCAGGGAGGCATTACTGCCACTTTCCAAAACTTCAGTGTGGCTTCTGAGGGAGTGACACCTTTTTTAACATGTCCAGTTACAAGAAGATGTGGGGTAATATTTTTAAACAAAAACGGAGATCAAGTTAGAGTAGATCTAAGGAAGAACTTGTTTACTAGGAGCATGGTGCAACTCTGGCACAAGTTGCCCCAAGAGTTGGTAGGTGCCCCATCCCTGGAACGTTCCCAGATCAGGTGGGACAGGGCTCTGAGCAACCTGATCTCTAATTTAAAGATTTCCCAGCTCATTGCAGGCTGTTTGGACCAGATGACCTTCACAGCTCCCTGCCAGCCCCATCCAGTCTAGGGTTCCTTACCCTTTTCACTTGAACAGCACCAAGATTGGAGGTGGGGAGGAGGAGGGCTCATCTGGACTTCAGTGGAGGAGAAGCCCATCCCTGGGACACTGTTTCAGCTGCAGCCCCTTTGCATTTTACCTGCAGGAGCTCTTTGGCAGACCAGCGCTGTGCCTCGTCTGTCTCCAGGCAGCAGCTCAGGAAGTCCTGCAGCCGAGGTGAGAAGAGGTTGGGCTGCCGCAGCTTTGGGGTCCCTCCTGTGCCTGTCAGGAGTTGAGCCTGGAGAAAAAGGAAACATGAGGCTCCACCTGCTTCTTTCCCAGATAACTGCTCTCCCAGATCCCATTGATTAACCTCCACCCTGCACTGGCAATTTCTGCCCTGGCAGAGAGGCAGAGATGACTTTCCTATATCAACACAACACCCAAACCCCAAAGCAGCCACAGCTTTTCCAACATCCAGCGGATATTGCCTTGTCAGCTGATTTCATTGACTGGCCTAGTTAGTGGGAACTACATCAGCAAAAAGATGTTTGCTTCTTTGAGGGTTTGCACCAGCTTAACAGGCTATTTGGAAGAGGGTCTTTGCTATATTAACTAACTCTATTTCCAAAAATTATTACATGAAATGCATCTCTGCAGTGGTTGTTGGTCCCTTAAGCACAGCTGCCATAAACCAAAACTCATCAAGCTTTTTGTCCTGTTGCAGTAAACAATGGGAATTGGAAGAAATAAAGGAAATCCACCAGGTATTCCTCAGATAAGGAAACAAACCTTTGGAATCTCATATTCAACACAGACACATTAAGATGCATGCACAAATGCACTGGAAGGAAAATGCCTGTTTGGGCACACAAACAGGAAACATCTGCAGCTCTGTTTCCCAGCAGTCTGCAAGTTTCAGCCTCTTTATGTGGCAAAAAGAAATCTTTTCATGGGCAAATGGGAAGAAGGAGAAGTGCTATCCCTATGGCAACCCTCTGCTCATTTGGATACTCCAGTCAATGCATTAATGGTGTGCCATTGCAGAAACTGCCGGGCAAGAAATGGGAGGTTTTGGAAGGTTCTCCATGACATCAGGCTCTGGCTTGGTCTCCATAAAAAATGTCCATCACAATCGTAACAGCTCAGTGCTGGTGGCACTGACATAGATGGTGACCAAAGACACTTTGTTATTATCCTCTTGAACCCAGAGGAAAATTTCCAAGCCTAAAACAGCAAACACACTCCGCTTGAGTAAAAATAATTATGGCAGCTTTCTTTCCTTCTCCCGCACCGCCAGAGGTCACAAAGGGGGTTTTATCCTGTCCCTCTGCAGCTGAGCTCAGCCACTGGACATGTTGAGGAGCTGAAATCCTCACTGTCATTAGAACTGTGCAAGCCAGGGATGGCTCAGCTCCTGCAGTAAAGGAACACAGCACTGGCATCCACCACACCCCTGGATCCCAGCCACAGGCACCTGACTGCATCTCATCAACTTGTTCAAGTACCAAGAAACAGCCAAGGGTTTGGTGTGCAATTCTAGCTGCAGTCGGAGAAAAACACATCTTAAGCTTATCCAGGCAAACCAAGGATATGACAGAACAATGAACAGACTGTTTGAAAGACTGAAAGTTTCAAAGACACACAGGAAAATATGCTGCAATATGCAGGAAAATTGATGTGCTGTGGTTAGAAAAGGAAAAAGCAAGCTGAGCTGCTTGGGCACTGCTTTGGTGGTTGTTTTTATCTATTTTTCTTTTTCCTTTTTCTTACTTTTTGTATAAAATTGCACCTCAGAAGATTCAACCTCCATTTTGAAGGAGATTTATCACATATCTAACCATTTCACTAAAAAATACCTTTCCTTCAGAAACAGAGCTCCAACAGTGTTCAAAAAGCAAATGAGAAATGTCAGGCATGGCTGCAGCCAAAACGGCAGGTTGTTGAACTGCTTACCTGCCACTTCCCTTATGAAGCAGCCAAAACTACAGCAGATGCTGATGTGCTGAAATGCAGGGATGTTTTTGGAAGGGAACCTTGGTGGAAGTGGTGCCAGCAGATGGCAATGGGATTTTATCCAGTGGCACACAGAACATGGCACAGGTGAGAAAGACAGTGGCATCACTAAGTATTTGCTTCTTACCCAGACAGAAGTTTCATTCCAGTAAGGAACTTCTTGTTCCACCATTTCAATGCCCACAATTCCAAGAGACCATATGTCCACTTTGGGGCCATATGGTTGACCTGCCATGACTTCAGGTGCCATCCACCCAGAAGTGACAGCCACTGAGCTCTGTCTACTCTCTTCAGGGGTGAGTTGAGCAAATAGGTCAAAATCAGCTGTGGAGAAAACAACACACCATGAAAGCCAGCTCAGATTAGGAAACCAGGCAAAAGAATTCCCCACTCTCACTCAAAGAATGTGCTCTTGATGAATCTCCTGGAGAACTGACCATGCTCAGTTTCCTTAGGGCTTTAGCCAAGGAAGTAAGGAATAGGCTACTTCCAGAAAAACCCAGGTTTTTAAACAAGCTCACATCAGTGGCCTTTGTTCCCCTGAAGGTTTAGATTGTATCTCCCTCCCTCTGGAAGGGACACACACAGACCAACACCACTCTTGACTGCTTGTGGTTCCTCATCATACCTCTGTGCACATTGCAACTGTGCCCACAGTCCATAGCAGGAGCCCCTGCACTCCCACCAGCACCATTTCTGGGCAGCTGGCACTCACTCAAAGCAACCCCACACCCCACATCCCTGGAACACTGCCCTGACCAAGGATACACTGACCCAGCTTGACAGAGCCATCAGTTCTGAGAAGGATGTTGCTGCTTTTCACATTTTGATGGATCACATGATTTACATGAAGAAAATCCAGTCCTTGTAGGCACTGGGAAAGAAAACAGAAACAGGAAGGCAAAAATCAGTGATGTGAGTTCATCACATAGGAAAGGAAACAGCTCTAAATGATTCCCTTTCCAAGGGAATGGGGAGGAATGGCAGAACACAGAGCCATTGACTGGAAGAGCTTGCTGCTCCAACACCAGCAGAGCAGGATCTTTCTAAGGAAAGGTATGTCAGCTTCTGAAAGAGCAACAGCAGCTGCTGTTGTAGGCTGTCCCCTGCAAACCAGGCAGAATGACTGCTACTGCAGTGGATGTGTTCTCCATGCAGAGGACAAACAAGGGTATGCCAAGAAAGAAAATGTTCCTCCCTTTACTGTGAAGTGGATTGCTTTGGGGTGGGAGGCTACATGACAAAGATTTTACTGTTGGCCTCAGCATAGACTTGGAAGCATCACATTAGTCACCTTTCAGAAGCAAACATTATTTTGGGTGCACTATTATCCTTTTTGAGACCTGTGAGAAACGAGTCTCTCTTTTTTCTTTGCTATTCATTTCAAGTCCTGCCACCAGCACCTTTTCTTTTACAGGCAAGGAATGCAGTGCAGACAGGCTCCAGGTAAACATTTAGAGAGGCAGGATGGAGAACAGCAAATGCAAATACAAGAGACAGAGTGAGTATACAACAGCAGGAGATCAGAGTGTAGGAATAGAGTAGAGTGAATTCTGGGGCACCGGCAGACAATTCACATGAGATGCTTTTACTTTCACACAGAGTACCAGTAACACAGAAACAAAGCTTGGCACATGAAATCTCTCCAGTTCTGAGCCTCAGTTTCCCAGACAATCCTGCCCAAGCCCTCGGAAGCACAGGTGGGATCCCTGACCTGCAGACTGACAGCTGCCATCTCATCTTCAGACAGGTAGGTCTGGCTGATGACATCACTCAGAGTGCCTCCATCCATGTACTCCATAACCAGCCAGAGCTCCTGATCCACAAGGTAGCTGAAAGAAGGAAACAAAAGTGTGGATATGAATGTGCACGGCAACGTTGCTGTTTGGAAAAGACAAGGGTTGATTCTTGTTTCCGGGTCCCTTTCTGACAAGGACAGATTAAAAGGAATAGACATTCCCTCCAGGCTGTGCAGTGTTTTCAGTGTGTGCTGTCTCAAGGAGAATGACACATCTGTGAAAAATAGATGTGTAAGATGGCCAGCAAGAAAAAAATGCCGTTTAGTAACAGATCAAAAACCTATCACACCGTGTGTTTCTGGAAAAAAAGCACCTAGTGTCCCTGACATGCACAGCAATGGAAAAGACGAGACACAATCCAAGGGAAATCCTTGCTAGTTTATCCACATGTAGGAAGACACTTGAAATAAATCAAGCCCCAAAACAACGAGGTGGCATTGAACTTAGAGGCCATTGATTGCAGAATCAGCCATGAACCAAACTAATTGATTTATTAAGATACAGTTGATCCAGGTTTTTGAACAATTTTCAAACTACATGTGCCAGGGAAGACTCATGCAGACAAGATGCACTCTCTTCCCATCCACTGAGAATGAGCAGAACAATAATAATTTACTAATAATTACCAGCTCTATTTTCTGCCAGTGACCAAGGTTTTTACCTTGCATATTTGCAGTGTGTAAACAAAGAGTCATGGGACAAAAGCACAACAACTCACCAGTCAAAACAGTTGACCAGGTTGGGACTCCTATTCTTCCTCATGACCATGAGTTCATTGACTTTTAGTTCCTCCATCCTCAGTCCATGGAGGTTTATTTTCTTTATGGCCACCTAAAATGACACTGAAACTCAGTAACTTGAAAAGTTTGAGGCAGGAGACCACAACGTGCACATGGAGTGAGTGAATTTGCAGTGACACAGCTGAGCTGAGCCAAAGTGCCTTGTAATTAGACATTGGAGTAATTAGGAACTGACATTCCAACATCTCATTTCTCTGCTCTCTTAAACACCAGTTTCAGGACACGTGGCCACTGACATTTTGCTTTGTCCACTTGGTAACAAAGATGTCTCAACTATAACCCACAAAGCTCTGACCACACTCTCTGCTGCTCTGTCTGGGATTCAGAAGTAATCCGTGCCTTGGGACTCAGTGGATACATCCTGGGCTATAAGCAGGGCTTAGGGCTTTTAGGGACGCCTTGCAGATCTCTCCCTATGTGCAGTTCCCAAGTGCAGCACTGCAGGTGGCTAAGGAACTACCAGGAACATTCAGATGTATTTGCTGGCAGCCAGAAATGATAACACAGTTCTGAAGCTGTAGCCTCAAAGAGCAGTGAGGTGTCCAAGGCACCACCTTTGTTTCAGCAAACGAGAGCGAGTGAGCGCGTTCTTCTCTCAAAGGAACCGCTGCCCTCCTTGCCTTCCTTCTGGCAGCTGAGAAGGACAAAGACTATCCCAAGTGCAATTTGCAGGATGGCACCAGTCTCTGCTTCCTGTGCCTTTACTGCAGGGCTCTACCCAAATCTCCAGCCACAGCTCACACCAGAGGGGAAAGCCCTCAAGAGCTGCAGAGTCCTCAGGGGCTGTTGACATTTACCTCTCTTCTTCTGGCATTGTCGAATGCTCTACAAACCTCTCCAAAAGCCCTACAAACAAAACAAAGCAAAGAAATAAGAAGCCATTAGAATTTGGAGTGAAAGCCAGCCCAGACATGAGATCTCTCCCATAAGTGCCTAAAACCTGCAGGTTGCAGGAGGGATCTGCCAGAAGGCTGATGATGCATTTTCCTCTCAAGTGCATGGACACTGGGCCTGTTCCTGGAGTGTTGGGGTTTACTGCCTCGGCTCAAAAAGATCTTTGATCTCAGCTTGAAGGCTCTAAACTGTGCAGTTCTTATCCTAACCATGGAGTATTTCCTTCAACAAACTCTTGGAAAGAAATGTTCCTGAGAACTGTTATCTCACAGCTATCATAGCAGGTAGGTTGCTCTTTCAGGCAAGCAAGATCCTTCTCCTTTCATTAGTGTGACTCTATGATGTGGAGATGTTAAAAAATGCTAAGGAAATTAACACAGAGCTGTCCCACACTTGAGAGACAAGGAGATCTTTCAGGTCCTATTCCTTGCTGCAGGCAAGACCTTGGAAGCATGGAGATGTCTTTGACAATGTCTTCTGGCCACGCTCACAAATTCTGACCAGTAGTGAGAACTGGGATAATCTAACTCCAGTGTCTGAATGTGTCTTCAGTTTGTCTGACTTCACACTTGATAGACATTCTACCAGCAAATCCCCTGGCCCATGGTTGTGGAGAAGTAACTGTGGCTGGACTCACCCACTGCCAATGTTTTCCAGTTCAGTGTATTTTGTCACAAGATTTTCCATGTTCACTGTTTTCTCTGAGGGAAACAAAATGCAAGATGCTCACTTTATAGCAGATTTCAGATTCCAGAAGATAAAAAGGCAGCCCCACTTTCTGGTCTCTGAACCCTTTATGGTTGGCTGAGTAACAACAACAACAACCAGGCAGACAGCTCTGCAGCACACAGAGTGATTTTCCACAGCAGCTCCTGTGGGGAGTCCTAAATGTCCCTATGACACCAAACTGAGGAGGAACATTTGGTACAGCTAGGCTGACACATGCACACAACACACTGTTCCTCAGACAAGAGATACACATGACCTACTCAGTAGCTCCAAGTACTCCTCCTCAGTCTCCTGTTGCTGAGCAGCAGCCAGGTCAGTGCTGGAGATGAACAAACTGCCCAGGGTCCTCTTCTCAGGCTGGGGAAAAAAGGCTCCTTTAGACAATGCTGCTGCTGCCGCAGGTTCAGTAACAGAGCCTGTGTAGATCTTAGTAACAACTTTGTGTCAGAAAGATGGCTGGAAGAGATTACTTTGAGATCTCTTTCCAAATGCAAGCCCTTAGGAAGATGTGGTCAGCCACATGCAGAGCTCTTAAAATGAATTATTTGGATGTCCACTTCTCAAACTGGATGGATGAAAACCAAAGGCTGGTTTTACTCGAGTTCATGGCCATATTCATGTTCCATTTTAATGGATTTTCTGAAGGATGACAGCCACAATGACCATTCCACTTCCTCCCCAAGGATTCCTTTCTCCCTCCAAGGGCGGCAGACACACTTTTTCAAATGTTCTACCTCCACCCACGGAGATCTCTTTTCTTGCACCATCTTCAGGATGTGACCAACCTGCAGCATGTCCAATTGGGATCGCTCCCATGCCTCACGCCGACAATGGGGCTTTTTGTTTCCAGTCTTTTGCTGAAAGTCTTTGCAGGCTGGCAGGTGAGATGTCAACACTTCCACCTCAAGTCAAACAGAAAAAAGCAGTCAGAGACTACAATTTGTCCCTGTTGGCCAAGAGTCTCGACTGTGAGGAAAGGCAGAGAACAGGTTTACAAGGGCTACAGACAGCTTGTTTCAATCCTCCATCTGGGTCACCATGTCCCACTGTAAAATACCTCAAGTAACAAGGAGAGCAGTAACAGGCCAGCAGGAATCAATTTGAATGACTGCTGGCCAAAAGGCCAAAGGATCAGCCTCACTGTGCAGGGATGACATTTGAGATTCAGCACTCCAGGAAATGTCCTTCAGAGTGGCTGTGATAGATTGTGCAGCAGGATAGCACTCAGAGGCATCACCCCAACCCCTGCTGCTCTACAGTGGAAAGGCAAGAAGGGCAGAAAGCATCAGTTTCGTGACTGCACTGGCTACTGTTGTTTCACTCACTTGCTTTTCTACAGCCTGAAGCAGAGGATTACATTTCTCTCTGATAATTTTTATTTCTTCCTCCAGCCTCTTCTCCTTTTCCTTCATCTTAGCCTCAGTTTCCTGCAGTTCTGCATCCAGCTGGTCCTTGAGGTTCTGCAAAAAACCAGAGAAATGTTTCTTAAATCTAGTGTCTGCCACTCTTGCACCCACCTGCTTCTGTTGATCGCCTCTCTGTGGATGGAGATGCATCTCCTCATTGCCTCTCATGCCCTCCTTGTGCTTTCTCTTCACTGCCATGATGGGAATCCGAGCTTCGGGTAGCTCTGCTTGTGGCTCTGCCTTGATGTTCTGTACATACAAATGCAGAGCAAGTCACAGGGAGCTGCCACCAAGTTCAGATTTTTCCTCTTTCAGCCTCAAAATCAAATTCATTCTGCCACTTCTTTTTGCTTCCCTACCCACCTCTGCTTCCATTGTGACCCTCTTGTCCCAGAGCTGATCTCTGCAGGTTACAAGGCTCTGTGCTTTCACTGCCTCTGGGACTCGTGGCCTCAGTCCCAAGAGCTCTGTTGTATGCCCCTGTTCCTGCCCTTCACTCTGTCACCTGGTGAGCCAGGCTTACCTGGCCATTCTCTTGTTGTTCTTCCACCTGCTGCCTGAGCTGCTTTTCCTGCTCCTGGGCTAGGAACAGCTCTCCCTGAGGCTGGCATGGCACCTCTTCTAAAGCCATCTGCTCATGCTCTTTCTCTAGAAGGGCCTGCACAGAAAGCAAGAGAAGATGGGCTTCAACTTCCCAGACAGCATTTGTGGGCCAAGTCTCTAAGAGTGATGGGCTCACACATTCCCAAAGCACTGTGCTGCTGCTCTCCTGGGTCATTCTCTGCCCATGGGGAGGCACAGATTCCAAAGAGACACTGGCAGTACAATCAGGGTCCGTCTGGGACTGAAGCTCCAATAACCTCTCAGGCAGCTGACAGGGAAGGGGTGGCATTTCTCAAGGCTCTGCTGAGGGCCTCCCTCCACTTCTGCTGTGTCCTCTTTATCTTTTCATTGTGACTGACACCCAGCCCTGTCCCACAGCTCCATCCTGGCTCTGCAGCTGGCTTCCAGTGTGGGCTCACTCCTTGTGAGAGACACTTCTGGAGTTCATGTTCTCTTCAGACCTGCACCACTATTCCTGCCTTTCTGACATCTACACTCTTGTTAGAAATCCTGGCCATTCAGGAGATAAGGATGCATGTAAAGATCCTCTGATGGAGGTCAGAAAGCCTCTAGAGCCACCTCAGTATACGGAGGAGACCAAGGTGTTTATTCTTCCTCTTTTGTCAGCTGAGAATTCAGACCAGTGGTAACAGAGATGCTCATAACAGCCCAACAACAAATGAACTTAAGCACCCCTAGGGATGCCAATGAAGAAAATCATGTATCATGTGTTGTGTGTATGACCAGAGTCACTCATCACCAGCTAAAACATGGAATTGTTCCACATTACTGGGACAGGGAGAAATTTAAATAAACTGGGGGCTTTAGGGCAGAAGAGGCTGGAGGAGGAAAACACCCATGAGGGGAAAATCAACCATTTCTGGAGGGAAAATATCTCTGCCTGCTCAGGATCAGTTGACAGAACGTGTCTGTCCTCGTCTCTTGAAGGGATGCCTTTAGGTGAGTTTTGCACCTCCAACTCTCTCTGACCAGAGCCGGGAGCAATCAATTATGTAAATGTTACATCAATAGATACATAGATAGATACATGACACATAGATACATGACACATAGATAAATAGATACATAGATACATAGATACATACATGACACAGAGATACATGGATACATATAAACACAGAAAGATACATAGATAGAGCTCACTTATATAATTTCTCTCACTCTCTGTTCCTACACACATCACCACTCGGCAGCCAATGTCCCTAGCAATAGCAGTCCTGAACGTGCTCTCCTGTGGCATCAATAAACCCCACTTTTGGGGAATCTGGAGCATGTAGGTCCTTATGGAATGAGATCAGACCCAGAGCACTGCTCTGGGAACTGAACTCTTTGTGCATCTGTGCTCAGACGAGTTCTCTTGGTCACAACCGCACTGACAGTGGTAAAGTGGCTGTAATCAGAAAGGAAGCCCAGCCCCTCCCAGCTCCTCTTATCTGAGAGGACCAGCTGGAATTCAAGAATGTTGGTTTCCTGCTCAACTCGCAAATGCAATTCAGATTGTAATATTGGACAATTGTTGATCCTCAAGGCTGCCAAAAGGTAAGGGCTCTGTAAACCAGAAAGTGATGTGCAAGGTCATACAGCCTGGCATAAGAACAGCTCCTTCTGCACTAATATCCCTGAACCAAAAAATGTCTTTGCGTGCAGGAAAATGTTGAGCAAAATCACCTTTGCTTGCTAGAGGAAGAAAATAATCAAGAAATCTGTTCCTAGCAGAAAAACAACCCAACAAACAAAACGATCAAAGTGCTACCTACTCTAGTTTCTAAAGCATCTGGATGCAGTGATGGGATGCTTGGCATGGGAAAGGCCCTGGTGGTAAGCACTGTCATGTAGGCATTTCTGGACCTAGAAGGTCCCCCGACTAAAGCTCCTGGAGCACATCCTCACTGGGCTTGTGTTCCCACCCATTCCCAGCTCCCTTGCCCTTCCCTGGACACACTCCAGCCCCTCAATGTCTTTCTGCTCCAGAGGGGCCACAACTGGACAGAGCACTCGAGCAGCGGCCGCAGCGGTGCCCAGCACAGGGCACAGCTCACTGCCCTGCTCCTGCTGCCCCACTATTGCTGACACACGCCAGGATGCCCTTGGCCTTCTTGGCCACCTGGGCACACGCTGCCTCATGTTCAGCTGCTGTTGACCAGCACCTCTGGCTCCTTTTCTCCTCGGTAGCACCGCAGGCACAAAGTTGCACATTTGACTTAGAATAAATCATTGAAAATTCCACTATGTCTTTCCTCTTCTTAGCAACACAAAACAGCAGTCCAAGTTTTTCAGCTTTTCCCCCTCTCCAGGCTGCAATGGTGTTGGGGGTTGAGTGTTTTCTATTACTGTGTTAATTTAAAGAATTTTTCTCATTATCATGCCAATAGACCTGGCGGAGTTACCCACAGGGCCTTTGAGGACACCAGACAAAAGGGGTAGGTGGAAGCTGAGCTTCCATAGGGGACTCGTGTTTCCGGCGAGCTCGGAGGAGGACCCGCCATCTCCAGCCACACAGCTGAACGCAGGAGAGCCAGATAGTCTGTGATCAGCTGCCCTGTATCTGCCCCGTTCCAGCCTCCTGCCTCTGCGGACACAGCCAATCACCCGGACACAAATGGTGAGCGAGGAGCTGCCCGCTCCAGCCATTCCCACCCGAGACCGGTGTGGCCGCTGCCGCCCCCTCCTGCCCCTGCTCCCGCCTGCTCTCTGCAGCTGCCGGGTTTTGTTCAGCACCGGGACCGAGGGAAGAGAGTGTGTGCCTGCAGCTAAAGAAAGGACTGGAACCAAGTCATCTGTTCTGTTTTGTTGGTAATTTTAACAACTGCTGTTTTTTCTGCTTGTATGGTTAGATATATTATAAAAGAGCTGTTATTCCTACCCCCTTATCTCTGCCTCAGAGTCCTTGTTTCAAACAATTATAATACTTGGGGGGCATGCAATTAAAGTCTCCATTTACAAGGAAAACTTCTGTCTTTATCAGCAGACAACTGTCCTTCAAACCAGGACAAATGGCATTTTCAACCGGAGTTATCAAGGCAAACCACACAATAGAAAGTAACTAGAGACACATGCATCCTCTGGGTTCTGCCTCAGAAATGGGTTCAGAACTATGCAGTTTTCGTCATTTGGCGCACAGGACATTCCTAGGCCTACAGGGATTCATGGAAAACACAATAATCTCTTTGTAGCTTATCGAAACACAGGTGCACTCAGACTGCACTCTGCTACTGACTACCCTGCCTGAAGAGCAAAAATAACGACCTGGCAATAAAAACAACAAATCCCTGGCTTCAAGCTGCAAGTCCACAATGTGTCTCTGAAATACTCCAAGGTAAACACACCCAAGAATCTTGAGAGGACAAAGCATCCCAAAGAACCTGTGTGATCAGATCAACTGTTTTGTGCCTATAGCTCCTTGGCCAATCTGTGAAGTGGGACAGGTCTCTCCATACCACAGTGTCCCCTATGTATCCAACAAGGCTGAGCTCCAGGTCTTTGACATGATCCCTCCTGGGGCTGGGAAGCCTTCACAATTAATGTTGCTCCTTCCAGAACCCCAGCAACCTGGGGCCAAATCATGCCAGAACAAAGCTCATTATCAAGCTCTCACAGGCTGGGGGGAATAGCTATGTCCTGACAGAACCCCAGCACTCTGCATCCTCAGCCACCAATAGCAAGTGCTGACTGCTCAAGATCTTGCAGCTCTGTCTTGTACTACAGACAACACCAGCAAGGCCTGGCACTTACTGCCTCAGAATATTCAGACTGCGGTGTCTCCACAGCTGAAGACTTGTGCTCAATTTCCTCCTCTTTGGCCTCTTCCCCAGGAGCTGAGGGACTCAGTGGGTAGTCTTCTGTTGGTTCTGGACTCTGTGGACAGAGAGAAGCACGACAAAGAGGCCATTACCTATCATGTATACCCTTATTTCTATTCAGCTCTACAACCTGCTCTACTAAGGAAAAATCATAAACTGTTACAGCAATGGGATTATAAGTCACTCAAACAAAATTATATTGGCTGATCCAAAAGAACTGCATGTGGCTTCAAATTCAACATTCCTCCCTGGCTACTACCAGCAAGCAACCTTCTCTCTGAAAACAGAGCTCAGATTCCTTTAAAGCCTCGAAATGGAAAATCAGGGAATACTCATCTGTGGCTGATGCAGATGTGGAAAAATAAAACTCTATTAGAGTCTCATAATAGGCTGAAAAAGAAAATCTTGAGGAAAAGCACCTTTGCTCGCTGCATATAGAGAAAATGAGCATGGCTTCTCCTGGCAAACAAACAACCCAACAATCCAAAGGATAAAAGTGTCGTCTACCCCAGTGTCTAAAGCATCTGGATGCAGTGAGGGGATTCTTGGCATGGGAACGGCCCTCGTGGTGTGGACTGTCGTGTAGGCATTTATGGAAATGTGCCTGGATGGTCCATCATGAGCCTCCCTTTCCCCCAGATTAAGACTCTCTCAGTACATCTACACTGGTGTGCACTCCCACCCCTTCCCAGCTCCGTTGCCCTTCTCCAGACACGCTCCAGCCCCTCAATGTCTTTATGCTCCAGAAGGGGCCCAGAACTGGACACAGCACTCGTCTTGTGGGCCACAGAAGTGGCCAGCACAGGGCACAGCTCACTGCCCTGCTCCTGCTGCCCCACTATTGCTAACACAGGACTGAATGCCCTTGACTTCTTGGCTATCTGGAGACACACTGACTCATGTTTAGCTGCTGTTGACCAGACACTATGCTGCTTTTGCCCAAGTTAACATTTGACTTAGAATACATTATCAGGAATCCCAAGATGCCTTTCCATTGCCTAGCAAAATGAAACAGCAGTCCAAGTCTTTCTGGTTTTTCCCCTCTCCTACCTACAATGACAATTGTGAATTGAGTTATCTAGTCTGACCACGCAATAGAAAGTTCAAGAAACACATGTAGCACCTGGGTTTTGCCTCAGGAATGGGTCCAGAACTATGCCAATTTTTTCATTTGGCACACGGAACATCCCTAGGCCCACAGTGATTCATGGACAACACAATCATCTCTTTACAGTTTATGAAAACACAGGTGCACTCAGACAGCACTATGGTACTGACTGCTCTGCCTAAAGAGGTAAATGAACAACCTGGCAAGAAAGGCACCAAATATCTAACTTCAAGCTGCAAATCCACTATATGTCTCTGAAATACGAACATGTAAGCACAGCCAAGGAGCTTATGGGGGCAAATCACCCCAAAGAGTCTGTGTGGCCAGATCAACCATTTTTGTGCCTGTAGCTCCTTAGCCAGTCTGTGGAGTGGGACAGGCTTCTCCAGACCACAGTGTCACCTATGTATCCAACAAGGCTGATTCCAGGTCTTTGACATGATCCCTCCTGGGGCTGGGTAGGCTGCACTTTTAATGTTGCTCCCCCCCAGAAGCCCAGCAACCTGAGACCACATCATACCGGATCAAAGCCCATTATCAGGCTCCCACAGACTGGTGGGAATTGCGAGGTCCTGAAGGACTCCAGCACTCAGCATCCTCAGCCACCAATAGCAAGTGCTGGCTGCTCAAGAACTGGTAGCTCAGTCTTGTACTACAGCAAGGACTGGCACTTACCGCCTCAGAATATTCAGACTGTGGTGTCTCCACAGCTGAAGACTTGTGCTCAATTTCCTCCTCTTTGGCCTCTTCTCCGGGAGCTGAGGGAGTCAGTGGATACTCTTCTGTTGGTTCTGGACTCTGTGGACCAAGAGAAGCATAACAAAGAGGCCATTACCAATCATGTATACCGTTTTTTACTATTCAGCTCTACAACCTGATCTAGTAAGACAAAATCACAGCAATGGGATTATAAGTCAAGTCACTCTGACAAAATTATATGGGCTGATTTAACAGAACTGCATGTGGCTTCGAATTCAACATTCCACCCTGGCTACTACCAGCAAGCAACCTTCTCTCTGAAAACAGAGCTCAGATTTCTTTAAAGCTCTGAAATGGAAAATTAGGGAATAACCATCTGTGGCTGATGCAGACGTTGAAAAATTAAACTCTATTAGAGTCTCATAATAGGCCGGAAAAGAAAATCTTGAGCCAAAGCACCTTTGCTTGTTGCATAAAGAGAAAATGAACATGGCATCTCCTCCTGGCAAACAAACAACCCAACAATCCAAAGGATAAAAGTGTCACCTATTCCGGTGACTAAATCATCTAGATGCAGTTAGGCAATGCTTGGCATGGAAAAGGCCCTTGTGGGGAGGACTGGCATGTAGGCATTTATGGAAGCGTGCCTGGATGGTCCATCACAAGCCTCCCTTTCCCCAGGTAAAAGCTCTCTGAGCTTATCCATATCGGGACTATGCTCCCATATCTCCACAACTCCCTTGCCCTTCTCCAGACAAGCTCCAACCCCTCCACGTTTTTCTGCTCCAAAGGGCCCAGAACTGGACACAGCACTCGAGCAGCGGCTGCAGCGGTGCCCAGCACAGGGCACAGCTCACTGCCCTGCTCCTGCTGCCCCACTATTGCTGACACAGGCCAGGATGCCCTTGTCCTTCTTGGCCATCTGGGCACATACTGCCTCATGTTCAGCTGCTGTTAACCAGCAACCCTGGCTCCATTTTCCCACGTTAACATTTGTCTTTAAATAAAGCTTTGAGAATTCCATTATGCCTTTCCTATGCTTAGCAACACAATACAGCACTCCAAATCTTTAATCTCTTCCCCCTCTCCAGGCTCCCATATAGTTTTCAACAGGAGTTATCAAGGCAGGCCACACAATAGAAAGTGTCAAGAGACACATGTATCCTCTGGGTTTTGCCTCAGAAATGTGTCCAGAACTATGCAGCTTTTATCATTTGGCACACAGGACATCCCCAGACCTACAGGGATTCATGGAAAACACAATCATCTTTTGTAGTTTATTAAAACACATGTGGACTCAGACTGCACTCTGATGCTGACTGCTCTGCCTGAAGAGGCAAAAGTACAACCTGGTAATAAACGTACCAAAAATCTCACATCAATTTGCAGCTCCACATTGTAAGTGTAAGAACATCCAAGAAACTTGTGAGGACAAACCACTCCAAAGTGCCTGTCTCATTAGATCAACCTTTTTTGTGATTGTAGCTCCTTGACCAGTCTGTGGAGTAGGACAGGTCTCTCCAGACCACAGTGTCCCCTATGTATCCAACAAGGCTGAGCTCCAGGTCTTTGACATGATCCCTCTGGGGGCTTGGTATCCTTCATGCTTCAGGCTGGCCTCAATCAGTATCCCAGCAATCCGAGGCCAAATCATGTCAGATCAAAGCCCATTATCAAGTTCTCACAGGCTAGGGGGAATCGCTAGGTCCTGAAAGGACTCCAGCACTCTCCATCCTCAGCCACCAATAGCATGTGCAGGTTCCTCAAGAACTTTCAGCTGTGTCTTGTACTAAAGACAGCCCAAGCCAGAACTGGCTCTCACCGCCTCAGAATATTCAGACAGTGGTGTCACCACATCTGAAGGCTTGAGGTCAATTTCCTCTTCTTTGGCCTCCTCTCCAGAAGCTGAGAGAGTTAGGGCATAGTCTGCTGCTGGTTTTGGGCTCTGTGGACAGAGAGAAGAGTGAGGGAATGTCATTACCAATCATTTACACCCTTATTTTTATTCAGCTCTACAACCTGCTCTATTAAGACAAAATTTCAAACGGTCACAGCAATGGGCTTCTAAGCCACTCTGACAAATTTATATGAGCTGATTCAACAGAAGTGCATGTGGCTCTGAATTCAACATTCCAACCTGGCTAATATCAGCAAGCAAACTTCTCTCTGAAAACTGATCTCTGAGTGCTTTAAAGATCTGAAATGAAAATCAGGCAATACCCAGCAGTTGCTACTGCAGACATGGAAAAATAAAACTCTATTAGAATCTCATAATATGCTGGAAAAGCAATGAGACAAAGCACCATTGCATGCTGTATAAAGAAAAAATAATCATAAGGTTCCCTCCTGGCAAACCAACAACCAAAGAAAACAAATTATAAACGTGTTACGCATTCCAGTGTCTAAAGCATCTGGATGCAGTGAGGGGATGCTTGGCATGGAAATGGCCCTAGTGTGGAGGACTGTCATGTAGGCATTTATCAAAGTGTACCTGGATGGTCCATCATGAACCTCCCTTTCCCCATTACTGAACCTACCTCAGCACATACAATTTGGGCTTGTGCTCCCACCACTTCCAGCTCCCTTGCCTTTCTCTGGACACACTCCAGCCCCTCAATGTCTTTCTGCTCCAGAGGGGCCACAACTGGACACAGCACTCGAGCAGCGGCTGCAGCGGTGCCCAGCACAGGGCACAGCTCACTGCCCTGCTCCTGCTGCCCCACTATTGCTGACACACGCCAGGATGCCCTTGGCCTTCTTGGCCACCTGGGCACATGCTGTCTCATGTTCAGCTGCTGTTGACCGGGACACCTTGCTGCTTTTGCCCAAGTTAACATTTGACATAAAACACAGCATTGAGAATTCCTCAATGTCTTTTGTCTTCTTAGCAATACAAGAAATCAGTCCAAGTCCTGCAGCTTTTTCCCCTCTCCAGACTACAATGGCATTTTCAAACAAAGTTATCAAGTCAGACCACACAATAGAAAATGTCAAGAGACACATGTAGCCTCTTGGTTTTCCCTCAGAAATGGTTCCAGAATTATGCAGTTTTTGTCATTTGGCACACAGGACATCCCTAGGCCCACAGGGATTCATGGACAGCACAATCATCTCTTTGCAGCTTATCAAAACACAGGTGCACTCCGACTGCACTCTGCTATTTATTGCTCTGTCCCAAAAGGAAAAAAGAATGACCTAGCAATAAAGACACCAAATCCCTGACTTTAATTGCAAGTCCACAATGTGTCTCTGAAATACTCCAAGGCAAACACACCCAAGAACCTTGAGAGGACAAAGCACCCCAAAAAACCTGGGTGGTGAGATCAAGATTTTATGTGCCTGTCGCTCCTTGGCTAGTCTGTGAAATGGGATAGATCTTTCCAGATCACAGTGACCTCTATGTAGAAAATAAGGCTGAGCTCCAGGTCTTTGACATGATCCCTCCTGGGGCTTGGTGTACTTCATGCTTTATGCTGGTCTCTATAAGAAGCCCAAGAATATGGGACCAATCATGCCAAATGAAACACATTATCAAGCTCTCACAGGGTGGAGGGAATTGGTACATCCTGAAGGATTCCAGCAGTCAGCATCCTCAGCCACCAATAGCAAGTGCTGACTGCTCAAGATCTTGAGCATGGATGGCTCACCAAAGCTAATCCACTCTTAATTAAACAATGCTTTTGGCCAGAGGGCAAGGCCAAAAGACACAAAAGACTGACCCGCACCCAAAGATTAGATCTTAGAGTTTAGAATGTCACATGCTATGCTAATGTAAGATTTCCTATAGGCTGTATGTAAATGCTATAGAATTAGTATTTTGTATTAGATTGGTTCTTAGGGATTAGAATATTCATGATGGAAGTGGATTTATTGTGTTACAAACGGGAAGTCACTCTCTCCTCCTCTCTTCTCTTTTTCTCTTCCTGTCTTTACTCCTTGCTCTTCTTCTCCCACTTCTCCTCTCCTCTCCCTCTCCCTTTACCCCAATACCCTTTTATCCCATTACTCTTCTCCTCTTCTTCCTCTCTTCTCTCTTTTCTTTTCCTCTTCTCTTCCCCTCTTTACCTTCTTTACTCTCTCTCTATACCCTCCTTCTTCTCTCTTTCTCTCCCCCTTTTTATCTCTTTAATCTGCACGTGGCTGTGCCGGGCAGCTCCTAGCAGACTCCCTTATAATAAACTGCAACTGTAGCTTTTAGCATTTACAGAGCGTCTGAGTCTTGTCCCTCGCGTCCACCCTGATACAAAGAGTCTGCAGGAGTCTCACTCCTGCAGAGTGGCGCCCAACGTCATTTAAAGAACCAGCTCACCCGTTTTTGGTTGCGGGACGTTTTTTCCTGGACGGTAATTATTAAACCTACTTTTACCTACTTTCCTCGCTTGCTGTGAGCACAGCTTTGCGTTGGTTCAGCAACGTAGTGGGCTGGAGCTCTTAAAATATTCTTACTGTCAAGAAAGCCGTGGAGTAAGGGGAGCCAAGCTTTGCACGGACTTTCTGACAGCCCTCGAGCACACAGTTACTGCCGGTCAGTACTGCCTGGAGCTCTCTGAGGGAACCGCCCGCGGCACTCCCCGCCGTGGCACCGAGTACAGCCACACGCTGCGTGGCGGTGTGTGAGTTGTAACTCAGTGGAGGGAGGTCCCGAGTCCGCTACGCCGTTGCACAGCAACGCATACAGCGGTGCTCTGAGAGGGGACCGGAAATACAGTGTCTTCCACCCAGAAAGGACGCCTGGCCAGCGCTTTTGTGGGACCCTGGAAATTACGCACTGTATCAGCGGCAAACCGAGGTTAGTAGTTAAAAGTTAATATAAAAGTTAGTAGTTAAAAGTTAATATAAAAGTTAATAATGGGACAGACTCATTCCGCTCACGAGAGAGACTTGTATAAGCAGTTGAAACATTTATTAAGTTCTCATCACCATGACCTGCCTAAGCAAGAGTTAAAAAATCTTTTGGAGTGGACTTTACTTAATTTTCCTCATGCAGACCGTTCCGTAGTTTTTACCGCAGATTTTTGGGAGAAAGTAGGGGTTAAACTTTTTAACCGCATTTCCCGCCGAGATATGGCTGTAGCAGAACTAGTCCCGGCATGTTGCGCGTTGCTTGAGTTGTTTGTGGACAAGTCCTCAGCAGCCACCTCCCCTCATGCCCCCGCGGTTCCCCCCTCCGTTTCTACAACCCCGATCCCCGCGGCACCGGTCCCCCTGCTCCCCCGAGTCCCGGCCGCAGCGCCTCCAACCCACGTGGTCCCGGGACCCGCTCCCCCGGTCCATCCAGCTTCCCCGGACCCCGTAGCCTCTCCCGCTGCTCCCGCCGCCCCGGCGGGCACCATCCCCCACGCCCCCGGGGCCCCTCCCCCCGCGGTTTCCGTAACCCCGGGCCCCGCAGCGCCAGTCTCCCTGCTTCCCCAAACTCCTGCCGCCACGCTTCCGACCCACGTGGCCCCCGCCCCTCCTCCCCCTCCCTCCGCTCCCGTATCCCCAAACTCCGTCCCCGTAAACCCACCCGCCGCGTCCGCACCCAATCTTGCTAATCTCCCTCCCGTCCCGGTAACTACGACCGTTCCTGTCTCTCATGCTTCCTCAGTAACCCCAAATCCCGCCCCTCCTCTCGCAATCTGCACTTTACCCCACCCCCGGTCCTGGCCCGTCCCCGTCCCTTACCCCTGCTCTCCCCGCCCCCGCGCCCGTCACTGCCATGGCCCCGCCCGTTAGCTCCGCCCCTGCACGCCCACCCGCCAACGTCATCGCCTCCGCCCCGCCCCTCGCTGATGGCGTCACGCCGACCCCGCCCCCCTCCCTCGCTCCCGCGAGTCCCTCAGCCCCTCCCCCAATACCCGGCGCCGCCGCCATGACGCACGTGGCTGCGGCTCCCTTCGTTCCCACCCCGTTGCAGACACACCAGTCTGCAAAATCCATAGTCCCTGCAGTTACGGCATCGGTGCAGTCCAGCGTCCTGACGGACCGGGCTGCGCCGCTCGGCTCCACACCGGCGCTGCCGGCAGCAGCACAGATGCTCCCCGTTCCCAACCCGGGAGCCGCCTGGTGCGGAGTGAGCCCGCCGTCGGAGCTGGCCCGCGCCGATGCACCGCTGCCTGCGCGCAGCTCCACGGATGCGCGGAGCACAACGTCAGCGCTGACCGCGGTCCCGGAGTGCCGAGACGTGCCTGTCGGTCCCACGCCAGCGCTGCAGGCTCCGGCCAGCCCAGTCCTCGGACAGGCGGTGGGGGACGCTCAACCTGGAGCTCCCCCACCTCCTGTGCCGCCTCGAGCCACTGCGTTCCTGCCTCAGTTCTGTCCGGTGACCATCGCAGCTCACCCCCTGAACTCCCGGTGCTCGGCAGTGCCCCACCCCCAGTCGGCAGCGTTCACCGAAAAGCCGTCAGCAAGCAGCCTGCCACAGTCACAGATGCCATGCCTGTCCACATAACACTGAACACAAACACCGTCCATGCAAAGACCTCGCCAGCGCCTCCTGCATCTGCGCTGTCCCCGTCTCTCCTATGTCCCAAAGCGTCCCTTCAGCAGTACCCCTCCGCAGCCCGCTGTCCAGTACTCTGTATGCCTACCGCACCAAAGCCAGATCCACCGCCGGACTTATCCAGTTCAGCCCTGTTATCGCAACCTGGCACACACATTATGCAAAACAGAGGGGGAATTGACAGCATAACACCCCCTGGTTTTGGTTAAAAACTCAAAAACACCTCAAGAAAAAAATTGGAATTTTATCGTTTGCTCAAATGCATGTTAATTTTCTTCCTTTGTTTTAGTTTTTATAGTAAAACTTTATCTGTAAATCAACCTAAGATAAATGCCTGAGTTGCTTTAGCCAAATCTGCAAGCTATGATATCATCTGTCTATTTAACACATGTAAAAATTTTCACAAATTTGCTGCATAAAGTTATCAAACTATTTTGCAAAATATAAAAAATTTGGCTGACCAAATTACAAAAAGTTACTACCTAGCTGAACAGTTTGTTCAAAGTTAAGGCTTTGCCTCTTGGCTAAAGAAACTCTGTTTAACTCTAAAATAAGTTTGTGTATTCTAGTAGTATTAATTTTAGTTTTAATATTTGTACCCTGCAAATACTAATCAAAGCAATATCCAATGTATTAATTGTTGAACAAAACGGGGGAGATGTTGGAGAAGATGAAACTGAGGAATCTTGCAAATATGAATGCTCAGATTCTGGGAATTGTTGGGGAAGGTAGAACAGGAAAGCCCTAGTTACTGAATTACCATAAACACAATAGGATGGCTCACCGAAGCTAATCCACTCTTAATTAAACAATGCTTTTGGCCAGAGGGCAAGGCCAAAAGACACAAAAGACTGACCCGCACCCAAAGATTAGATCTTAGAGTTTAGAATGTCACATGCTATGCTAATGTAAGATTTCCTATAGGCTGTATGTAAATGCTATAGAATTAGTATTTTGTATTAGATTGGTTCTTAGGGATTAGAATATTCATGATGGAAGTGGATTTATTGTGTTACAAACGGGAAGTCACTCTCTCCTCCTCTCTTCTCTTTTTCTCTTCCTGTCTTTACTCCTTGCTCTTCTTCTCCCACTTCTCCTCTCCTCTCCCTCTCCCTTTACCCCAATACCCTTTTATCCCATTACTCTTCTCCTCTTCTTCCTCTCTTCTCTCTTTTCTTTTCCTCTTCTCTTCCCCTCTTTACCTTCTTTACTCTCTCTCTATACCCTCCTTCTTCTCTCTTTCTCTCCCCCTTTTTATCTCTTTAATCTGCACGTGGCTGTGCCGGGCAGCTCCTAGCAGACTCCCTTATAATAAACTGCAACTGTAGCTTTTAGCATTTACAGAGCGTCTGAGTCTTGTCCCTCGCGTCCACCCTGATACAAAGAGTCCAGAAGTCCCCCGCAGTTGGTCACTCTCAGAATCCCAGCAACCTGGGGCCAAATCATGCCAGATCAGAGCAATTATCAAGCTCTCACAGGCTGGGGGGAATTTCTGGGTCCTGACAGGACTCCAGTCCTCAGCATCCTCAGCCACCAATAGCAAGTGCTGACTGCTCAAGTCTTGCAGCTCTGTCTTGTACTACAGAACCAGCAAGGACTGGCACTTACCGCCTCCGGATATTCAGACTGTGGTGTCTCCACAGCTGAAGACATGCGCTCAATTTCTTCCTCTTTGGCTTCTTCTCCCGGAGCTGAGGGAGTCAGTGGATAGTCTTCTGTTGGTTCTGGACTCTGTGGACAGAGAGAAGCACGACAAAGAGGCCATTACCTATCATGAATACCGTTTTTTATATTCAGCTCTACAACCTGCTCTACTAAGGAAAAATCATATACGGTCACAGCAATGGGATTCTAAGTCGCTCCAACAGAATTATATGGGCTGATTGCTCATTTTATAAAGACAAAATGAGCAGAGCTTCTCTTCCTGGCAAACCAACAACCCAAGAAACCAAAGGATCAAAGTGTCACCTACTCCAGTGTCTAAAGCATCTGGATGCGGTGAGGGTATGCTTGGCATGGAAATGATCCTCATGGGGAGGATGGTCACACAGGCATTTTGGAAGTGTGCCTGGATGGTCCATCATGAGTCTCCCTTTCCCCAGGCTGAATATCCCTGAGCACATCCTAACTGGACTTGTGCTCCCACCCTTCCCCAGCTCCCTTGCCTTTCTCTAGACATGATCCAGCCACTCAATGACTTTCTACTCCGGAAAAACTCACAACTGGACACAGCACTCGAGCAGCGGCCGCAGCCGTGCCCAACACAGGGCACAGCTCACTGCCCTGCTCCTGCTGCCCCACTATTGCTGACACAGGCCAGGATGCCCTTGTCCTTCTTCAAGGCAAACCACACAATAGAAAGTGCCACCTGGGCACACACTGCCTCATGTTCAGGTGCTGTTGCCCAGAAACCCTTGCTGATATTGCCCAAGTTCACATTTGACTTAAAATACAGCATCTGAAATTTTAAGGTGTCATTCCTGTACTAAACAACACAAAACAGCAGGCCAAGTCTTGCAGCTTTTCTCCCTCTCCAGGTTCCAATGGCACTATCAAATTGAGTTATCAAGGCAGACCACACAATAGAAAGTGTCAAGACACATGTAGCCACTCAGTTTTGCCTCAGAAATGGGTCCAGAACTATGCCAATTTTGTCATTTGGCATGGCACATCCCCAGGCCCACAGGTACTTATGGACAGCACAATCATCTCTTTGCAGCTTATCAAAACACAGGTGCCCTCAGACTGCACTCGCCTACTGACCGCTCTGCCTGAAGAGGCAAAAGAATGACCTGGCAATAAAGGCACCAAATATCTAAGTTCAAGCTCTAACTCAAGTATGTGTCTCTGAAATACTCCAAGGTAAACACACCCAGGAATCTTGAGAGGACAAAGCATCCCAAAGTGCCTCTGTGATCAGGTCAAACTTTTTTGTGCCTGTTGCTCCTTGGCCAGTCTGTGGAGTGGGACAGATCTCTCCAAACAACAGTTTCACCTATGCATCCAATAAGGCTGAGCTCCAGGTCTTTGACATGATCCCTCCTGGGGGCTTGGTATCCTTCATGCTTTATGCTGTCCTCTATAAGAGGCCCAGCAACCTGGGAACAAATCATGCCAAATCAAAGTCCATTATCAAGCTCTCATGGGCTGGGGGAATCACTAGGTCCTGGCAGGACTCCAGTCCTCAGCATCCTCAGTCACCAACAGCAAGTGCTGACTGCTCAGGAACTTGCAGCTCTATCTCATACTACAGAGAGTTTCAGCAAGGATTGGCACTTACCGCCTCCGGATATTCAGACTGTGGTGTCTCCACAGCTGAAAACTTGCGCTCAATTTCCTCCTCTTTGGCCTCTTCTCCAGGAGCTGAGGGAGTCAGTGGATAGTCTTCTGTTGGTTCTGGACTCTGTGGACAGAGAGCAGCATGACAAAGTGGCCATTACTTATCATGTATACCCTTTTTTATATTCTGCTCTACAACCTGCTCTACTATGGAAAATTCATAAACGGTCACAGCAACAGGATTCTAAGTCACTCTGACAAAATTATATGGGCTGATTTAACAGAACTGCATGTGGCTTCGAATTCAACATTCCAACCTGGCTACTATCAGCAAGCACCTTCTCTCTGAAAACTGAGCCCTGATTTCTTTATAGTCCTGAAATGGAAAATCTGGGAGTTACTAGCTGTGGCTTCTGAAGATGTGAAAAACTAACACACTATCAGAATCTCATAATATGCTGGAAGAAGAAATCTTGAGCCAAAGCACCATTGCATGCTGTATAAAGACAAAATGAGCAGGGCTTTTTCTCCTGGCAAACCAACAATCCAAGAAACCAAAGGATCAAAATGTTACCTACTCCAGTGTCTAAAGCATCTGGATGCAGTGAGGAGATGCCTGGAATAGAAACCACCCTCGTGGGGAGGACTGTCATGTAAGCACTTATGGAAGTGTGCCTGGATTGTTCGTCATGAGCCTCCCTTTCCCCAGGCTAAAGATCCCTCAGCACATCCCTACTGGACTTGTGCTCCCACCCTGTTAAGGCTTGATTTGGGTTTGCCAGTTCTAATATATTCAATTACTTTTAGAGATAGGATTTAGGAGCAAAAACAAGGCAAGTCTAAAACTTAAAATGGCATAAGAAGAAATTTGTTAATAACACAGGGAAAAGAAAAAGAATTTCAGAACATTACTTCCAGATCATTTCGTCTTCCCTTCTCGCTCACGTTCCACATTTCTCAACAACAACATACAGGGAACACTTTAGTCAGTTATCCACTTAAAAAATCATTTCAGTTCACTCTAGAAAGAAAAGTTCGTTTTTTGGTTTAGACCTAGGGGATATCTTCACTTTCACATTTTGTGTCTGTCAGTGGAGAAAATTGCAAACTGTGGGACTTCCTCCCATCTTCACAGTCTTTCCAGAGCTGTGTTATGGATTATGCAACACGCATGGAGGTGCTACTTTTAAAGACAAGCTGCTCAAAGAAAAAATTCTCTTCATCTCTTTTTCTATTAAATGTCTCTGTCCATATTTCCAGTCCCAAAACAGAGTGCCCCATTCCCTCAGAGCAAAAAATATTTTTCCTCAAGCACTTTAACCTCCCCCAAGTAGGTTCTCACAGTTTAAAGGAATTTAGTGTAATCCAGTCCCCTCACAGCCCACAAAAAAGGTTTTTCAGCCACTTATCAATGGCATTTTTTCAATCTCTTCCCATCTGGAACTTAGTGTTCATTTTACTGACTCAGTGGATTCCTTGCTTTATTCCACTCATTCAGGGGAGCTCAGAAAATCTGTAGTCTTATTCAGGCATTAAAAAAGTTAAAATTGCACCTAAAAGGTGAAGAGAGCAGGGCCATGCCATGTGGGAAACGTGCTAGAGCTTCTCGGGCCGCACGGGCCATGTGGAAGAGGCCGGACAAAACTGCAAAGCCCAGCTGCACCTCTCCACACGGCGCGGTCAGCTCGGGCCTCTGTCTCTCTCCTGGTGGCTTCTAAAACTGCAGCAGAAGCCCCGTCTGAGCCATGGCCGCACTGGGAGGTGGGGACCAGGAATTCAGAAAAGGCGTCCCCGCCCAGCCACCAGGGCTCCCCAGCTGAAAACGGAGAGGGAGGCCTCGGTGGCTCCCCCACATCCCGCCCAGCCAGGCCGAGGGGGACCGGGCTCAGCCGGGGCCGGGCCGGCCTGAGCCAGCTGTTACATCATTCTTTGATGGAAGTGCAAAGAGGCCAATTAACTACACCAGCGCAATTTATGAAAGCGAAATAACTCTTCAATTAACTACCCAGGCTGTCAACTACTAAAGCAGCCCTCTGATCCGCCCCTGCAGATTACAGAGGAACCCCTACAGGGAAAAGCAGATCTCCTCTGTTTCTGTGCCCGTGCTCCTCCTCTCAGACCCCCCTCAGTCAACATCCCTAAATGCAAAACCAGCAAACAAGCCTTCCCAGCTCCCTTGCCCTTCTCCAGACATGCTCCAGCCCATCCATGTTTTTCTGCTAGAGAGGGACCCACAACTGGACACTCGAGCAGTGGCTGCAGCGGTGCCCAGTACAGGGCACAGCTCACTGCCCTGCTCCTGCTGCCCCACTATTGCTGACACACGCCAGGATGCCCTTGGCCTTCTTGGCCTCCTGGGCACACGCTGCCTCAGGTTCAGCTGCTGTTGACCAGCACCCCTGGCTCCCTTTCTCCCAGGCAGCACCTTAGGCACAAAGTTGCACATTTGACTAAGAATAAAACATTTAAAATTCCACAATGTCTTTCCTGTGCTTAGCTACACAAAACAGCAGTCCAAGTCTTTCAGCTTTTCCGCCTCCCCAGGCTCCAATAATATTTTCAAATGGAGTTATCAAGGAGGATCACACAATAGAAAGTGTTAAGAGACATACGTAGCCTCGAGGTTTTGCCTGAGAAATGGGTCCAGAACTATGCAGTTTTCGCCATTTGGCACACAGGACATACCTAGGCCCACAGGGATTCATGAATAGCACACGGACACCATAGACACCATCTCTTTGCAGCTTATCAAAAGAAAGACAGACTCAGAATGCACTCTGCTACTGACCGTTTTGCCTGAAGAGGCAAAAGAACGACCAAGCATTAAAAGCAACAAATCTTTGACTTCAGCGTGCAACTCCACAATACTGTCTCTCAAATACTCCAAGGTAAACACACCCAAGAAGCTCCTAAGGACAAAGAGCCCCAAAGAGCCTGTGTGCTCAGATCAATCGTTTTGTGCCTATAGTTACTTGCCCAATCTGTGGAGTGGGACAGGTCTTTCCAGGCTACAGAGTCACCTATGTATCCAAAAAGGCTGAGCTCCAGGTCTTTGACAAGATCCCTTTTTGGGCTGGGGAGGCTTCAGGCTTAGGGCTGCCCTCTATCAGAACCCCAGCAACCTGGGGTCAAACCATGCCAGAACAAAGCTCAGTTTCAAGCTCTCACAGGCTGGTCAGAATTGCTGGGTCCTGACAGAACTCCAGCACTCAGCATCCTCAGCCACCAACAGCAAGTGCTGGCTGCTCAGGAATTTGCAGCTCTGTCTTGTACTACAGACAGCACCAGCAAGGACTGGCACTTACCGCCACCGGATATTCAGACTGTGGTGTCTCCACAGCTGAAGACATGCGTTCAATTTCCTCCTCTTTGGCCTGAAGACATTACACAATGTCTTTCCTCTGCTTAGATACACAAATAAGCAGTCCAAATCTTTCAACATTTCCCCTCTCTCCAGGCCCCAATGGCATTTTCAAGCAGAGTTATCAAGGCAGACCACACAATAGAAAGTGTCAAGACACACATGCATCCTCTGGGTTTTGCCTCAGAAATGGGTCCAGAACTATGCAGTTTTCGCCATTTGGCACAGAAAACATCCCTAGGCCCACAGGTATTCATGGACAACACAATCATCTCTTTGCAGCTTATGAAAACACAGGTGCACTCAGACAGCACTATGGTACTGACTGCTCTTCCTGAAGAAGCAAAAGAACAACCTGACATCAAAGGCACGAAATCTCTGAGTTGAAGCTTCAACTCCACAATGTGTCTCTAAAATTCTGCCAGGTAATTACAGCCAAGAATCTTGAGAGGATAAAGCACCCCAAAGTGCCTGTGTTCAGTTCTACCATTTTGAGCTAGTAGATTCTTGGCCAGTCTGTGGAGTGGGACAGGTCTCTCTGGACCACAGTGTCCCCCTATGTATCCAAAGAGGCTGGGCTCAAAGTCTTTGACATGATCCCTCCTGGGGCTTGGTATCCTTCATGCTTCAGGCTGGCCTCAATCAGTATCCCAGCAATTCGAGGCCAAATCATGCCAGATCAAAGCCCATTATCAAGCTCTCACAGGTTGGTGGAAACTGCTAGGTCCTGACAGGAATCTAGCACTCAGTATCCTCAGCCACCAACAGCAAGTGCTGGCTGCTCAGGAAATTGCAGCTCTGTCTTGTACTACAGACAGCACCAGCAAGGACTGGCACTTACCGCCTCAGGATATTCAGACTGTGGTGTCTCCACAGCTGAAGACTTGCGTTCAATTTCCTCCTCTTTGGCCTCTTCTCCAGGAGCTGAGGGAGTCAGTGGATAGTCTTCTGTTGGTTCTGGACTCTGTGGATAGAGAGAAGCATGACAATGTGGCCATTACTTATCATCATCATTACTTACCCTTTTTTATATTCTGCTCTACAACCTGCTCTACTATGGAAAATTCATAAACGGTCACAGCAACGGGATTCTAAGTCACTTTGACAAAATTATGAGGGCTGATTCAACAGAATTGCATGTGGATTTCAATTCAACATTCCACCCTGGCTACTATCAGCAAGCAACCTTCTCTCTGAAAACTGACATCTGGTTTCTTTAAAGCTCTGAAATGGAAAATTAGGGAATAACCAGCTCTATCTGTAGCAGCCATGGAAAGCTAACACACTATCAGAATCTCATAACATGCGGGAAAAGGAAATTTAAGCCAAGAACCACTGCTTGCTGTATAGAGACAAAATGAGCAGGGCTTCTCCTCCTGGCAAACCCAATACCCAAGCAAGCAAAGGATCAAAATATCATATACACAAGTGCCTAAAGCATCTGGATGCAGTGAGGGGACACTTGGCATGGGATGGTCCTCATGGGGAGGACTGTCAGGTAGGAATTTATGGAAGTGTACCTGGAAGGTCCATCATGAGCCTCCATTTCCCCATTAGTGCAGCTCCCTCGGCACATACAATTTGGGCTTTTGCTCCCAGCCCTCCCCAGCTTACTTGCCCTTCTCTGGACACACTCCAGCCCCTCCATGTTTTTATGCTCCAGAGGGGCCAAAACAGGACACAGCACAAGAGCAGCGGCCGCAGTGGTGCCCAGCACCGGGCATAGCTCACTGCCCTGCTCCTCCTGCCCCAGTATTGCTGAAAAACACCAGCATGCCCTTGGCCTTCTTCTTGCCTTTCTGGGCACACACTGCCTCGTGTTCATCTGTTGTTGACCAGCAACCCCTGGCTCCTTTTCTCCCAGGCAGGACCCAGGCACAAAATTGCACATCTGACTTATAATAAGACTTTGAGAATTCCATGATGTCTTTCCTCTTCTTAGATACAGAAAACAATAGTCCAAGTCTTTCAGCTTTCCCCCCACCTCACATGCAAATGGTATTATCAAATAAAGTTATCAAGGAAACTACAAAATAGAAAGTGTCAAGAGAGACATGTAGCCTCTGGGTTTTGCCTCAGAAATGGGTCCAGAACTATGCCAATTTTGTCATTTGGCACACAGGACATCCCTGAGCCCATGGGGATTGATGTACAACACAATTAACTCTTTGCAGCTTATCAATATGAGGTGCACTCAGACTGCACTCTGTTGCTAACCACTGTGCCTGAAGAGGCAAAAGAACAACCTGGCAAGAAAGGCACCAAATCTCTCAGTTCAAGCTGTAACTCCACAATATATCCCTGAAATACTCCAAGGTAAACACACCCATGAGGCTCATGAGGACAAAGCACACCAAAGAGCCTGTGTGCTCAGATCAACCTTTTTTGTGCCTGTAGCTCCTAGGCCAGTGTGTAGAGTGGGACAGGTCCCTCCAGACCACAGTGTCCCCTATGTATCCAACAAGGCTGAGTACCAGGTCTTTGACAGGATCCCTCCTGGGGGCTTGGTATCCTTCATGCTTCAGGCTGGCCTCTGTAAGAAGCTCTGCAATTTGGGGCCAAATCATGGCAGATCAAAGCCCATTATCAAGCTCTCACAGGTTGGTGGAAACTGCTAGGCCCTGACAGGAATCTAGCACTCAGTATCCTCAGCCACCAATAGCAAATGCTGACTGCTCAGGAACTTGCAGCTCTGTCTTGTACTACAGACAGCACCAGCAAGGACTGGCACTTACCGCCTCAGAATATTCAGACTGTGGTGTCTCCACAGCTAAAGACATGTGCTCAATTTCCTCCTCTTTGGCCTCTTCTCCAGGAGCTGAGGGAGTCAGTGGATAGTCTTCTGTTGGTTCTGGACTCTGTGGACAGAGAGCAGCATGACAAAGTGGCCATTACCTATCATTTATACCCTTATTTTTATTCTGCTCTACAACCTGCTCTACTAAGGAAATATCATAAACTGTTACAGAGATGGGATTCTAAGTCACTCTGACAAAATTATGAGGGCTGATTCAACAGAACTGCATGTGGCTTCAAATTCAACATTCCACTCCAGCTACCATCAGCTAGCAACCTTCTGTCTGAAAACTGAGCTCCGAGTGTCTTAAAGCCGCGAAATGGAAAATCGGGGAATAGCCATCTGTTGCTGCTACAGGTGTGGAAAACTAAAACACTGTCAGAATCTCATAATATGCCAGAAAAGGAAATCTTGAGCCAAAGCACCTTTGCTTGCTGCACAAAGACAAAATGAGCACAGCTTCTCCTCCGGGCAAACCAGCAACTCAAGAAACCAAAGGATCAAATGTCACCTAGTAGAGTGTCTAAAGCACCTGGTTGCAATGAGGGGATGCTTGGAATGGAACAGCACTTGTGGGGACAACTCTCACGTAGGCATTTATGGATGTGTGCCTAGAAACTCCTCCATGAGATTTCCTTTCCCCAGACTAAAGTTCCCTCAACTCATCCTCATTGGGCTTGTGCTCCCACCCATTCCCAGCTCCCTTGACTTTCTCTAGACACGCTCCAGCCTCTCCAAGTTTTTGTGCTCCAGAGGGGCCAGAATTGGACACAGCACTCGAGCAGCAGTCACAGCAGTGCCCAGCACAGGGTACAGCTCACTGCCCTGCTCCTGCTGCCCCACTATTGCTGACACACACCAGGATGCCCTTGTCCTTCTTGGCCCCCTGGGCACACGATGCCTCATGTTCAGTTGCTCTGGTCTGGCACCCCTGGCTGCTTTTGTCCCAGGCAGCACAGCAGGCACAATGTTGCACATGTGACTTATAAGAAAAGTTTGAGAATTTCACGATATCTCTCTTCTTAGATACACAAAACAATAGTCCAAGTCTTTCAGCTTTTCCCCCTCTGCAGACTCTAATGGCATTTTCAAACGAAGTTATCAAGGCAGACCACACAATAGAAAGCGTCAAGAGACACATGTAGCCTCTGGGTTTTGCCTTTAGAAATGGGTCCAGAACTATACAGTTTTTGTCATTTGGCGCACAGGACATCCCTAGGCCCACAGGGATTCATGGACAGCACAATCATCTCTTTGCAGCTTATGAAAACACAGGTGCAATCAGACTGCACTCACCAACTGACTGCTCTGCCTGAAGAAGGAAAAAAAAAACAACCTGGCAAGAAAGGCACCAAATATCGCACTTCAAGCGGCAACTCCACAATGTGTCTCTGAAATACTCCAAGGTAAACACGCCCAAGAAGCTCATGAGGGCAAAGCATCCCAAAGGGCCTGCATGATCAGATCAACCTTTTTGTGATTGTAGCTCCTTGGCCAGTCTGTGGAGGGGGAAAGGTTTCTCCAGACCACAGTGTACCCTATGTATCCTACAAGGCTGAGCTCCAGGTCTTTGATATGATCCCTCCTGGGGGTTAGTATCCTTCATCTTCATGCTGGCCTCTATAAGAAGCCCTGCAAGCTGGGTCCAGATCATGCCAGATCAAAGCCCATTATCAAGCTCTCACAGGTTGGTGGAAACTGCTAGGTCCTGACAGGACTCCAGCATCAGCACCCTCAGCCACCAATAGCAAGGTCTGGCTACTCAGGAACTTGCAGCTCTGTCTTGTACTAAAGACAACACCAGCAAGGACTGGCACTTACCACCTTGGAATATTCAGACTGTGGTGTCACCACAGCTGAAGACTTGCGCTCATTTTCCTCCTCTTTGGCCTCTTGTCCAAGAGCTGAGGGAGTCAGTGGATAGTCTTCTGTTGGCTCTGGAGTCTGTGGACAGAGAGAAGCATGACAAAGAGGCCCTTATTTATCATGTATACCCTCATTTCTAACCTGCTCTGCTAAGGAAATATCATAAACTATCACAGCAATGGGATTCTAAGTCACTCCAAAAAAATTATATGGGCTGATTCAACAGAACTGCATGTGGCTTCGAATTCAACATTCCACTCTGGCTACTATCAGCAAGCAACCTTCTCTCTGAAAACTGAGCTCTGAGTGTTTTAAGGCTCTGAAATGGAAAATTAGGAAATAACCAGCAGTGGCTGCTGCAGATGTGGAAAACTAATACACTATCAGAAACTCACAATATGCTGGAAATGGAAATCTTAAGTCAAAGCAGCATTGCTTGCTGCATAAAGAGAAAATGAGCATGGCTTCTTCTTCTGGTAAACCAGCAACCCAAAAACACAAATTGTAAAAGCGTCACGTACTCCATTGTCTAAAGCATCTGGATGCAATGAGGGAATGTGTGGCATGGAACGGCCCTTTATGTGAAGGACTGTCATGCAGGCATTTATGGAAGTGCGTCTGGATGGTCCATCAAGAGACTTGTTTTCCCCGGCGAATCCTCCCTCAACTCACCCTCATTGGGCTTGTGTTCCCACCTCTTCCCCTCTCCCTTGCATTTCTTTAGACACAATCCAGTCCCTCAATGACCTTCTACTCCAGAAAAACTCATAACTGGACACAGCACTCGAGCAGCGACCGCAGCGGTGCCCAGCACAGGGCACAGCTCACTGCCCTGCTCCTGCTGCCCCACTATTGCTGACACACGCCAGGATGCCCTTGGCCTTCCTGGAAACCTGGGCACACGCTGCCTCAGGTTCAGCTGCTGTTGACCAGCACCCCTGGCTCCCTTTCTCCCAGGCAGCACCTTAGGCACAAAGTTGCACATTTGACTAAGAATAAAACATTTAAAATTCCACAATGTCTTTCCTGTGCTTAGCTACACAAAACAGCAGTCCAAGTCTTTCAGCTTTTCCGCCTCCCCAGGCTCCAATAATATTTTCAAATGGAGTTATCAAGGAGGATCACACAATAGAAAGTGTTAAGAGACATACGTAGCCTCGAGGTTTTGCCTGAGAAATGGGTCCAGAACTATGCAGTTTTCGCCATTTGGCACACAGGACATACCTAGGCCCACAGGGATTCATGAATAGCACACGGACACCATAGACACCATCTCTTTGCAGCTTATCAAAAGAAAGACAGACTCAGAATGCACTCTGCTACTGACCGTTTTGCCTGAAGAGGCAAAAGAACGACCAAGCATTAAAAGCAACAAATCTTTGACTTCAGCGTGCAACTCCACAATACTGTCTCTCAAATACTCCAAGGTAAACACACCCAAGAAGCTCCTAAGGACAAAGAGCCCCAAAGAGCCTGTGTGCTCAGATCAATCGTTTTGTGCCTATAGTTACTTGCCCAATCTGTGGAGTGGGACAGGTCTTTCCAGGCTACAGAGTCACCTATGTATCCAAAAAGGCTGAGCTCCAGGTCTTTGACAAGATCCCTTTTTGGGCTGGGGAGGCTTCAGGCTTAGGGCTGCCCTCTATCAGAACCCCAGCAACCTGGGGTCAAACCATGCCAGAACAAAGCTCAGTTTCAAGCTCTCACAGGCTGGTCAGAATTGCTGGGTCCTGACAGAACTCCAGCACTCAGCATCCTCAGCCACCAACAGCAAGTGCTGGCTGCTCAGGAATTTGCAGCTCTGTCTTGTACTACAGACAGCACCAGCAAGGACTGGCACTTACCGCCACCGGATATTCAGACTGTGGTGTCTCCACAGCTGAAGACATGCGTTCAATTTCCTCCTCTTTGGCCTGAAGACATTACACAATGTCTTTCCTCTGCTTAGATACACAAATAAGCAGTCCAAATCTTTCAACATTTCCCCTCTCTCCAGGCCCCAATGGCATTTTCAAGCAGAGTTATCAAGGCAGACCACACAATAGAAAGTGTCAAGACACACATGCATCCTCTGGGTTTTGCCTCAGAAATGGGTCCAGAACTATGCAGTTTTCGCCATTTGGCACAGAAAACATCCCTAGGCCCACAGGTATTCATGGACAACACAATCATCTCTTTGCAGCTTATGAAAACACAGGTGCACTCAGACAGCACTATGGTACTGACTGCTCTTCCTGAAGAAGCAAAAGAACAACCTGACATCAAAGGCACGAAATCTCTGAGTTGAAGCTTCAACTCCACAATGTGTCTCTAAAATTCTGCCAGGTAATTACAGCCAAGAATCTTGAGAGGATAAAACACCCCAAAGTGCCTGTGTTCAGTTCTACCATTTTGAGCTAGTAGATTCTTGGCCAGTCTGTGGAGTGGGACAGGTCTCTCTGGACCACAGTGTCCCCCTATGTATCCAAAGAGGCTGGGCTCAAAGTCTTTGACATGATCCCTCCTGGGGCTTGGTATCCTTCATGCTTCAGGCTGGCCTCAATCAGTATCCCAGCAATTCGAGGCCAAATCATGCCAGATCAAAGCCCATTATCAAGCTCTCACAGGTTGGTGGAAACTGCTAGGTCCTGACAGGAATCTAGCACTCAGTATCCTCAGCCACCAACAGCAAGTGCTGGCTGCTCAGGAAATTGCAGCTCTGTCTTGTACTACAGACAGCACCAGCAAGGACTGGCACTTACCGCCTCAGGATATTCAGACTGTGGTGTCTCCACAGCTGAAGACTTGCGTTCAATTTCCTCCTCTTTGGCCTCTTCTCCAGGAGCTGAGGGAGTCAGTGGATAGTCTTCTGTTGGTTCTGGACTCTGTGGATAGAGAGAAGCATGACAATGTGGCCATTACTTATCATCATCATTACTTACCCTTTTTTATATTCTGCTCTACAACCTGCTCTACTATGGAAAATTCATAAACGGTCACAGCAACGGGATTCTAAGTCACTTTGACAAAATTATGAGGGCTGATTCAACAGAACTGCATGTGGCTTCAAATTCAACATTCACTCCGGCTACCATCAGCTAGCAACCTTCTGTCTGAAAACTGAGCTCCGAGTGTCTTAAAGCCACGAAATGGAAAATCGGGGAATAGCCATCTGTTGCTGCTACAGGTGTGGAAAACTAAAACACTGTCAGAATCTCATAATATGCCAGAAAAGGAAATCTTGAGCCAAAGCACCTTTGCTTGCTGCACAAAGACAAAATGAGCACAGCTTCTCCTCCGGGCAAACCAGCAACTCAAGAAACCAAAGGATCAAATGTCACCTAGTAGAGTGTCTAAAGCACCTGGTTGCAATGAGGGGATGCTTGGAATGGAACAGCACTTGTGGGGACAACTCTCACGTAGGCATTTATGGATGTGTGCCTAGAAACTCCTCCATGAGATTTCCTTTCCCCAGACTAAAGTTCCCTCAACTCATCCTCATTGGGCTTGTGCTCCCACCCATTCCCAGCTCCCTTGACTTTCTCTAGACACGCTCCAGCCTCTCCAAGTTTTTGTGCTCCAGAGGGGCCAGAATTGGACACAGCACTCGAGCAGCAGTCACAGCAGTGCCCAGCACAGGGTACAGCTCACTGCCCTGCTCCTGCTGCCCCACTATTGCTGACACACACCAGGATGCCCTTGTCCTTCTTGGCCCCCTGGGCACACGATGCCTCATGTTCAGTTGCTCTGGTCTGGCACCCCTGGCTGCTTTTGTCCCAGGCAGCACAGCAGGCACAATGTTGCACATGTGACTTATAAGAAAAGTTTGAGAATTTCACGATATCTCTCTTCTTAGATACACAAAACAATAGTCCAAGTCTTTCAGCTTTTCCCCCTCTGCAGACTCTAATGGCATTTTCAAACGAAGTTATCAAGGCAGACCACACAATAGAAAGCGTCAAGAGACACATGTAGCCTCTGGGTTTTGCCTTTAGAAATGGGTCCAGAACTATACAGTTTTTGTCATTTGGCGCACAGGACATCCCTAGGCCCACAGGGATTCATGGACAGCACAATCATCTCTTTGCAGCTTATGAAAACACAGGTGCAATCAGACTGCACTCACCAACTGACTGCTCTGCCTGAAGAAGGAAAAAAAAAACAACCTGGCAAGAAAGGCACCAAATATCGCACTTCAAGCAGCAACTCCACAATGTGTCTCTGAAATACTCCAAGGTAAACACGCCCAAGAAGCTCATGAGGGCAAAGCATCCCAAAGGGCCTGCATGATCAGATCAACCTTTTTGTGATTGTAGCTCCTTGGCCAGTCTGTGGAGGGGGAAAGGTTTCTCCAGACCACAGTGTACCCTATGTATCCTACAAGGCTGAGCTCCAGGTCTTTGATATGATCCCTCCTGGGGGTTAGTATCCTTCATCTTCATGCTGGCCTCTATAAGAAGCCCTGCAAGCTGGGTCCAGATCATGCCAGATCAAAGCCCATTATCAAGCTCTCACAGGTTGGTGGAAACTGCTAGGTCCTGACAGGACTCCAGCACTCAGCATCCTCAGCCACCAATAGCAAGTGCTGACTGCTCAAGATCTTGCAGCTCTGTCTTGTACTAAGGGCATCTCCAGCCAGAACTGGTGCTTACCTGCTCAGAATATTCGGCCTGTTGTGTGACCACAGCTGAAGACTTCTGGTCAATTTCTTCTTCCTTGGCATCTTCTCCAGGAGCTGAGGGTGTCAGTGGATAGTCTTCTGTTGGTTCAGGGCCCTGTGGACAGAGAAAACCATGTGGGTCAGGCTGTTACCTATCATTTATACCCTTATTTGTATTCAACTGTACAACCTGATCTACCTAAGGCAAAATTATAAAGTGTCACAGCAATGGGATTCTAAGTCAGTCCAACTAAGATAAAATGGGCTGATTCAACAGAATGGCATGTGGCTCTGAAATCAATATTCCACCCTGGCTACTACCAGCAAGCAAGGTTCCCTCTGAAAACTGAGCTCTGGGTTTCTTAAAGCTTTGAAATGGAAAATCAGGGAATAATCAGCTGTGACTGCTGCAGTCCTGGAAAACTAAAACACTATCAGTATTGCATAATGTGCAGAAAAAGCAAATCTTGAGGAAAAGCACCATTGCTTGCTGCATAAAGACAAAATGAGCAGGGTTTCTCCTCTTAGCAGACCAGCACACCAAAAAAACAAAAAATCAAATCGTCACCTACTCTAGTGTCTAACGCATCTGGATGCAGTGAGGGGATGCTTCACATGGAAGAGCCCTTATGTTTTGGACTGTCATGCAGGCATTTATGGAATTGTGCTTGGAATGTCCATCATTAGCCTCCCTTTCCTCCAGACAAAAGCTCCCTTAGCACATTTTTCGCTGGGCTTGTGCTCCCAGCCATTCCCAGCTCCCTTTCCGTTCTCCAGACATGTTCCAGCCCCTCAACGTCTTTCTGCTCCAGAGGGGCCAGAACTGGACACAGCACTTGAGCAGTGGCTGCAGCGGTGCCCAGCACAGGGCACAACTCACTGCCCTGCTCCTGCTGCCCCACTATTGCTGACACACGCCAGGATGCCCTTGTCCTTCTTGGCCCCCTGGGCACACGCTGCCTCATATTCAGCTGTTGTTGACCAGCAAACCTGGCTGCTTTTTCTGAGTTGCAGATTTCATGAAAGATACAGCATCCAGAATTTGAAGATGCCTTTCCTGTGCTTATCAGGCAAAACAACAGAGCAGTCCAAGTTTTTCATCTCTTCCCACTCTGCCAGCGACAATAGCATTTTCAAGCAGAGTTATCAAGGCAGACCACACAATAGAAAGTGTCAAGAGACACATGTAGCCTCTTGGTTTTCCCTCAGAAATGGGTCCAGAACTATGCAGTTTTTGTCATTTGGCACACAGGACATCCCCAGGCCCACGGGGATTCATGGACAGCACAATCATCTCTTTGCAGCTTATCAAAACACAGGTGCACTCCGACTGCACTCTGCTACTGACCGCTCTGCCTGAAGAGGCAAAAGAATAACCTGGCAATACAGGCATCAAATCCCTCTCTTTAGGTTGCAAATCCACAATGTGCCTCTTAAATACGATCAGGTAAACACACCCAAGAATCTTGTGTGGACAAAGCACCCCAAAGAGCCTCTGTGATCAGATCAACATTTTCGTGCTTGTACCTCCTTGGCCAGTGTGTGGAGTGGGATAGGTCCCTCCAGACCACAGTGCCCCATATGTATCCTACAAGGCTGAGCTCCAGGTCTTTGACATGATACCTCCTGGGGGTTAGTATCCTTCATGCTTCAGGCTGGCCTCTGTAAGAAGCCCTGCAAGCTGGGACCAAACCATGCCAGATCAAAACCCATTATCAAGCTCTCACATGCTGGTGGGAATTGCTAGGTCCTGACACGACTCCAGTCCTCAGCATCCTCAGCCACCAATAGCAAGTGTTGGCTGCTCAAGAAGTTGCTGCTCTGTCTTGTACTAAAGTCTGAGCTGGCAAGAACTGGCACTTACCGCCTCGGAATATTCAGACTGTGGTGTGACCAGAGCTGGTGTACTGTGGTCATTTTGCTTATATTTGGCCTCTACTCCAGTAGTTGCGAGAGCCAGAGGAGAGTCTTCTGCTGCTTCTTGACTCTGTGGTCAGAGAAAAGCATGAAGGACAGGTTATTACCTATCATTTATAGCCTTATTTCTATTGAGCTTTATAGTCTACTCCCCTACAGCGAAATCATGATCTGTCATAGGAATGGAATTATAAGTATCTCCATCTAAATTATAATGACTTAATTTGACAGATCTGGATATGGCTCTGAATGCAATATTTCACCCTATTTTGTATAATCTGCAAGCAACGTTCTCTCTGAAAACTGAGCATTGTGTTTTTTAAAGCTCTGAAATAAAAAATTAGGTCATAGCCAACCATGGCTTTTCCATTGATGCTTGAGACATGGAAATGGATTTTCTTTTATCCTACCCAGCCCATCTTCCACACTCTCCTGCCACACGCCAAGCTCACTACCTTTACCTCATTTCTTAAACTTCTGGAACATTAAATATTCCTTTCTCACTCACCTCTCTTATGGCAGTTCTGAGTACACGTCTCAGGTGACCTGTATTGGGCAAGGAAAATTAAGCAGATTCTTTGAGACAACTGCCTGGACTGATGAATCCCACAAAACAAGTCAACCCAAACAGAGAGCATTTTCTGTTTCACAACAGGCATCCAGGAGACACAGCTCTTTCACACTGCCAGCAAGAGAACAGGTCGATATTCTCAGCTGTGTCTATGCTTTGGAGTGTTTTGCCAGCAAATTAATACAAATTTAATTAATATATTGCAAATAGTTCTTTAATCACTCAATGCTTCTTTTTTGCCCTACACATAAAGCAGCTTTTTTATCCACCCTTCTGGTACTTCTTTTTAAAATTAGTTGCATGCACTAATTCTCATTAACTTGCTGAAAAGAGTTGCCCAGAATATCTTCCCCAAAATCCGTCTGAGCTGTGGAAGTTCTTTTGGCAGTGATATAGCACAGCAGCAGCTCCAGGGTTCAAGATCAAAAACTCACTGCTTTGCAGTTTTTCATTGTAAAGGGAAACACTATTTTAGTGTTTCCACTTAGAACTTAGTAAAGGGTCAAGTTAGACAGTCAAACCTTTTCATGATAAAATTTAGGAAAAAGAAGCTTTCTCTGAATTCTTGTAAGAGCTGCAGAAATTTTAGAAGGCCTTCTGAGAAGGTCTCCCAGTCTGCGTTTTCAAAATTGCCCTGCATGGTCCAGCAAACTGAGGAAATGTCAGACTCTGCTGCCACAGACTCTCCCGTGGAGGGAATGAAACCCCTGCAAGTTCCCTTGCAAATGCTGCCCACAGACCCGTGGCAACAGACACCCCCTTTTGAGTGGAATGTGTTGACAGGAGCTTTACCAAACCAGTGGCATCCTAATGCTCTTTGTTTTCAAATCAAGCCAGTCATTAAGAAAGAGCAGGAAGACATACAAAAGCCAGGTTAGGTTACACCCAAGGAAAATCTATACTTACGTCCCAGGTTAGTCAGGTAATAGCTGGAATAACCAACGCCATAAACTGCACAAATTGCAGCAACGATATCCTCCATTATTGTTGCACTGTTTTGCAAGTTTGGAACACAAAAGAAAACAAGGCTCTTGTCATTGTGCTGTTGCCCACTGACAAACCGTGGGATGTTCCTGCACTGAGCACACCCAAGGGTGGCTCTGGCACTGAGGCGCTTTGTGCACCAAGGCAGCTTCTGATGTCACCACAACAACGTGGCAACCCTGCCCTGACATCACAAAGCAAACATTCTGCATTGCTCCCTGATTGATGCAAAGCAGACCAACCTTCCCTACAGCAAACACAAAATAGCATGGGAAGATTTCCTGTCCCAAAGCAGCACAAATTCCCTGGGTTGTTCAAGGGATCCAAGAATAACTCCAAGAGTGCCCCAAGCACCTACAGCCTGTACCTGAACTGAGCACTCAGATGGGTATTATTCCAGTCATGCCCAGAGTGATTCCCTGTCCCTCCCAGTGTGGACCCAGTTGCACCCAGTCACCTCCAGCATAGTTCCAGTCACAGCCAGCAATTTCCCAGTCACTCCCAGTCTAATTCCAGTAGGATCCCAGTCACTCTCAGATACTCCCAGTACTATTCCAGTCACTCCCAGTCTGATGCCAGCCAGTTCCAGGAAGATCCCAGTATGACCCAGGCATGGGCATAGCTGCTCCCATTATTATGCAATGTGGGTCCAGTTGCTCCAGTTTACCCCCGCTATGGTTTTAGTCTTTCCCAGTGTGTCCCAGTTGCTGCTAGCATGTTCCTAGTCACCCTCAGTGCAGTCCCAGTTGCTGCCAGTATGATCCAGTATGGTCCCAATGTCCCTCAGCATGCTTGTAATAATTCCCAGTCACTCCCAGTGATGCCAATCCTGGGATGCCCCACCCCTCTCTACGTTCCCCCCTCCCAGACTCCTGAGAGGAGCCCCAAGGGCTGGAAGTCCCTGCCCAGGGTCCCCACCAAGCCGCAGTTTGGATCTGCAGCCCCCAGAATTCCCAGTTTCCCTGTCCTTTTCTCCAGGCCGGGTTCCCCCCGGCCCCAGTGGGTGGGAGCAGCCGAGAGCCCCGCGCTGCCCATCCCGACCTGTCCCGGCTCCATCCCCGCTCCTGCCACGGGCTGCGAGTGCTTCGGGAACGGGGCACCGAGGGTGTCACTGCTGCTGGGGAGAGGAGAGATGCAAGAGGAGAGATGGAGAGGGAGAAAGGATGGGAGTGGGAGAAGGAGGTCAGGTTAGGGAGACTTACTTTGCTGACACGTTGTCCAAGTTTAGGACAAAACTGGGGGAAAGCCTCCAAAGGAGCCCCCCAAAATAAACCCCCCTCACAATTCCTCCCCCCCACTGGGCTCGGAGAGAATTTTACTCGGGGGGGAAAAGTGGAAAAAACTTTTTTATTAACAAACACAAGAAAAAACACTTCCCAGCAACAGGAAAGTACAATCCCAGATGACAAAAGAACTGTTTTCACCGAAGTGAGAGACGGTCGCTGCTGGGAAGGGCGAGAAGCTTCTTGGGCAGGCTCCGGAGGCAGTCTCTGATGCTCAGGTCCCGTCCAGAGCCGGTACAGATCTTGGAGCTGAAGGAGAGAAAGGGGGAGGGGAAGGCAGCAGCAGCCAGGGCAGAGCCGGGGCAGCAGCAGCAGCGGGGCAGAAGCAATAGGGCAAAAGCAGCGGGGCAGAAGCAGCGGCCGGGGTAGCTAGCACAGCAAGCAGCAGCCGGGGCAGCAGGGCAAGCCAAGCAGCCCAGCCCCCAGGGCACCACCCCCCCGGGGGGGGAAAAGGCACCGGCGGCAGCTCCATGCAGACAGCAAGGTGTGGGGGCAGGAGAGGAGCAGACATAACACCAACCCAGAACACACGTAACATAAAAATGATAGAAGAACACAAACGTAGAGAGAAGAGGTTCGTCAATCAATATCAACCTGACTGTGATGATAACTTTAGGGCCTGGGATTTTGGAAGGCGGTTTTACAGCAACTCTCCTTCTGCCTCAGACTGCTTCAGGGGCAGCCTTGAAACAATTGAATCAACTAGGTTGTTGGCTAAGTATGCAATCTTGTGCCATTTCTCTCGCACTGAGCAATTTGTTAATTGATGTTCATGGTGTGAGACATGCAACTCTGCAAAACAGAGCAGCAGTTCATTTTCTTTTGTTAATGCATGGACATGGATGCAAATACTTTAATGAAATGTGTTGCATGAATCGTTCTGACAATTCAGTATCTATACATAAGAGCATACAACAATTCCAGGAGGATATGACCAAACTCAGAGTTGAAGAAGGATCATGGTTAAATGATCTGTTTGGTTGGCTGAGCCTTACACCATTGTGGAGAGAACTTTTGAAAATAGGCATGTACGTGTTGATTGTCAGCATAGTTATCACGGTATTTGTGCCTTGTCTACTTCATGTATCCAACAGAGGTTTGACAAAGATGTCCTTTCTCCTTGTGTCCAGTCTGGACCTCCCCAGCTGCCCTTGGTGCCAATATTTCTTTTCAGGCTGTTTTATACAATGAAGAAAAGCTCCACTATCTGTGGAACCTCCCTTCAATCCCCCTCAGGCTTCTCCTGTTCTGTCCAAAGTCTCCACTGAGCCCAGGACCCTCAGACTCTGCCTGATGGTTATGTGATGAGGCCTCCAAACCCAGTCTTGGGAGATATTTGGGTCCTCTCCAAGGTCTTTGAAAATGGAAACATAGTGTCAAAGTCCAAGAAAAATGGACTTTGATTTTTTCGCAAATCTTTCAATGAGAAAACAAGGGTCCATATCATTAAACTGAATCAGGGTGGATTTACATTTGTTAGAAGGAGGAAATATTTCACAATGACAGTGGCACAAAACTTCAATTGCTTTTCCAGAGAAGTGTTGCTGTATAGGCGGGTGTGGCACACATAAACACTCAACACTTCAGGTGGCCAAATCTGTTTATTACAATAGTATGCTGTCTTTTATACCCTCTACACAGTTTACAGTTTCTTCATTGGCTACAGTAAATCAACATAACAATCATTGGCAGAAAAATCTTCACTTCTATTCTTCCTATGGCCTTTCTAAAAATACTTTCCCCAGCTGCAGGGTTTCTTTCCTGCTTATCTTCTTTTTCCTTCTTTTCTTCCTGGTCTCCATGCCAATAGTCTTGGTCAGAGAATGCTTCCCAAAACAAACCTCACTCATTAACCCTCTCTAACCCACAGACCAGCTGTGGGTCCTACCATAGAGAAGTAGATGCCCCATGCCAGAAATGCTCCAAGAGCAGGAGCTTTGTGCAACCTGACGTAGTGAAACCCCTCCCCAAGGATGGAATTGCTGTTGTGTGGGTTCTCTGATGTGCTGGGTGACCTCACAACACTTCTGGCCAGAATGTCTGCTGAGGGCCAGCCAGGCTGCTGCAGGGACAGTGAGCTCACAGCCATCACCATTGCAGCCCTGTACCCTGGGCCTGGCTCTCCCCAACCTCTGTCCCTGTCTTGTCTTTGCTGGGATGAAGAGTTTTGTCATTAATGTCTTGTCCCCACAGTGCTGGGGCCAATTGCTTCCCAGTCAGGTTCCTGGAGCACAAGTGGCTTTGCAGAGCCCAGCCAGAAATGACCCCTGAAGCAGCAGCTCTGCACTGGTGGCCACCAGGCCAGCTTGCCAAGGGAGGCTTCTGGCCATGCCCTGGAAGCAGCTGCTGCTGCCAAGGTGCCTTTGGTGTCTCAGGCTCTTCCTGGCACAGCTCCCACCATGCCAGTCTGCACCTGTGCCCGAGCCCTTTCCTGTGTTGGGGCTGCCTGGGGCTTTTTCTGCAGCAGGACCTGGCCTGGCCATGGCACAGGAAAGGCAGTTCCTGCTGGAGCAGGAGGCTCTACCTGGAATGGGCTCAAACAACTCCAACAAGGCTCTGTTTGCAAAGCCCCAAGTGGGAAATGAAGGAGGGGGGGAGGGTCACACTGCTTTTGGGGTGAATAATGCTGAAACCAGCCTGACTCCTCCATCCCAAAGTTCTACATCCTGAGAGGGAGCTGAAGCTGTGGCAGAGCTGGGAAAATCCCCAGAGAAAGGAACAACCAAGTGCCACCACTGAGAACTTCTGCAGAGCTGCTCAGCTGGCACAGCCTGGGCACATCTGACTGACAGGGCAGCACTTGAGACTGGAAAAGCCCCGTCCCAGATTGTAACGGGAGCGTGTCCTGACATTTCCCTCCTTGGAGGGTGTGGGCCTTCCTCCCTGGAGTGGGGACACCCCTCAAGGACACTGCTCCAGGCTGAGCCAAAGTTTTTGGTTTGGGTGAATGATATCAATCTCTGCTTAATAACTAGTTTTGTTTTAATACAATTGCTTCAAAATTGCTTCCTGTCTCGCTCTGAGTGTCCTTGCAGAGGAACAGGGACACACAGTTCCACAAGTTCAGGGTTCTTCTTTGATGAGGAATCTGGGATGCAAATGGCCTTGTCAGAAGGATAAAAGCATAAGGAATGGACTAGAAATTATTAGAAAAAATTACCCTTCTTGCAGACAATGTTCACCAAGTTCACAAAGTTCACCTGCATTTCCCCTTTTTAGATTCTTTTTGTCGTCTACTCTGGGCAGTCCAGCTTGGTCTAGTGCTTATCATGAACGGATTGTGCTCTTGATTTACACCAGTGCAAGAGATGTAGAATGATCTAAACTGAACACAGAAACAGACTACGTCTGTCAGCCCATTTTCACAGTCTAAGTTACTTTGCAGGTGTCCATGGAGATAATTATCACACAACTCTCCACTTCCAGCTGCAGGCTCTGGAGATTCTTTCTCTGAGTTCAGTCAGGGTTGCATTCCCTAACAATTCCTGGTACCACCTCCTGTTTTCCAAGCTTGGAACAACCACAATCAAAACCTGACCAATGGCACAACTCCCCAGACCACAGGGAAAAGAAAGGATAAGTTGTAAAGTTCTCCAAACATTTGTCCTGCTTTGCTGCAGAACTTGTGCTGCATGCACAGTGTGGAAAGCCAAGAGAAGCTGCAATTGGTGGCACAACTTGTGACAGAAGCTCCACCTCGTTCTCCATGAAAGGTTCTTGAAAAGAGCAGACAGGACTGTGGAGAAGATTCTTGGAAAACTGAAATAGCTCTCCAGAAGTGAAATGAAAATGGAAAGAAACAATCCAAGATGTTTTCATGTGTTTATTTCTATGCTCCCCTTTTCTAGTGTTTTAGTGTTGCACTGCTTCTCCATGCCATTAATCCCAAATGGATCTCACCTCTAAGATCGATGACTTGTGAGTTTTAGCTACAAACACTTTGCCTTCCCCTGGTTTTGTTGGAAAGCAATGCTGGAGACATAAGTGCAGTGCTTGGCTGGGGCAGGAATCCTCCAGGCAGGGAATGAGCCCCGGCAGTGTCTGAGCCTCAGCAGGGCCAATGCACAGCAGGGACCCAGGGGATTCCTGTGTCACCGTGCGGGAGTCAGGACTCTGGGCCTTGGCTCAACAGGGCAAAGTTCTCGTGTTGGGACAGAGTCAGGGGCTGTCCCTGGGACGCGCGGGGCTCGGCCATGGGGCGTGTGGGGCGAGCGTGGAACGGACACGCGGACAAGCGAACACACGGACAAGCGAACACACGGACAAACGGCCCCGGTGTTCAGTTGCAGCGGCAGCAGCAGCAGCGGCGGCAGCAGCGGCAGCGACAGCAGCAGCAGCAGCAGCAGCAGCGAGTCTACAGACCCTCTCGATCTCTTGTTCCTCCTCTCCCTCTCCCGCAGTCCCGCACCCTCTTCCCCGGTGTCCCTTTCACGGACCCTCTCCCCCTCTCCCCCTCTTCCCCTGCCGGGCCATGCTCCGAACCCGCCCCCGGCCCCGGGCGGTGCTGCCCCTGCCCCTGTCCCGTCCCCGTCCCCGCCCCCGGCCCCGCCCGTCCCGCCGCGGTCTCGCCTCCGCCCGGCTCTCACTGTCCTGGCTGTGGCGCTGTTGGCTGGGCATCAGTGCCTGGGGCTGGGGCGGAATAGCCTCTCTTTGGCTCCGCTTGTCCCGGCCCCGGCCCCAGCCCCAGCCCCAGCCCCGGCCCCATCGCGGGCTCAAGCCCCGGCTCCGGCCCCGGCTCCTCCCGGGGCCCGCGGAGGGCACACGCGGCGCGGCCGCTCCCGCCGCCCCCGCTGCGGCTCCCCCGGCCCGAGCTCCGCCGGGGCCCGGGGCGGGTGGGGATGCCTGGCCCAGGACGCTCGAGGGGCGGTCGGGGGCCGTGTCTGGCCCCGGGCCCGGCGCTGACAGCCGCGTGTCGCCCGCAGGGAAGTCGCAGGAGGCGTTGCAGGAGCGGTACCGGATGGGTTCTCTGCTGGGCAGCGGCGGCTTCGGCAGCGTCTTCTCGGGCACCCGGCTCGCGGACGGCGCCCCGGTGAGTGGCGGGGGCGGAGGAGGAGGAGGAGGAGAAGGAACAGGAGGAGGAAGAGGGCGGAGGAGGGAGGAGGAGGAAGAAGAAGAAGAAGAAGAAGAAGAAGAAGAAGAAGACGAGGAAGGGGAGGTTGGAGCGCGGCGTGCCGGGCGGCGAGCTCAGCCCGCTGCTGCCCCTTGCTCGCAGGTGGCCATCAAGCGCGTGCCGCGGGATCGCATCCGGCACTGGGGCGAGCTGGTGAGTGAGCGGGGCCAGCGGCAGAAGCCGGGCCGTGCCGGGCGGCGAGGAGCCGGGGCCCGGCAGGGTGGGAGCCGCCGGGAGCCCCGCAGGGAGAGCGGGCGTGGGGTGAGCGGGGGGTGCAGAGCATCCCGGGCTGGCTGAGGAGTCCCAGAGCCCTGGCACGGCCTCAGCCCCGCTGACGGCATCGTGCTCCTCGCGCAGCCCGACGGCGCCCGTGCGCCCCTGGAGATCGTGCTGCTGGACAAGGTGTCCACTGGATTCCGTGGAGTCATTCAGCTGCTGGAGTGGTTTGAGCTTCCCAGCTGCTTCTTGTTGGTGCTGGAGCGTCCGGAGCGATGTCAGGACCTCTCTGATTTCATCGTGGCTCGGAGGTTCCTGCCGGAGGAGGAGGCGCGGGGGCTGTTCCGCCAGGTGCTGGAGGCCGAGCGGCACTGCAGCAGCTGCGGGGTCCTGCACAGAGACATCAAACCGGCCAACATAATCATCGACCTGGACAGCGGGCAGCTCAAACTGATTGACTTTGGCTGTGGCACCTTCCTCCAGGACACAGTCTACACCCAGTTTGCAGGTGAGCCGAGCTTGGGGTATGCTCCTGGAAATCTCATGGCCCAGCCTGGCTGTGGCACCAGGGATTCCCCCCTTTGCTGCAGGCCATGGCATTGCTTCTGCAGCCAAGTTGCTTTTGGGTGGGGGTCAGAGTGGGGCCAGCTGCCAGCCCTGCCAACCACATTCACCACCCACGCAGCCGTGGCTGGAGCTGGGGCAGCCAGCCTAACACAAACCCCATGGGGGTGGCAGAGAGGGGGGTCAGACCTGGGCACCGCTCAGTTTGGTGTGCAGGCGAGGAAGGGCTTGGACTCCTTTGCTGCCCTTGTTTGCCTTAGCTTATTAATGTTTTTTGGGGGCAATGCAGACGGGGAGGAGAGTGGGTTTTTCCCACCACTGGGTGGGTTTTTCTTCTGTGTATCCTAATTGGGCCTTCCCAGGGCTTCTGCTGCCCTCTCCCAATACCAGTGGCTTCTTTTCCAGCCCCAGTTTTGTACACAAGAACCAGGTGCTCGCAAGGAGGCAGCGGGTCACCCCGTGTGCCACTGGTGCAGCCCCCACATGCCCAGGGATGCTGGGGCGAGGCTCTGGGAGCAGCAGCATCCCCCTGATGAGCTCCATCTGTATTCCATAGGAACACCGTCCCACAGCCCCCCAGAATGGACCTACCATAAACGCTACCACGGCAAGGCAGCAACGATCTGGTCCCTGGGTATCCTGCTGTACCAGATGGTCTGCGGGAAGCACCCGTTCAAGAAGGGCCGGGACATCATCTGGGGCCAGCTCAAGTTCCCACAACGGCTCTCTCAAGGTGGATCCTCATCTCTGGGCACGGGGAATACCAGTGCTGGGACACAGCAGTGGGCTCGTGAGCATCCTGCTCTGGCAGCTGCTGAGGAGGTGGCACATGTCCTGCTCTCCTCCAAAACAGGGAATTGACTGGAAAGTTTAGGCACAGCTCTGAGAGCTTCCAGCAGAGCCCAGGCACAGGAATGGTGGGGCAAAGCGAACAGGATTCTTCTCCGACTGCCTAGTGATTTATGGTTTCTCTCCCCAGAGTGCCAAGATATTATCAGTTGGTGTTTATCCATGCGCTCCTTGGACAGGCCATCTGTGGAAGATCTCTTCTATGACCCTTGGCTGCAGGATGTTCATCTGCCCTAGAAAATGGAAGAGATTCACAGGCACCATTTGATTTAGGAGCCTGGATTAAACAGCTCCACACATCTCTTGGTGATAAGAAGCAAAGAAACCCAGACTTCTTCATCTTGCCTGTACCATGGAGCAGGGGTCATCAGATGGGAGCATCTGTTCTGGAGCTGAGCTGGTCTTGCAAGCACTGGCGGCCACCATCCAACCTGGTTTTACTTGTCCTGCTTCAGTGATGGCTGAGTCCCTGGGCAGAGCACTGACAGCCTGGTCTGGCTCCCAGGGAAGGAGAAGCAGCCCCTGGAGAAGCTGTACCAGGTGGGGCTTCTACAAGGACAACCTCAAGGATGACAACCTCTTCCTCGACCTGGCCACTGGCAGCTGGAGATGATCGACTTTGATTCTGGCACTTTCTTTAATGACATGCTCCACACCCAATTTGCAGGTGAGTCCCCAGCCAGGGGAATGCTCCCAGATCTGGGCATGGCACGGCCTGGCTGGGCACCAAAGGTTTCCCCCTTTGCTGAGTGGATGCAACAAATTCTTCAGTGGGCTGCCAAGCTGCTCTTTGGCTCTGGGCAGCTGCTGAGGGGCTGGATGTGCCATGGCTGGCTGCAGGCTGGGCACACGTGCTGCCCTCCTGCTCTGCTCCCAGGGGCAGCAGTGGTTGGGAGGTTTGTGCCCAGCTCTGGGCACAGCCAGCACGGCCTGGGCACTGGGGGGGTTGGGACAAGGGGGACAGGAGCCTTCAGCTGACGGGTGGGTTCTGGTTTCTCTCCTTAGAGCTGGGCTCTGCGGATGCTGAGGGACTCTGGGCTGTGCTGGGCTCAGCCCTGGGCACAGGGCTCTGCCCTCACTGGGCTCTGACAGCTTTGCATCAGACGAGCCCGTTCCGAGCACACCGCCTGAGCTTTCTGCTTTTGCAGGTGAGGGAGACGCTCCTGCAGGCCAAGAGATTGCAGTTAGGGACACACACCCAATTGGCAAGAACCCAAACTCTCCATGGTCCCAGCTGAACCCCTGGATCTCCACAGGATGTTTTGTCTGTCCCACTCTTTGTTCCTTCTTGGCTGGAATTGTGCAGTTGCACTTTCTTTCTCCTCTAGAAGTGCCACGAGTGGACAAAACCTGGCGAGCGGGCTGTGTTCCTAAGGCAGTGCAGCCTGGAGCTGATGGGTGGAGAATTGCCCTTCTGCACTTCCAAACCAGAGCAAAAGCTGTAAGTGGGACTTTCCATCTTTAAGAAATCACTGACAATTTAAAGGAAATGTGCACTTCATTTGAAAGGTGAGAAGGAAGGGCATCTTCTAAAGGATTTGGGAGTTGACAGAGTTTAGATTCCCAGTCCTGCTTGAAGCTGGCAGGTCACAAAGCAATTTCCGCTTACTTCAACCACAATTTAAAATAACAATATTGGAAATAAACCCCAAAATTGTTTTAAAAAGTCTGCTGGGGTCAGTAAGATGGACCCCTGCCGTCAGCACATTTACAAAGTAAATAACTTAGTTCTTGTTTTAAAAAAATCAGTTACCCCTTTATCCAAAGGTATGAACTATTTTTCAGTAACACCTTCATTTTGTTTTTATCTTTCACATTTTTCCTGTGCTTTTTCCTTTTATTTTTTCTTTTCCTTAAACCAGAAAACATGCCATAAAAAAGAGTGTCCTTGGCTCATGGTTCCCGTGTGGATCAGCTCCTTCCTGCTGGCTGAGCTGCTCAGGCAGAGCCCGGCAGCTCCTGGCCCTGCAGGGCTGAGGCTTTTCCCCAGTGCTGGGCACAGACTGATGGAGCAGCACTGCTGAACACAGGGACACACAGAGGGACCTGGAGCAGCTGTCTTTGTCCCCCTGGAGCTCCAAGGGCCAAACTCTGAGCAGACAGGGCTGGAAGAGACTCGCAGCCTCCTTGTTTGCTGTGCTGCCCCACTTGTGCCCAGCCCAGCTCTGTGTGGGGCAGAAGGAGAACAGGGGACAACTCCCTCCCAGCCCAGGGACCCCTCTGGCCCTGGGGCCTGGGGCACTGTCAGCACCAGCTGCTCCAGCCACCGCTTCTGCTGGCACTGACAGCAACACCCAAACTGTGGCTGAACCCAAGGAAGCAGCAGCAGTGCCTGGATCTGATCCCTGACTCTGGGGCAGGGCTGGACAAATGACCCCCACAGCAGCAGCAGCAGCAGCACATAATGGACCTGACTTTCAGCACAGCCCCTGCCACTGTTCCCTCCCGTGTGCAGTGGTGTCACAGCAGCCTGGGGCACCTGGGAGCCCCCAGTGCCAGCAGGGACTAGAGATGGCAGCCCTGGGCTCCTGGAGGTTGTGCAGGGAACAGAGGTGGGGACTCCCTGTTCACGTGGAGCTTCCAGATGGAAAAGCTGCTGTGAGCAGGCAGCTCCAAGGACAGAGAAAGGAGGGGCTGGAGCCCTTAATCTGTGCCAGTTTCACAGTCCTGGGAAGCAGCCACTGAGCACAGGGGGAACAGAGGGCACAGCAAGAGGGACAAAACCAGTCAAGGTCAGAGACCGGGAAGAGCCAGAGCTGGAAGCAGGAACAGCTGCTTCATTGCACTCTTGGAGAAAGCTCTTGGCTGGTTCAAAGTGCTGAAAGGTGTGAAGGGCAGAGAGGAGGTGACACCAAACAATGCTCCTGGTTCCACACCCTCCCCTCTCAGTGTCCCAGAAGGAATTGGATGAACTGTATTCTTCTCTCTCAGTCGTCTCGTCCAGCATGAGCAGCTTAGCACCAGGAGCTAAAAGAGCTGCAGCCTTAGGCCACAAGAGCTGAGCAAGAGGGAGCTTTTTGACCTAAGTGGTGCTGCCAACATGGACCTAACTGAGCCCAGCAGATGGAATCCTGGAATTACAGAATCTTTTCTTTGGGAAAGTCCTGCTCTTCACCCAGCACTGTCAAGCCCACCACTAGATCACATCCCTGAAGTACCAAGGCCTGGACAAGAGGCCCTGAGCCAAAGGTGACCTCTGGATGAACCTTCCAACGAAAGGTTATCTTTGTATCCACTCATTAACGACATATTCATGGTCATTAGCACTCTGATAGATGTGTGCACTCATTAGTGAAACATGGATTGACCTTTCTGTATTTAGAAGCTGAGCAGGGCCGTGGAATCCAACGTGCCTTGTTTGGGAGTGTATGGTCAAAGTCATCTCCCTTGGTTCCTCCTTGAGCCCTGGCCAGGCTTTGGGAGGAGCCCAGAGGAGAATGAAACCAGATGTTCCTGCACTAGCAGTGCTGTCAGTTTGTTTATTCAGCACTGTCAGAGCTGGGCCCACTCACAGCAGGATTGGAAGCCTCAGCTGTGGCTGGAGGCACCTGCAGGAATTCCCAGTGTCTGGGAGTGGCTCTGCAGTCCTTGGCTGTGACAGCTTCCCCCAGCTGATGTGATGGTAAAGTCTGGGGGTAACTGATGATGGATCTTTCTAAATCACTGTGGGCAATTTTTGGTAGTGATTGGGTGCATTGCTGAGCTTCTCCTTTTGTGATTCTTTGCTGCTTTGAACTTCAGAAAATTACACTGATTCCTTCAGTTGGTGTCTGTGTCTTTGGTGCTGACCTTGCCCACTGGTAAAACCAAAGTGGCATTGTCTGGCTGGATCACAACAAAATGTCACTTTTTAAATGTAAATGTAAGGCATCAGGCCCATCCAAAATTCCTGGATGCAAAGCCCTTCCCTAGAGTTCACTATCTCTGCAGTGGGCTGAGGTCAGAGCACTGTGTGAGCAGTGGAGCAGTCAGTTAAAAGAGGCTGAACCACTGGATGTCTTAAAATGCATCCAAAAATTGCATATGGAAAAAGGAAGAGAACTTACGGGTTTGGGATGATGAGAATGGATTTTATTAACAGCATATTTTACACAGCACCAACTGAAGGAACAAGTTTTGTTGGAACACTCCCACATTGAGCCACAGAAGAATTTTTAATCTTGGGTTTGAATTTCTTTGTACTAGTGAAATAATAATGATACTTTATATATATATATATATATATATATATATATGTATATATATATATGTATATATATATATATGTATATATATATAAATGTATCAAATATAATCAAATAATATTTTTATTTGTATATAAAGTAAATAATAATAATAATAATAATAATAATGTGAAATAATGCTGACAATAGTAATGTGTTAGCTTTGGTTGCTCAGGGATGTAACACTAAATACCCTACAGAAAAGCATTAACAAGGATATAAAGGTCATGGTAAACTTTGTGAGATTATTTATAATGAATAAAGTAGGAAGGGATGAAATGGGCTGTTTTAATGGGGTTTGCTGATACTGTGATGTGGAATGTGTTATCTGTTACTGTGGAAAACATGGTGATTAAAATTGCTGGATTTTTCATATACCAGACTATCCACAAACTGCAGGATTGTTTGAACAGATGAATGTTTGTTAAAAGAACAGTTGAAAACATGAAGAGATGAGAGCCTGTCCTGATGGAAAACCCATCACCCAGATGTGCTCCATACCCTTAACAATGGGCCCACAGGGAAATGGAAAGCCCCTGGATGTGCATGGCTGCACCCAGTTTGCAAATACAGCCATGGCCAGTGAGACTTGGACTTGCTGGGAAATTGTTCTGCGTGCCATGGCCCCTGACAGGGCCCCCAGAGGCTGAAGAGGTGGACTTGGATGCATTAGGATGAATCAGAAGAAAAGGAGAGATTTCAATACCAGAAAGAGGAATTCCGATTACTCCAGGACACTTTGGTTGGAGAACTGCTCACTGGAGCTTGGCTTTGCAAAGTGTTCATGTCACAAGAAAAGTAATTGATGCAGATTGTCAAGGAGAAATCAAAGTAATCCTTTTACACAATAGTGAACAAGATTGGATTATTTAGCCCTATGACACAGTAGCACAATTATTGATATTTAAGTTTTAAAAACAGTAGTGAGAAAAGGAGACCAACCTCAAATCACCACTGTTTGTGGAGATAAAGCGTTTGGATCCAGGAGCCCTAATAATGGAGGCAAAATGTGGGTGCAGAGGCCAAATGGCCCTCCTGAACCAGCTGAAGGAACAGCTCTGGGGAAAGACAGCACTGTTTGAACCCTGAAACCTGGCCAGGAGCGATGGGAATATGTCCCTGCAGCTGAGTGTCTATGTGAGAACAAGTGGATGTTATGGGATATTGTTTTACAGATCCTGCCAGATCAAATCTCCTTGTTTGCCCTAACATATCTTTGGAAAATGCTCTGATCCACGGGGCTCCATGTGAAGGCTGATGTGACACTGAGGGACTTCCACATGAATTCCAACCAGGAGCCTGGGGCCCCTCAGGGACTGGGACCTGGCACCTCTCCAGCAGGAGGGGAAAGGACCCACCAAGCCTTGTCACCCACAGACAGCATGGTACAGCTGAACAGCAAAGGACCTTGGGGACATTATTCTGGAATTAAAAAGGCACCAGCTCCATGGACAATGGAAATATTGCTCCTAACCTGGATGAGATTGAGGAAAAAGAATGAGTAACCTTGTCCCTAAAAGTACTGCTTATGTCTGTAAATTCTATCTTGAGAGTCAGCCAGTCTTGTTCACCAGAAACGCCTCTAGAGTTTCACCAAGGATTAGTCATGAAATTATTATGAAAATTTAAAGAGTGAAGTAGCCAAAATACTCAGTGTAGCTAATTGCTGGGTATGTTCTCAACTGGGAGAGTTGGGAGGAGTGGGGTTCCCTGTAGGGTGGCAGATCTCTGTCAGTAGGCTCTGACTCAGAGTCAGTGCAGGGACAGTTACAGAAAGCTGTGCTGTGGAACAAAGGAATACAGTTATCAGTTTTACTGGATTCACTAAGATTTCTCTTCAGTAGAAACTGAACCCTGTTAGAGTTAGAGGCCACAATGTGAAAGAATTTCTGTGCTTTACCATCACTCCCAATGTCAATAGAACTCAGGGTGCTAGAGCTGGTCAGGGTCAGTGTTACAGCACTCCCAGCTGCAGGGCCACTGTGAAACTCCTCTGGCCCAAAAGCACTGGGGACACAACAGGAGCACAGGAAGGAGCCCTGGATCCATCAGCAGCCCGCAGTGGGAAATGGGAAATCAGACCTTTGGTACTGGGAATGGGACCTGCTGGATGTGCAGAAACAATGCCTGTAAATGGCTTCCTAAAAGATGGCTTGGGTCCTGTTTCCAGGCAATGCTGATGCCTCCCTTGAGGGTACTTCAGCAACAACCACCAGGAAGAGATAGGACTGAGAGAACATTTTCCCCCTAAAGAGTGCCTTTGGTCTCAGAAAGCCAAAGACTCTGGTTCACCCTGTGCCCCATGTGCACTGCCTTGTCCTGTGGAGTTTACATTAATGAGCTGCATTGATTATTAGAAGAAGTAGAAAATTATACTGTGAAAATATCCAATAGCACATCCTATGAGCTCCAGCAAACACAAATGGGGCTCTACAGAACAGCATGGTTTTGGATTATCTGCTTGCTGGCCAAGGAGGAGCCTGGGCTATCATGGGACAGGAATGTTGCACTTCTGTCAGTGATGAGTTTGAAGTCCAACAGTCAGGAAACACCTTGATAGAAAGAGCAGTAGAAGAGTAGCAGAAAGAAGAAAATTCTTCTTGGTGAGATTGGCTTCATGGCTGCCAAATTGGAGGCTGCTGTGAAATGCATTTGTGGCAGTCGCTGCAATCATTGCAGTGTGAGCACTTGGTGTGTTATGAGTCTGTGTTGAGTTGTTGTGACACTTTGTGCTGGGAAATTGAGTATTGAGACTTGTCTAAAAAGAGGCACAGTCTCAAGAAAAAGTGGAGATTTGATAAACAAGAGAGAATACAACTAATTAGGCATGTTTTAGAAGGAATGTGACTTACAGCTCTGAGTGATGATCTTTAACAGCACTTAATTGAAGAACAAGAGGCAATGTCTTTATGCCTCACACCTAAATCTAAGACTCAAGTATTGAAAGAATTCTTATAAAGGTTGTAGTTCATGCCTTGGTCAAAGCACTGATTGAAGTACCAAGGCCTGAACACCAGGCCTGAGCCTAAAGCTGACCTCTAGATGAACCTTCCAACCAAATGTTATATTGTTACCTGCTCACTAATGAGGCATTTTTAGCCATATGATCTGTGTATCTCTGCATTGGTGAAACATTCATTTACTTTTCTGTGTTTAGAAACCAAACAAGATCTCATCTGTCTTTGTCTGGGGGTATTTGGTCAAAGTCACTCCCTTGGTTCCTCCTTGAGCCCTGGCCAGGCTTTGGGAGAAACCAAACAGGAGAGTTAAACCAATGTTCCTGCACTAGAAGTGATGTCAGATTGTTCATTCAGCACTGTCAAAGCTGGGCCCTCTTTGCAGCGGGTTTGGAAGCCTCAGCTGTGGCTGGAGGCACCTGCAGGAATTCCCAGTGTCTGGGAGTGGCTCTGCAGTCCTTGGCTGTGACAGCTTCCCCGAGCTAATGTGTGCACCTGGGTGATGGTAAAGTCTGGGCATAACTGGTGATGGATCTTTCTAAATCATTATGGGTAATTTTTGGTAGTAATGATTAGGTGCATTACTGAGCTTCTCCTTTTGTAATAATTTGCTAACAATTATGTGCTTTGCTGAGCTTCTCCTTGTGTGATTCTTTGCAGTTTTGTGTTATATAAATTATGCAATTCCTTCAGTTGGTGTCTGTGTCTTTGGTGCTGACCCTGCCCACTGGTGAAACTAAGACTCATCCTGCTTGTTAGCTTGGAAGACAAACAGCATCACTCCAAATGTCCCCTCAATTCCTGCCTCCTTTCCCCACTTTATACACTGAGCATGATGTGCCATGGCCTCGGATATCCCGGGGTCAGTTGGGGTCACCTGTCCTGGCTGTGTCCTCTCCCAACCTCCCCTGCACCCCCAGCCCCTCCCCAGCATGGCTGGACGAGGGGCAGGAAAGGTCTTGGCTCTGTGCAAGCTCAGCAAGAACAAAACCATCTCTGTGTGCTCAGCCCTGTGCTCAGCACCTGAGCCCAGCAGTGTCTCAGTGCCAGCAGCTGTGGCATCAGCCCCTCCCAGGGGTTTCCATGGCAAGTGCCATGACAGGTGACCCAGGTGTGCTGTCCCAGGGATGGCTGCCATGGAAACAGTGCCCAGCTGACCTTTCTGTCTGTCTGACCTGGCCTTTGGCCCTGGCTCTGGGCTTTGCTGCTGGTCCCGCTGCGCCTGAGCAGCCAGCGTGGCACAGGGCAGGTGGCCACGGCACAAGCCCCCAGCAAGGGATCCCCTCTGGCTCTGGGCAGTGACACCAGCCCTGAGCAAGGGGCCCAGGGCAGGTTTCCATGACAAGCAGCCATCACAATGGCTCCAGGCCTTGGTTGGCCTGGCAGCAACCTAAGGAAGGGTCTCTGTGGCTGCTGCCATGTCCCCTGACTGCATCAAGGAGTGTCAGTGCAATTGTACCTGGAACAGCCCCAGCACCACTTTGTCCTGAGGGTGCTGTGGCAGCCGAGGACACAACAGCTCTGCATGCAAGTAGCCATGGAACCTGACTGCAGAAATGGGTCCTTGGGGTGATTTCCAAGGAAACTTGGACTGATGAGCATTGCCGTGGCACCCAAACCCAGCAGCTGGGTCAGGGCAGTGTCCATGGCCACAGTCCCTTGCAATGGCCCAGTGCACGTTGGGATGATGATCCACCCTTCCAGCTGTCCCAGGGCAGCTCTGGAGTGGTCATGGTGGTGCCTTGGGCTTGGCACACACTTGTGGAGGGTGTCTGTTTTCAATGGGGAGCCTTTTTTTTTTTGTAGCAACCTAAACTATTTTAGACTCTTTGGCTGTGTGCAGCTAATTCTCCAAGCAAAGCAGGTCTCAGGTGACTGAGGAGAGACAGGATGGGGCTGGGGAATGTGAAGCAAGGTTGTCCACATTGGGTCAGACCTCAAGGCACAGCTTCTCTGACCAGGCCAGGCCTCCTCAGGAGAGACACTGAATCAACATCAATCATGGAATGCTGCCATCAACTCTAAATAGAAATTTAATAAAATACACCCTTGTCCTGGTTTAGGGCAAATTTGGGAGGAAACCTCTGAATGAGGGCCCTCAACTGGCTTGGGGAAAAAATATTCTATCAGAGAGAAGTGGGAAAAAACTGTTTATTTAACTGACAAAGCACTTCCCAGCACAAAAATGAACAATAGCAAACAGCAAAACTTCTCTCTGCTCTGAAGGAGTTGACAAACTCGGAGGAGTCCCTACTGTGCGCTGCAGCCCAGCTCACTCAGTCTGTTCTCAGTCCCTCTGTGGGTCACAGCCCAGCTCACTCAGTCTGTTCTCAGTCCCTCTGTGGGTCACAGCCCAGCTCACTCAGGCTGTTCTCAGTCTCTCCGGTGCTGGGAAATGCCATGGCCCAGGCCAGGCCTGCTGGGCCAGGTGTGAGCTCCTGGTGCTCCTCTGGGTTTTGAGTCCAGAGCAGGTTCCAAGAATTCCAAGAAAAAGGAAAAGAATAGTCTGGGGGAACTCCTTTGCCTCAGTTAGCCAGAAAAACTAACTAAAAGCAAAAAGAAAGCTCTCTCCTGCCGTTCACTGCAGACTACACGGTCTGTGTGTAGCATGTGGGGGGGCAAGTACAGTCTCTAATAACAACTCTGCACCTCTTTCTCTTCCCCTTCACTCCTGAAACCAGTCTTAAAGCTGCAGAATTCAATATTCAACACCAAAAGGCAATCTGGGGATACAAGCATCACAAAGTCACCCCAAGACATTCCACCCCTTATCCCCATATCGTCAGCTTACTATTATATCTAATATATATTCTAATTCTATAAACACATACACCATATACACACACACACACATATATATATATGTACACACACACACACATACAGGATACAGCTATATACAGGCAATGACAGTGACATCCAGTAGTAATATTTACATATGATTCTCACCCATCAATCAGATCTCCCTGAGGTACACATCGTGTTGTCCCATCTTTCTGCATTATCCACCATGTGCAACCTGGTCTCTGAGCAAAGACAATCCCACAAATGGGTTTGTCTGTATTTGAGGCAGAATTGATCCAAACTGTTTTCCCTAACAAACCTCTGACACACACTACTGGGAGTTCATCTACTGTATGCAAGGACTCAGACTGGGCAGGGCCTGCTCGGTTGGTGGAACCTCTGGTGTTAACTAACCAGGTGGCCTTTGCTAGATGCTGCTCCCAATTCTTGAAAGACCCAATGCTTTCAAGGCAGTTTTTAACAGTCCATTGTACCTCTCCACTTTGCCTGCAGCTGGTGCATGGTAGGGGATATGGTACACCCGCTCAATGCCATGTTCCCTAGCCCAGATGTTTATAAGGCTATTCTTGAAGTGAGTCCCATTGTCTGACTCGATTGTCTCAGGAGTACCATGCCTCCAAAGGACTTGTTTCTCAAGGCCCAAAATGCTGTTTTGAGCAGTAGTGTGAGGCACAGGGTAGGTCTCCAACCATCCAGTGGTGGCTTCCACCATGGTCAGCACGTAGCGCTTGCCTTGGCGGGTCTGGGGCAGTGTGATGTAATCAATCTGCCAGGCCTCCCTGTACTTATATTTGGACCACCGCCCCCCATACCAGAGGGGCTTCACCTGCTTGGCCTGTTTGATGGCAGCACACGTCTCACAGTCATGGATAACCTGAGAAATGCTGTCTATGGTTAGATCCACCCCTCGGACTCGTGCCCACTTATAGGTGGCATCTCTGCCCTGATGACCTGTGGCATCGTGGGCCCGTCGAGCCAGGAACAACTCTCTCTTGTGTTGCAAATCTAAATCTGTCTTTGACACCTTTATCTGTGCAGCCTGATCTACCTGCTTGTTTTGGTGCTCCTCATTAGCTCTACTCTTGGAGACATGGGCATCCACATGACAGACTTCCACGGGTAGCTTCTCTATCCAAGTGGCAATGTCTTTCCCCTCATCAGCTGCCCAGATTGGTTTTCCTCTACACAGCCACTTAGCCTTTTTCCATCTTTCCAGCCAACCCCACAGAGCATTGGTTACCATCCATGAATCAGTATAAAGTTAGAGCTTTGGCCACTTCTCTCTTTCAGCAATGTCCAAGGCCAGCTGAACAGCTTTGAGTTCAGCAAGTTGACTTGATCCACCTTCTCCTTCGGTAGCTTGTGCAACCTGTCATTGCACAGATCTATACGGCTGCTTTCCACTTCCGGTTCATCCCCACAATGCAACAGGAACTGTTGGTGGAAAGAGTGTAGCATGTTTCGTCTGTTGGCAGTTGGTTGTACGGTGGGGCTTCTTCAGCCCGGGTCACTTGTTCCTTCTCACCATCGGTGAGACCAAAGTTTTCACCTTCGGGCCACTTTGTAATTATCTCCAAAATCCCAGGGTGATTCAATTTTCCAACACTGGAGTGCTGCATAATGAGGTCAATCCACTTGCTCCATGTGGCGTCAGTGGAATGGTGGGTAGAGGGAAACTTTTCTTTAAACATCCACCCCAGCTCTGGTAGATGGGGTGCCAGGAGGAGTTGTGCCTCCGTGCCAATCACGTCTGAGGCATCTTGAACTCCTTCATAGTCAGCCAGGATTTCCTTCTCTGCAGGAGTTTAATTGGCTTCAAACCATCTGTAACTTCTTTTTCAGAATCCCAGAGGTCGGACTAGGGTCTCACCAGGCACCTTCCGCCAAAGGCTCCAGGACAGACCATGGTTCCCTGCTGCAGAGAAAAGCACATTCTTTACCTCTGGTCCCGTCCTGACTGGGCCAAGAGCTACTGCATGAGCGATCTCCTGCTTGATCTGGGCGAAGGCTTGCTGGTGTTCAGGGCCCCAGTGGAAATCATTCTTCTTGCAGGTGACCAGGTAGAGAGGGCTCACAATCTGGCTGTACTCACGGATGTGCATTCTCCAAAAGCCTATGGCACCTAGGAAAGCTTGTGTTTCCTTCTTGCTTGTTGGTGGAGACATTGCAGTGATCTTATTGATGACCTCAGTGGGGACCTGGCGCCGTCCATCTTGCCATTTCACTCCCAGGAACTGGATCTCTTGAACAGGATCTTTGACTTTGCTTTTCTTGATGGCAAAACCGGTTCCCAGCAAAATCTGGATGATCTTCTTTCCTTTCTCAAATACCTCCATTGCCATGTTCCCTCACACAATGATGTCATCGATATATTGCAGATGCTCTGGAGCTTCACCCTTTTCCAGTGCAGCATGGATCAGTCCGTGGCAGATGGTGGGGCTGTGTTTCCACCCCCGGGGCAGTCGGTTCCATGTGTACTGCACACCCCTCCAGGTGAAAACAAACTGAGGCCTGTCAAAGGAATGAAGAGAAATGCATTGGCAATGTCAATGGTGGCATACCACTTTGCTGCCTTAGACTCCAGCTCGTACTGCAGCTCCAGCATGTCCGGCATGGCAGCGCTCAGCGGTGGAGTCACTTCATTCAAGGCACGATAGTCTACAGTCAATTTCCAATCTCCATCAGATTTGGGCACAGGCCAGATGGGGCTGTTGAAGGGTGAGTGGGCTTTGCTGACCACCCTTTGGCTCTCCAGCTCACGGATCATCTTGTGGATGGGGATCACAGCATCTCAATTTGTCCGGTACTGCCGGCGGTGCACTGTCATGGTGACAATTGGTACCTGTTGTTGTGTCACTTTCAGGAGTCCCACTGCAGATGGGTTTTCTGATAGTCCAGGCAAGGTGTTCAACTGCTTAATGCTCTCTGTCGCTACAGCAGCTATTCCAAAAGCCCACCTGAACCCCTTTGGGTCTTTGTAGAAGCCGTTCCTGAGGAAGTCTATGCCTAGAATGTCCGCTGCCCCTGGGCCAGTTACAACCGGATGTTTCTGCCACCCCTTCCCTGTCAGGCTAACCTCAGCTTCCAGTAATGTGAAATCCTGTGATCCCCCTGTCACCCCAACAATGGAAACAGGTTCTTCCCCCACATGTTCTGATAGTATCAGGGTGCATTGTGAACCAGTATCAACTAACATGTTGTTTATGTTTCTGTGGCTCTGATGTGCCAGGCCATCGGATCCACACTATCCAATGGATCCTGTTATCCCATGCCTCTTCCTGGCTAGAGGCAGGGCCCTTCTAGCCCTGGTTGTTATTCCTTTCCTGGGCATGCACGGGGGAGGTTCCTTTCAGGGGATCTGAGAGATCATTTTCCCTTCTGTAATATCTGGCACCTTGGTCATGGAAGGTTGAGGCTACCTTCACTTTAGTAGAACTCTCTTGGTTAGTGTTTTGCTCCCTGACTTGATGCACCCGTGCTGCCAGGACAGAAGTGGCTTTCCCATCCCATTTTCCTATGTTTTCCCCATGGTCACGCAGAAGGAAACACAGGTCAGCTTGTGGGGTCAGCTCTTTCCCTAGCTGGGGACATTGAGCTCTAAATTTTGGGCCTGAGACCTTCACTGGTGCTGCATTGATTTTCCTCATCTCCACCCTCATCTCCCTCATCTCACCTCTCATCTCTCTCATTTCCCACATCTCGTCTTGGAGGTTCTTGATCACGGCAAAGACATGGGCTGCCATCTGGCCATTCATCATACTGTGAAAATTTCTGAGCTTGTTAGCAACAGAGCCCACTGTCTCTCGGTTGTTATCACAATGAATCATTGCAATGAAGGTGGTATATTGAGATGGCCCCAGGGTTGCCAGATTCCACAACATCTGCCCTGTGCACCTGACCTTGTCAGGGTCATGGTCATGCTGTCTGCCCCTCCCAAAGAGTACCTCCAGTACTGCCACTTCTCTCAGCTGCTGGATCCCTTCCTCAAGGGTCTTCCAGTGCATTCTACGGCAATGCTCCTGCATTCTCTCTTTATTGACAAACCTCTCTCTCACGCTCATTCAAAGCTGGTCCCAGAGGGAAAGGAGGCCTTGCTCCCTTATGAATATCTGGTCCACACCTGTGTCCTGGGTCAAAGATTCCAACTTCCTTGCCTCAGTAACATCTAGTTGCACACCTGTTCCCATAAGGTCCCATACCCAAATTAAGCAGGTTGTAAAAGCCTCACAGCCCCACTGTGCAATGTCTTTTCACAGATTATGGAGACTTTCATACAAGAGGGACTCGGTGATGATCTCAGCCTCTGGCTCTCTTGCTGGTTATGAGGGCCCTCCTTGCTGATCCTCCATTATCTACGTTTTCATTTTAGATTTTTGAGTTTCCACAGGGGTGACTGCTGCTGGCTGTGACTGCCCTTGTTTTTCAGCTGGAACCTGGACTGTTGTAACGTTTGTGGGTTCCACTGCAGCACCATCAGACTCTCCCTCTTTAGGGCAGGGGGAGGGTTTCTCACCAGCTGGGGAAAAGTGCTCCTTCAACATCTGGCCTATATCCTTCACTAGAACCCCCACCCACTCCGGATAGTTCCTTTCTGTGGAGGTCTGTGGGGCAGCATCCCTAGTCTCTGGGGTAGGCATCAGGGTTGTTATCCAAGCCAATATTCCCTTGTTTCTGAATGCTAAACAGAACAGGCCTATCAGCAACACCAGCCACTGTATGATACCAGTAGCATTTAAAGCAGATCTGAACTCCTTGAAAACTGGTGGGGTGGACTCAAAAAACTGGGTGATGGGTTGGGAGAAAATTTCCCTTGCATTCATTACCTCACAGTAAGTACCATTATTGAAATAACTCCAGAAACACAGTTAGATTATGATAGCTCTGGATCCATGTGGCCACTTTCCAGAAAAAAATTTTAAAACATGAATTCCTGACGTGATCAACCCACCAAACGAATCGGATAATAGCTACAGTAATTTTGGTGAGGGGACCCATGTTCAAATAAGGGCTTGCAAATGGGAGAGATATATCTGTGATCACATGGAGCCCAAGCCAGATTAAGCTGGACAACATGTTACCACCTATCACAAAACCCTAGGTAACTCAAGAGCTGTTATTCCTTTTTTCACCTTTCTCTCAATGCTCTCTGCCCCACGTCTGGGCACCAAAATCTGTCCTGGTTTTAAGGAAAGGTATTTTGCCAAGAAAGGCAGGAACTCCTCCTGAAATGGAGAATGTAAGCCCTCTCCCTCCTTATTATTATAATTTTGGAGTCAGAGACTTTCAAGCAGAGATATGGGAGTGGGAATAACAGCTCTTCACTAATATATTTAACCAGACAAACTGAAACAACAGCAGCTATGAAAATTAACAACAAACAGAACAAATAACTCAGTTCCAGCCCCTTTTCAGCTGCAGACACTTCCTTCCTGCCCTCAGTCCGGGTGGTGGAGAGCAGGGCAGGGCTGGCGCAGCAGCGGAGGTCGCAGGCTGGAGCGGGGAAGATGGCAGGGCAGTGTCCAACAGCACAGAACCTGGCTCCTGGTGTTGGGCTGGCACACAGGCTGGAAAGCAGCAGCCCCCAGACTGCCCCTCAGATCCTGACAGAGAGCTAAAGAGCAAGACAGCCCCCGCCCATCCCCTTGTCTTGAGCCATCAAGAGCTTGGGTACAGCCTGCCAGGCTTAGCATAAAAACGGGAAAAATTCTCCAGACAGAAGGAAGAAAAAAAGTAAGGGAAAAAACCCCACCCGCCAAGAGGCCTCCAAAATTCCCTGTATTCAGAGATTGTTCCTAGACAAAAGCTGCCATTGCCAACAAGTCTGGCTGCCTTTGGCTTCCTGACAGTCAACTCTCACCTGCCTTCAAGCACTGGGGCCTGAGCTATCCTTCCTATGGAAAAGAGCTGTCCTTCCGGCCCCGATATCCATGGCCATAATTGGTATTTCTCCTCCAAAATTCCCTATATCCAAAGGTTTCTCCCAGATGGAAAAAGCTGCCAGGACAGACAGGCCTGTCTGACCTTGGCCTCTAGTGGTCGCCTCTAATTTGCCCTGAAGTACTGGGGCTCTGTGCCTTCCTTCCTATGGGAAAGAACTGGCCTTCTTATCCAGGTGCTAATGGATGAAAATGGGATTCTGCCCCCAAAATACTGTACATCCAAGGGTTGCTCCCAGATGAAAGCTTGCCAGGACAGATGTGTCTGGCTGGTCTTGCCTCCGGTGGCTACTGCTCATCTGCCTCTGAAGCACCAGGGCTCTATGCTTGCCTTCCTAAAAGAAATGTCCTTCTCTCCATGTGCTCGTGGCCAAAATTAGGATTCCACATTCCATATTCTGTACATCCAAGGATTGTTCCCAGAAAAACCTGTCAGGAACGACATGTCTGGTTGGCCTTGGCCTCCGGTGGCTGCAGTTTCCCCCTGAAACAATGGGGCTCTGTGGTTTCCTCCTATGGAGTCCATGGTGACACTGTGGAGATGCCGTGGAACCAAGGACATCACTGTAGCTCTGCTGGGCTGCAGGGTCCCAAGGGGCCAGTGTGAAGCAGCAGGGCTTTGTGGAACCAAGAGGCCATTGTTGCATTACAGGGCCTTGTGCAGCCAAAGGGCCGTTGTGATCCTGCAGGGCACCGTGGATCCATGGAGACTATTGTGGCATTGCAAGGCCCCATGGAACCACGGAGACAACTGTGACACTGTGGGGCCCCACGGAACCAAAGGGCCATTGTGACCCTGCAGGGCCTCATGGAAGCAAGGGGCCATTGTGACACTGCAGAAGCAAGGAGAGCACTGTGACACAGTGGGGCCTCATGAAGCCAAGGGGAGATGGAACAGGTCTGATTGGTTTGGTCTCCCAGGAGTGAGCTGACAGATCCAGCTGACATGACATGTCGACGGCTGCCTCTCATTAGCCCCTGGAGCACTGGGGCCCAGTGCTTTCCTTCCTACGGAGAAGAACTGGTCTTCTCATGCAGGGGCCATGGACAGAATTGGAATCTGGCCTCCTAAATTCTATCTATTCAATGATTGCTCCCAGACAAAATAGCCAGAACAGAGAGGTCTGGCTGGCCTTGTTCCTGTGGTGATTTTCTTACACTATGAGGTGAATGTTTTCATTTGAAAACACCTTGGAGAGGGCCCAGAGATCTCCAGAGGTGGGGTTTGGAGCCACAAGCAAATATAGGGACAAAAGACCTCAGTGCTCAGTGGAGTGGGGACTGAGGACAGCAGAGGAGAGCCCTGAGAGGGATTGAAAGGCCATTTCAGAGATGGTGGATCATTTTGACATAGTGGAAAACAGAGAAAGAAAAGACTGATGCCAAGAACTGCTGAGGCAATCCAGACTGAACAAAAGGAGAAAGGAATTTCTCTCCAAAGGCAAGGCTGTGGTGCAACACGTCCCCCAGAAGGAGTCTGGAGCAGCCCAAGGCTTTGTGTGGCCAGGCAGAGGCAGGCAGGACACAGAGCTGTAGCAAAGGAAGGGGCCAGCCAGGTGGGGCAGCCGGGGGATGACGACAGCCTGCAGGGACAGAGGCGCAGGGCATGGACACCGTAGGACAGCCTGGGCTGCAGAGGGCACAGGGATGGGCAGCAGCTGAAAGGCCCTGCCAGAGCCAACTGCTGCAGCACTTGGGCCATGGCTGCTGGCCCTGGGCCTGAGGCCAGCAGGGGACAAGTGAGCCTTGCTGTGCTGGGGCCTCATTGCCTCCTTGTCCCTGCTCAGCAGCCTGGCAGGGGCCGCCCCATGGTCCTGCCCTTGGCATTGCACATCCCCAGAGCCCAGTGGCCCAGGAAGAGCCCTGAGCAATGAGGGAGGGACAGGATCTGCCTTGCCACGGGCTGGGGCTCACGCCTTGGTCCTGTGGATACATGAGACACATCTTTACTTTCCTTGTTCCTACCTGTCACCAGTGCCTCCAGTGTTCTGCTCTAACTGGAACCTTGGGGAACTCTCTCAGTCCTGTCTCTCAGTGGGACCCATTAAAAGTTCAAGAAACTTTGAAGTTTCAATTTAATTTTGATTTCTTGAGAGGATTTTTGAAAAACACTCTCTCAGGGAACTGAATCTGACTTTAAAAAGAACAAACTGCTGAGAGGGTCATTAAAGTCGTTGTGTTGTGTCTCCTGGCACAGAGGGAGATAATGGCAACCAGGAAAAGCTTCAAAAAGACATTTCTGCAGAGGAGCAGCTCCTCTCCCAGCCCAGCAAGGCTGAGGGCACTGCCTGCAGGCACTGAGGGGACAGGAGCCAGGCACAGACAGGCTAAAGGCAATCAGCACTGGAAAGACATTGAGCTGAGACTTCATTTGGGGAAACATCTTCACAGCCCTGGGTATGGTGAGTCTGTGGGTGCAGGACAATGTCCCCTGTGCTCCTGGAGGGATCTCCTGGAGCCAGCACAGCCCACAGCCTGGGGGATGTGTCAGGAGGACTCTCCCAGTTTCTCTGAGGCACAGGAGGAGGAGGATTTGCTGCAGAGTGGGGCTGCCCCATCACAGGGACAGGGAAGGATGGCTCCTGCTGCCAGGGACGGCTGCAGGGGCTGAAGCTGGGGCTGCAGCCAGGGCTGCCCAGGGCTGTCCTGCAGAGCAGCTCCTGCAGCCCTCAGGGCTCTTGGCCAGCCCAGGGGATGTGCCACCTGCCAGGGGCTGAGCTTAGCCTGCCTGGGAGCACCCCATGGACTGTGGGGAGAAGTTGGAGGTGGGAGGAGTGACCCCCATCAGGGCAGATTCCTCCTGCTGTGCAGATGGTGCTGCATGGCCAGGGCTGCTCTCAGCTTTCCCCTCAAGGGAAGGGAAAGGGGCTGTCAGGTGTGTCTGTGTCACTGAGACTCCTGCACTGTCCCACTGGGCATCAGTAGATCTGCCTCACATCTCCCTCACAAAGAGCCTCCTCACCCTCCTCTGCCTACAGACAGCAGCAGCAGCACCTTGGCTTGCAGCATCTCAGTTTGTCTTACCAAAAACTGAGATGCCGGGACCAAACTGGATTTTTCCTGGGCTTCCGACCAGCAGATGCACAGGGAGAGGGATACCGCGGTTCCTCCCGTCCGAGATGAGCCTGGCAGCTGGTTTCTGGCCGCTGTTCAAGGTCTCTTCTCCGCAGTTCTCTTTCTTCAGGTAGCTTCTTTCTTCAGGGAGTTTTCTGGATCGGAGCTCTTCTGTATCTACCTTTGTAGATCACAGCAGGAGCCTGGACGTCTGGGGCCGACGCCCACCCAGGGACGCCAGATATCACTGTCTGAGGGTCTCCTTGTGCCCAAGACCACTCAGATGGACATAGGATGGTGGTTTAAGGTGCAGGGTATTCTTGAAGCTGCCGAAGAAAGGCTGCAGGAGACAATCGTCCGGTCTCAAGGTCTGTTTTTTATTTCTTATCGATACAGTGTTCACACTCGCGAGCAGCAGTCTGATCAGCACCGTGTCCAGGACGAAAGTCTGCCCACAAAAGGCAGGACTTATCTTTTATACCTTAAACTATGTATTCTATGTTTACACGATCTTTCCAATACTACAATATCTTATTACTATGTCTAGTTTTGTCCCCAACCAATCTGTGATTCCCAGCATCCCTCACCAACATGGAGAACAAGAAGAAGAAGAAAGAAGACACCACACTTCAAATCCTCCATCTTGGCCTCGTGGCTGCTACTATAAACAATCCCAAAAACTACCTTTTCTACATGCTAACTATCTAATTCACACTCTAGATTCACTTAACAGTTGCATTTCTTCTCTGAGAGAAGGCAGATGTTCCCATGGTGCAGGACCCAGCTCTCTGACCCCCCTGGCTCTATTCGGGGGTCTTTCAGGGGTCTGACAGGGGGGTTCTCTCACCCACAGAGGGTTCAGAGGGACTCCCTGGACCCCCACACCTGTCAGTGCAGCCCCCCAGGGAGCAGGTGGCACTGGGGATCACCTGGTGCTGAGCTGCACAGTGGCCATTGGTGCAGGTCCCCTGTCCTTTTCCTGGCACCAGGGGGACTCCTTTGAGCCACTGTGCACCAGCCCCCAACTGGAGCTGCGGCATCTTGGGGACAATGACAGAGGCCATACCAGTGCTGGGCCAGTGATGGTGACAGCGTGGCTGAGAGCCCCATATTGAACATCACTGCCCTGGGTGAGCGGGACCATTGGGCTAAGGGTGATCCCACTCACAGCATCCCCAATTCCACACATTCCCATTCCACCTCGCCCCCTCACACCATCCCCAGCCCAGCCCAGCTCACAGCCCTCAGCACTGGATGTCACAGACCAGGGGAACTGGGACCGTCTGGCTCCAGGTATCCCCACCCAGGACATCCAAGGCATGCATCCCTATCCCAGCTTTCACATCCCCTACTGCACATCAGGTCAAAGTCACTCTACTCAGCCTGACTTTCCCAGGGCACTGAGACCCTTGGAATTGGGGTGATGCCCCCGTTGATGTGCCTCATGGCACCCATCACATCCCACCCACGCCATTCCACGCCCCCCACCAGGTGACGGCCATCCCCACCCTTGGACACAGCATCCCTCATCCCACCCTCACCTCACCCTCATCCCACCCTCATCCCCCACCCCTCATCAATCACATGCCCTCATCCCACACCACACAATGACCCCCAGCACCATGGGGTCACTGTCCTGGGTGAAGGAGGCTCTCTGTCACCAGGTGCCACCATACAGACTCCCTTGTCTCCCCACACTGGGTGCCAGCCCCTGTCCCCGGCCTCAGCCCTGTCTGTGTCCCCGCAGTGCCCATGGCCAATGCCACCATCACCCCCGGTCCCCCGGCACTCCAGGTGCGCCCAGGTGACCCCGTGACCCTGCGCTGCTCGGTGCAGGTGGGCTCAGCCCCTGTCACCTTCACCTGGCTGCACAACGGGCACGAGGTGGCCCAGGGTCCCCTCCTGGAGCTTGGGGACATTGATGTGGGACATTCGGGCACCTACCAGTGCGTGGCCACCAACCAGCTGGGACAGGACGGGCACCGCGTGTTCCGGGCACTCAGCCCAGAGCTGGCCCTGGAGGTGACACCACAGGGAACCACTGGACACCACTGGAGCACAGGTGGGGTCACACGGGGTCACTGGGGTGTTCATGACCCCCGGGGTTAAGTGACCCAGATGTGCCCCCCTCTGTCCCCAGTAGTGGCTGTGAATGTCGGCAGGACCCTCCTGTACCTGCTCCTGCTCCTGGCTGTCATCGGGGGCTGTCACTGGTGGCACCGCTGGGGTGGGCAACAATGGGGGAGCATGGGGGTCCTGGAGGGAGGGGAAGCCCTAGAATGGGGACAGAGATCAGGCAGCACCCAGGGCCCCTGGGCTGGGGGAAATTGAGCCCACAGTGACCTCGGCCGGGGGTCCTGGGGATCATGGGTGGAATTTGGAGAGTCTTGATGGGCTCCATGGGAATCCCAGGGTGCACTTTGAGGAACATTGGGGTGACACTGGGACCTCCTGCAGCATTTGGGGAGTTCATGGAGGGCTGTGCAAGCATGTTGAATGGATCTTGTTTGGATCCTGGGGGAGTGTCTGGGATGCCCGTCCTGGCCGGGTTTGGGGTTCAGAAGTTCTGGGACTCTGGGGGCATTTGGGGCATTCTGGTGGTGCAGAAATTCTGGGGGGCTTCAGCAGTCCTTGGAGTGTCCAGGGGGAATGAGAGATGTGGTGGGAATCAGGGCTGCAGTGGAGATTTGGGGGTCCTGTTGATGGTTGGAACTGCTGAGGTCCCAGGAAGGTTCAGGAGTCCCAGGTTCCCCACAGTCACCCCCTCCCCTTTTCCAGGACAGGTTAGTGGGGGGCCCCAGCTGGGACTCCCCTTTCTTTCTCTCCAGACATCACCCAGACCCCCCCTTATCCCCACAGGACTCCCCTGAAGGAGAGGGTGGTGCTGGACCCCCACGTTGTGTGCATCAAGAGTATGGGGTGGGGGGTGAAACAGGGACATGTCACCCATGGGTGTCACCCCCACCCAGGTCCCCAAGTCTGATGTCTTTCTCAGGGCCCTCCCACCACCCCCCCAGGTGACCCATGTGGAGCTGCCAGGACCCCACGGGTGACAGCAACACCCCAGTGTCATCTAGTGCTGTGACACTGGGGGCTCTGGGGGCACTGGATGTTCCTGCCCGAGGGCACCCCCCGTGTGTCCCTACCCCCCCTGCTCCCATGGATGTCCACTGTAGCAATATATTTGAACATCTTAGGCCACAGTGTGCTCCAGCCAAACCATTTTTAGGTATTCTTATCATTCACTCAGGAATTTGTCAAGGCTACTGAAACATAAATTTTGCTAAATTGGGAAAGAAAAGATTGAAAAACAGAATGCCAAGATTGCAAGAACTAAGGTACAGAAGGGCCTGGAAGCACTGGACTGTAACCAATCGTATTTCATGAGAGATGCGAACAGAGCGCGGGGACAAGTCAGAGGCACCAATCAAGAACTGCGTGATCCCATGGACAGTAGTTTTGGAATGTGTAAGTAGAGCATAATGTAAACAATAAAGTGGCTTCTGCTTAATCACACTGGTTAGCTGTTCAGAAGTCCTGAGTTCCTGCGTGTTGGTGACTCCACAATGTGATCAGCACTGTGATAATGAAGCAGAGCATCGCACCCTTTGGACTCTGCAGGGTTCTGTGGAGTGAACAGGCGGGAGGCCCGGTCGGAGACCGGCACTGCAGGACCGCGCTGGGGGAGTCGGAGGGCAGCTCCAAGGAGTAGGGGACAAAAACGGGTCCAGGGACAAAGGCTCTGGAAAAAATAGGTACACTGCAGTGGGGGCACTGGGAAAAGGGGAGCGGCCGGGGCTGGAAGGGTGGGAAAGGCAGTGTCAGAAGAAGAAGAGGCCATGCTGAATGTCCTCCAGCTTATTCTCTCAAAGAGAGCAGTGAAGTATGACACGGAGGTCTTAAAAAGACTCTTGTAATGGGGTCAGGAGAGAGGATTTTTTGCCACGTCCAGGAGTGTTCTCGACACCCTCAAGTGGGAAAGACTGGGAATAACTCTCTGGCATGCTGTAAGCGATGGGTCGAAAGAAACCAAGGGACTCAGAAACGGAATATACAAAGTAGCCAAAGGCTACGGCTACAGCCAGCCGCAGGATGGCAAGAAACGAGAAAAGGTCACTAACCGGAAAATATATCGCATCCTTGAGCGTGGGAGCACGGCCGAACGAGTTGTGGGGACAGTGGTCTCAAGAACCGTGGTGAGGGAACAACCGAGAGCCGGAAAAAAGAAATAAAAAAAAATAAAAATTAGACAAGACGCGGGGCACTGTCTAAAGTAGCGGGGAACATATGAGCAAAGCAGCCGTGGAGCCGTGATCTGGAATCGTGGGAGAAATACGGCCAGCGAGCCGGTGAGTCAGCGGCCATAGGGGATGACATGGTAGCTCCAAAATTGCTACCTGCATGGTGTGAAAAAAAATAATAAATTACAGACCACTGGAGGGAGCACGGTTTCCGCGGCGGCCCTCGCCGCACCCCCCCGAGGGTGCCGGAAAACTTTCAAAGAGTGCCCCCCGTATCTGTGGCTCTGTTTCTGTTCCCTTCACCCACGAACGATGGAAAGCTTACCTTTGAAGTCCGTTTTTCATGTTAAAAAGATTGTAGAAAATGGTATAGTCGCTTTTGAAGCTGCTTCTAATCCAGCCATGTGCAAACGCATGGAGAGGGTCAAAGAAACCGGGATCGGGAATTCAGTTGCGTGCGCCTGCAGAATAACTGGGGCGCGGTTTCGTTCCCCCGAGAGCGCGGGGCAGCCGCTCCCGCCCTCTGGGAGCCGCGGCGGTGCCGCAGCAGCGTCCGGGTCAGTCTTGTGCTCCAGAGCCCCCGAAGCTGCGCCTGGCCGCGGCTTTGCGCGGGCTGTGCGGCTCTGGAGCTGCTGGGGCCGGCCGGCATTTCCTGCGGCACGGCTCCTTTCCGGAGCTGGGGGCTCCGCTCGCCTTCTCTCGTGGGCTCGGGCCGCGGCTTTTCGGCGGAGCCGGCGGCTCTGCCGGGGCGGGTGTGGGGGGTGTGGGTGCTTTGTGCCTTTTTAGCTTTGCTCTGCATCCGTTTTCCGGTGTTTTATCCCCTCCTGTATGCAGTTTTAGGGTTTGTTTTTTTACTGCCTTTTCCCCTCCTCTTTTCCCCGCTCTCGTGCTCGGGGGTGCAGCAGCCCCGGGAGGGCTGCGCCGGGCTCGGTTCGGGCTCGGTGCCGTGGCGGCTCGGCGCGGCTTCCACCGCCACCTGCTCGTTCCAAATGCGGGGATCTAACCCCTACAAATATAGATGCCATACAGCAAAAGTTTCTTTTTCCCTTCCCCGCGCGGCGGCATTCCCCACTCTCCCCCCGTTCTCGGAGCGGCTCCCGTTTTCCCCGCGGGGGTCCCGGAGCTGCCGCCCGCCGTCTGCTGCCCGACTGCTGAGCCGCCTCTCTTTACCACAGCCCACAGGCGCCTGTGTCTTCAGATCCCTTCTAGCAGAAACAAAAGAAAACACAACAAAACAAACATCCCTCCCCCCGACCCCCCCCCCCCCCAAAAAAAAAAAAAAAAAAACCGAAAAAAGGGAAAGAGTGATTTTTTATTGTTTTTCTGGAGGAATTCAAAACTGTGTGCACTATGGCACAGTTATAATGGTGTTGGCTTTTACTATAATAATTAGAAACAGTATTTACAGACAGATAATGTTTCTGCCCCCTTAATTCGGGGGACCCTTTCTTCACTAATGTTTTTAAGTAAATGCCTGTAGAACAGCAGTTAATATTTAAGCCAAGGCTGAAAATTCTTTTTGCCATAAAACATGTATCAATATTTTGATTATGCATAGCTCTTTAGTAATTTAAGAATTATTAAAGCTGTACTTTGGAAAATCCTAATAAGACCTATACTTAATAATTGCAATTGCCATGATCTGTGCTCAAATCCCAATTACATAGAATCACAACATACTTATCATATCCTTTTTAATCCCTCCATCAAAATCATCCTGTTCACAGATCGTACGAACGTTTTACTGACCTTTTTTATTAACAGTATTATAATAAGTTACGTCTATAACTTGTAAGAGATGTTGGTTTCTACTCTTGTTAAGGGCCAATATTTTAATGTCCACATACATTCTATTAAGATTGACTAAGGCTCAGTTCTATTAGGTTAATTCTGCTCAAGTTCATTTCTGTTGAGTTTCAGTATCACTAAATTTAGACAACGTTCCAGTTTTATTTTGATCACGTTGTGTTTGGTATTAATACCGATTAACTGAATTCTCTTAAGGGTGCTTTTTGTTCTACTGAAGTGATGAGTCGCTTTGACTTGGCAATTTGACCCTATCAATATGAGAGCTGGACCTATTTTTGAAGTGCACTTGGGAATCCTTTTCCAGACATCTTTGTCTAGTTCTGCACTGATTTGACATTTTTCAGCTGTTGCAGAAACTGGAATGATGGTAAAATGTTCTAGTGGTTGGTAATTGTTATAAATGGATGTTTGGATATGTTCATTTTGTTTAATTAATCAAAACAACAAGGTTAAATTTAGCGGCAATTCATCAATAGCAACAATTGTATATAAATGAATACAATCAGAATATATTAGTTACAAAGATTTAAGTAAATACAAAATTTAGCAATGGGTAATTTAGTATAATTGAGGCTTGGTTCGAATCAAGTGTAAGCAAAACTGACTGGAGGATACCCTGGCTGGGGGTACGGGTAGGACCATTCCTCTCACAGTGTACAATATGCTTAGTGCATTATGCTTAGCATTATATAATTAAATATGTCTTCCCACAACAGGCCTTAGTCCTGTGTCCAATGCTTTGGAATCACCCCAATTTGGCCCAATTCAAGGCTGAAAGTTTTATTTCTAGATGCTGTTCTTAGGCCTATACCCTTACCATCCTCATTGCCACCAAACATCAGGAGGATGATTCTACCTGCTTTGTTTAACCATTTCCTTTATCCCTTTTTGCTTTATAACAATTAAATACAATTTTTCTATTGATTATAAAGCAACAATTTTGCTAATATTGTTCCAATTTAATTAGCACGAATCACATACATAACAGTAATCGTCTAATTTCATATGTTATTAATTATGTCTGTTATTGGAAATTTTTTTGGTTGATATATCCGAATTCTTCCTGACTGCTGTAAGTTTCTGGTCTCACTAGAACACATTGTTTTGCTATTCCCTTCATGTTCTTAGCAAAAGTCATATATGCTTTTAGGAAAACAGAAAGAAAGTGAAATGAGCTTCGAGAGAAGTCTGAGTAATGCAATATTTATATTAAAAAAATTTAAATGATTTTTAGGTAAGGCTCCTCAATTGAATGTATTGATAATTGCTAATCCCTAATTGATACACTAACTTAAAGAGAAAATATGCATGTATTTTTATCATCAGCAGGTTCAGAGTAGTCATCTATGCAATTGCCTCCAAGAAAATGAGGCACAGCCAGAGGAGAAATTACAGAACCACCATGCAGTTTTCATGACCCGAACAGGAGCAGGACTGCCAAAACAACCCTGTCTGGAAATTTACAAAAGCAACTTAGCAAGAAGCCTGCACCCACCCACTGCCTCTGCCATGTTTCCCGAGTTAGTCACAGCCAGGAGCTGCACAAGCCCTGCAGCCCCAACCTGCAGCACCAGCCCACAGCTGCCAGCCCAGAGCCACCAGTGCTGCACCACCAGCCCACAGCCACCAGTGCTGCAGCACCAGCCCAGAGCCACCAGTGCTGCAGCACCAGCCCAGAGCCACCAGTGCTGCAGCACCAGCCCACAGCAGCCATCGTTTGATGATGCCAGAGACATGCAGGTGCCACCACTTGGAAATCCAGGGAATTTGGGGAACCCTCTGGATGTAGTGTGAGCACTGGGGCCAGGGAATGGGGATGTCACTGAGGGTACTTGGAGCACTCGGATGGGGGTTGGGGAGTCCCTGCATGTTATAAGTACAGATTATATTATTGGCTTTTTGCAAGTATTAAAATGAATGCTATGTGTTTAATGTTGGAAAACTTTGCTGTATGAATATAGTTTATTTTAGATCTGTTATTAACAAATCTTCGAAATAATAGTGTGCTAAGTTTTTTTTTTTTTTTTAACTACAACATGGTGATGTAAAAAGCTTTTGTTTATGTAAGTAACTCAGGGAATGGTAAAAAGATAATCAGAAATTTCTTCACATTCTTGGATTATACTATCTGGATGAAGATAGGGATGACAAACACCAGAAGTCCAGGGAAAGAATTTGTGGAGCCAAAATAAAAGCTGATTTACAGATTGGGGAAATGATTTTGAATAATGCATGAAGGTCTATGAATATTCCACATGTTGATGCATTTAAGGAAGTGTTTTCTGAGTTAGTGTGTGCTCTTGGCTGAACTTCAAGCACTGGGACATAAGTATCTTTTGCTTTATTGACTTTGTCTCCTATTTGACTTTTTTTAATTAAGCCTTGTAAAATCTACTAGGAAAGTGAACCTCGTTTTTCCCACTGCAGATATGGGCAAGGGGATGGGGGAGCCTCTGGGGGTACTGGGAGAGGAAATGGGGAGCACAGGGTGCCCTGTGTAGCCTTCTCCTGGCTCATGACACCTCCCTTGGAAGGATGGACAACCACAGGAGCCATGGAGGGAGCACCCCGTGTCACCCAGTGCCTCCCCCTTCTCAGAGTGTCACAACTTTTGCTGTAGATTGCCATAGATGTCACTGGGTTCCCATGGTTGCCCATGTGGCCCCTGCAGCTCCATGTAGGTCGCCTGAGGATCCTCCAGTGGGGGGGCCCTGTGCGAATAAAGGGGTGTGTGGAAGGAGATGGGGGGATCTTGAGGGTTTGGGGAAAACCCAAATCATGGTCAGAGCCTGCACTCACCTTTCCTGGTGCTTTCTGGCATCTGCAAAGGAAACTGGAGGGGTGACTTTGATTCCCCACCCACCCCCAGAACCCTGAACCACGACCAGACCCTCAACTCCCTCCAGATCCCCCCAGTATCCCTGATGCACCCCAGGAACCCTGAACCACCCCACTGCCCCAAGACCCTGACCCCTCGGAACCCCAAGCCTGGCAGGGAGGGGCACCCTCAGAATTCCCAAAAAGCCCTGATAGAACCCCCAACATCCCTGCATGACCCTTCAGCACCTCCCAGACACTCCAGGGTCCTGAGCCCTGGTCACTGGGGGCTCGGTCCCTCCCAAGTCAGGCCCTGTGGGGGCCACCCTCCCCTTCTCTGGGGCCTTCCCAGCACTCTCCAGGACCCGTGTCCCCCATTGTCACCCACCCATGTGGATCCACCAGTGAAAGGCCACAATGACACCCATGAGGATCAGGAAAAAGAGGGACCCAATGACCAATGCAGGAAATACCCAAGGAGCCTCTGCAGGAAACAGAGGGGGATACACTGGGGTCATGGGGGTCACCCCAGAGGTTCTGCAATCCCAGTGACCTCATGAGTTCCCCTCCTGTGCCCTGTTCCATTTGTGTCACTGCCAGGGACAGAGCGGGGCTGACCCTGGGTCATCTGTGATCCGGGGATCTCAGAACCACGTAGGAACCCCGTGTGACCCCACCTGTGTTCCAGTGGTGTCCAGTGGTTCCCTGTGGTGTCACCTCCAGGGCCAGCTCTGGGCTGAGTGCCCGGAACACGCGGTGCCCGTCCTGTCCCAGCTGGTTGGTGGCCACGCACTGGTAGGTGCCCGAATGTCCCACATCGATGTCCCCAAGCTCCAGGAGGGGACCCTGGGCCACCTCGTGCCCGTTGTGCAGCCAGGTGAAGGTGACAGGGGCTGAGCCCACCTGCACCGAGCAGCGCAGGGTCACGGGGTCACCTGGCCACACCTGGAGTGCCGGGGGACCGGGGGTGATGGTGGCATTGGCCATGGGCACTGCGGGGACACAGACAGGGCTGAGGTGGGGGGGAGGGGCTGACACCCAGAGTGGGGGCAGGGAATGGGGCGAGGGAGTGTCAGATGGGGGGATGTGGGAGCCTGTGCATGGTGGCACCTGGAGACAGAGGGAGCCTGTCAGCCAGGAATGTGACTTATGGTGGTGTTTACCAGCCACCCACTGGGGATGTTGTGGGTGAGGCATCCAGAGCCAGAGGGTCCCGGCCACCCAGAACTGTGACCTGCAGTGGTGGGGCTGTGGCTGGTGTGGGATGGGGATGCCGTGGATGAGGTCACACCCAGGCTGAGGGTCCTGCTTACCCAGGATGGTGACATTCAGGGGGACACTCTTGGCCATGCTGTCCCCACTAGTAGTGGCTGCTGTCATTGTCCCCAGCGTGCCTCAGCTCCATGCGGGGGCCAGTGCCCAGTGGTGTCCCTGAGCCTCCCCCGTGCCAGGGGAAGGACAGGGGACCTGTCCCTTTGGCCATCACACAGCTCAGCACCAGGCAGTCTCCCAATGCCACCTGTGCCCCAGGGGGCTGCACGGGCAGGGACACCCCTGAGAGCGGGACCCCTGCTTGGGGACATGGGTGGGATGGGGGATCTGGGAAGGGTGAGACATATGGGGAGTGGCAGGAGGGGAGTATGATGGAATGGGAGGGGATCCCATTGAGGGAGAAGGGGACCCAGAGAGGGGTGGGGTTGAGGCAGGCAGAGATGAGGGACAGGGATGAGATAGGACAGAGGGGACCAAGGGAGGGATGTGGGGTGGCTCAGAGAGCGGTGGGGGGAGCCCAGAGAGGGACTGGGCAGAAGCAGGGAGGGTTGAAAGCAAGCCAGGTAGGAAAGGGAGAGCAGAGGATGGAGCTGGGAAATCAGAAGGGGTATGGGATGCCAGGCAAGGATGGGGGGGATCTAGACAGGGACCTGGACAAATATGGAGGGAACCAAGATGGACATGGGAAGGTCTGGGTGACCCAAGGATGGAAGGAAGGAGGGAGGAGGGACCCCGGCAGTGGTGGAGGAAAGCTGGGAAGATGCTGGGATTTCCCGTTCCCATTCCCACATTCACCATGTACTGTCACTGTCACTGTCACTGGTGCTGACTTCTCCCAGCACGGTGATGGCCCAGAGCTCACCCAGCCCCCGCAGCGATAGCGGCCACTGTGGTGCAGCTGCAGGGGGGACAGGGACAGCTCGGTCCCACAGAGGGGCCCCCCCAGATCCTTGTCCCCGTGGTAAAATCGTACTCCAGTGACCGTGGCATCCTGCCAGCCCCGGCAGCGCAGTGTCACCATGTCCCCCTCCATCAGCGCCCGTGCCGGCAGCTGCAGCACAAGACGCTCTGTGAAACAGGAAGGATCTGTCACATCTGGGGAGTCTGGGGGATCCCAAAAGCCTTGGGAGGCACCAGGGGTCCCCCACTGCAACAGGGGATCTCAGGACAATGGGATGCTCTGGGATGTCCCTGTGTGCAGGGGACGGGCTCTGGTCACATGAGGGGAGTGACCTGGGAATGGAGCCCACCCAGAACTCTCGGGGACCCGAGGGTGCAAGGGCAACAATCCCCCCTCACCATTTAACACCATCACAGGGGGGCTGAGCCCAGTGCCAGGCCTGTCACACGTGTAGGTTCCACTCTCTGTGACAGTGAAGTGTTCGGGTCCTTTCTGCCACCAGCGCCGCCTGTCCTTCTACCAGGTGGTGGCACCGGTGGTCCCTGAGCCCTGGCAGGTCAGTGTCACCCGGTCCCACAGCACCGCCGGCATCCAGGGGGGCTCCACCAGGAGCTGGGTGCTCTGGGCACCTGTGGGTGACAGGGGACACCAGCCTGCCAGGGCCACCACGGGGCTGGGGACAGCAGGGCAGGGACATGGAATCCCCCGAGGACTCACCAGCGAGGCCGAGGGTCTGGGCTGGAAGGGAGAAGGGACAGGGCTGGGTGGGGGTGGCCCTGCAGCGTCAACAGCACCTGGGGGCCACAGGGTGTGGTGTCTGTCCCCAGACTGTCCTTGTGTGGCACAGATCCCTCAGGGACAGGGACACCAAATCACCCCATGCTTCGGCAGGACATGGGGGCACGCTGGGCACCCCAGAATTTGGGCTGCCATGGCCACCCCGTGCTGGCACACGTCCAACAGCTCCATGATGCCTTGCCAAATCCCTGTCCCACCATTATTGTTCCCACACTCCTGTCCCATCTCTCCTGTCCCTATGGCCACTCCACAACCCCAGTCACCTCACACACTGGCTCTGCAGGCCTTGGGGACCTCATGAGACCCCACAGTCCCCCTGTGCCCCCTCCCCACCGCTCTCTGCCTCACCAGGGCCCATCCCCGTGTTGTCAGGCCCGTGCTCGGGGCACTCACCCCACAGGAGCAGCGCCACCTTCCCGGCCATCCCGGTGTCCCCGGCCATGGGCACTGGCTGTCACTCGCTGCTGTGGCCACCTGTCCCCTGGCTGGCGGCTCTTCGGATGAAGGGACAGGAAGCCAGCTCAGCTCTCATCCTCATGTGTAGGTGGCCCTTGGTGGGGGCAGGGTGGCCACAAGCTGGGGACAGGCTGTGGGCAGGATGGGGACAGGCTGGGGACAAGGCTGGGTGGCACAAGGTGGGACATGGAGTTCCCATGAGTGGAGGGCTCAGAGGATGTGGGGAGCCTGGGATTGGTGTCCAGAGGAATGGGTGTCCTGAGGAGTGGGAGTCACCAGAGCTGGGACGACTCAGCCATGGGAGTCCCAGGGGCATAGGGGCTGCAGGGATTTGGGGTCATGGATGGGGATCCCAGAGAAGATGGTGCCAAGGGAAGTAGGGGTCCTGGGAGAATCAAGGTTCTGAGGAAAGGGGGATTGTAAGGGCTGGAATTTGGGGAAAAGGGTTCCTTGATAATGGGGTCCTGGTCCATGGAGACCCTGGGGAATGGCAGTCCTGGGATGGGGGTCCTAGGGAAGGGGAGTCATAATGAATTGAAGTCTCTGTATTGGAGTCCCAGTAGAATGGGGGTACCAGGGATGGGCAGTGGCTGGGTGGGCCCATGGGTCACAGCTCCTTCCCTGAGTGCCTCAGTTGTTGTGGTGACCCAGGGCTCAGCAATGTCCCCCGGGGCACTCATGGTTTTGGGGGTTCACACAAACCCCAAAGGCAGATTCCAAGGGGCTCTTGGTCTGTGCCCCCCCCTCCCCTTGGCCCCCCCACACCCAGGGGCTTTTTCCTCTTTTCATTTCAATTTCCTTCTTTTAATTCCTCAGTTTCACAACACTACAGTCTGTGCCTTGGTGATCCTGGGGGACACCAGAGTAGGCAATGGGTTGGGGGAACCCCAGGGTAGGAGAAAAAGGGGGTACAGGGGGTGCTGGGAGGGTTGGGGAGGCTGTGGGGGACAGAGGCATTGAGCTGTGGTCCTCCCCCACACACTTTCACTTTCTCTCTCCTGTAGCAGAAGGAAGAGGTCCTGTCCTGGGGGATGGTGGCTTTGGGCGATTCCAGACTTCCCCAATCTTGCTCCTCCCCTGCAGGATCTGAGCCAGCAAGAGCAGCTGGGGAATGGAGCCCCAGGCAGGAAGGAGCTCCCAAACTCCTGCTCCTTGAAGCCAGTGGCCATCCAAGTGTGGGGCCCAGCCATGGCCCAGCCCCAGTGCACAGGGATGGGCACTGGCCAGCCCTGCTCTGGCCAGCCCCAGGTGGCAGCCAGGACCTGAGGCTCCCCCCACCCCCTTGGCTTTGATTCTCACAGCTTTTGAGCTGCTGCAAAGTGAGAATTCTTTCTGTGGGGAAAAGGCCTGGCTGTGGTTTGCTCAACGCTACAAGAAGCACAAAACCCAGTGAGAGCCCAAGCAGTAGCTCTGTGAGGGCCTTTGATGGTTTTCAGAGCAGGGCTGGCTGGAAACCCCCCTGCAGGGACAGCTGTGAGGGAACCAGTCCGGAAATGCAGCAATTGATCATTTGGTGCCTGTCCCCAAGGCACTGAGAGAGCCCCAGAGCTGCTGCAAAACCCACAAGGATCTGCTCAACAACCCGACTGGGACCCTCCTCCTTCCTGTCTCAAACTTGCAGACCTTTGGAACCTCCCAGAAAGAATGTTTGGGCTGCCAGATAAGAGGGAAAAGTGTGGAAATACCGAGCAGGGGCTCTGCCCTTGGCCTTGGTGGGGCTGTGGGGAATGACCCTGTCTGCATTGCTGGTGTCCCCAAAGCTGCTCCATCTCTGCTCTCCTCACCTGCACAGGACAGGGGAATAGCCAGGGTTCTGCCACACCCCTGCTCCTGCACCCTGGGGCTCCCCGGTGTGGTTCCTGTAAGAGCCTAAAATGAGGGATGCTGAACTCCAGGGGGCTCTTTAAAATGCTGTTTATTGTATCCAAATGATGCAGCAATTCACGGGTAGTGGGTGACATGAGCCCAGCCCACGGCCTTTTCAGACTTAGCTGTGGGTTTGTCTGAAAGCTTCTTCTGGTTACAATGCATTATATACTTTTCATTACAGAGCATCTTGAAACATGATAACCAATCAATACCTTTACTGTTACCTATAGCCTAACATAACTACTCACATTACCATATTCATGTTACTATTTTCCAAGCACAAAAATTTAGTATGTTACAGTTAAGCTAGAATTGTTTTTCAGTTTTCTTGCAGTGGAAAATTCTGAGATCATATCTCTACTTCCAACATGGCATTTTTTTTTTGTCTGTGAAAATCTTTCTGCTTGGTAAAAACAACATCTTTTGTTTGAGGTGGATTGATCCTTTGCTCTGAGTCATAAAAGGCCCTTCCAACTCACTTGCTCTTTGCCTTCTTAGTTACCCAGTAAGACTGGCTCAGCAATTCTACTACATCAAAACTTGCTATCATTTCTATATCTTCTTCAGATTCTACATTCAAAGATTTTTCTTGTATACATACATATCTGTGAGCCTTTCCTGTCAAATCCTTCTCCTTCCCAGTGCGGTCCCTGTCCCTCCATCCCGGCCCCTCGCACCCGGTGCCCCCCGGCCCCTCCGGCCGCGCCCCCGACAGCGCCGGCCCCGGCAGAGGCTCCAGAGCTCCGGGAGGATGAGACGCTCCCCAGGCAGCGCCGGCTGAGCCGGGCCCGGCTCCCTCACGCCATCCTTGCCAGCAGCACTCGGGCTCCAGCAGCCCGGGCTGATCCTTCGGGATGCTCCGTCCGCCCCAGAGTGCTGCCCTTTGTTTGGAACAAGCCAGGAGCACCCGAATCATCCCCAAGGCCGGCTCTGGGACCTCCTCTGAGGCTGTGCCTGAGTCCTGAGCGGCTTTGGAGCCCCATGGGTGTCACTGCTCTGTCCCAAAATCTCAGGGGAGCAGGAATGGCAAGGGATGCCCCACCATGTCCTGGCCCCCTGGGCCTCAGCACCCTGTGGAGTTCCCGGCGCTCCTGCTCCATCTGCATGGCCAGGTGCTGTTCCCGTGCAGCACCTGCTCCAGCCGCTCCTGCCTCAGCAGCTGCTCCAGCTCAGCCTTCCTGGCCAGCCAGAGTGAAGCACCGGCCACAAGCACAGGCTCTGAACCATGCCCAGCACCAGCAAAAAGCTCCAGGGAACCTCCCCGGCAGCCAAACCAGCTCCTTGTGGGCAGAGCTGGGGGCACCTGAGCTCCAAAATGTGTCCAGTGCTGCCACAGGGGCCCAAAATCCCCAGGAGAGGTAACAGAGTTGTGTGCGTGAGCACAGGGATGGTTTAGCAGCACGGCTGAACTTCAGGAGCCCCGGCCCTAATTACACAGCTTGTTAAGGGTCTGCTCCTCCTCCCTCTCTTCCTCCTGCCCCAGTGGCTGCTGTGTCGGGACCAGCAGTGACCCAGGAAGAGCAGCAGCTCCAAACATGCTGTGGAGCCCCTGAGGAGCCCTGGCAGGGTCAGCAAGGAGCACCTGCTTTCCTCAACATCCCAGGGAATTCAACATTCCCAGAGCTGCTGTGCCAGGGCTGAAGGAGGAAAAGGCAGTGAAAGGCTGAGGGTTTTCAGGAATTGTGGTGGAAAGGCACGAGAGGTGCTGCTGTGGGCCTGAGACCTGCCTGGGGTTCGGTGCTGCCTTCCTTGCGTTCCCATCGGGGAGAGCGGTCGCGGGTGTTGCGCAGGGTGTGTGCCTGGGCTGGGACACTGCTACGCTGCCACCGGGCACCAGGATCCAAGCTGCTGCCTTCGTCTCTTGTGCCCGGGCGCTGCCGGTGCTGGTGCCGGGACCGATTGGTGCAAAGCGTGAGTTTGCCAAAGGAGCGATTTGGCCTCGTCCCTCCCGCCTGAGGCCGCCATGGCCCCTGAGGGGTTGGAGCTGGCACCGGGGCGCCCCCTGCTGGCCGGGAGTGCTCCCTGCAGAGCCCCCTACTGGCTGTAGCCAAAAATGCACCCTAGAAAAACAAAGCCCTGAGCGGGTTGGAAATTTCTGTTCTTGTCCTGCTGTTTGTTCTGTTCTCTTCTATACATTTCCTAGTAATGAACTGTTATTTTTTTCCTTAACGTTTTTGCCTGGAAACTCCTTAACTTTCACAGTAATAACAGTTTGGAGAGACGGGTCCTCTTTCCATTCCAGAAAGGTTCCTTCTTTCTTTTTCACATATTTTTCTTTAAATCCAAGTTTCCAACTCCCGGTATCATGCATTGATGCGCCAGACACACCAAGAGAAGACAGGGTCAAACACTTGGCCACCTCATGCTCTGCATTTTAAGCTTTGGGGCCACCTAGGGCCTTCTGCCAAGGTGAGATGCCTGGTCACTTGGCCCCTCAGGACCAGGGATTTGCAGAAGAAAAGAGGAAGGGGTGACCATGGGAACTCCAGGATCCATGAACGTTCGTGGGACCTCAGGCAATCCAACCGCATACAACACACCCAAATCCACCTTGGAAACCCGATTCCCACCACACCCCTGATTCCCCCCAGACACTCCAAGCATCCCTGTACCCCCTAGAATTTCTGCAGCACCACAGTGTTCCCAACCCTGCCGGTGTCCCTGACCCTCTGAGCCCCAGAACCCCAAGCTCGGCAGGGAGGGGCATCCCGAAAATAACCCAGGACCCCAAACAGATCCCCCAACTTTCCTGCACCTTTGTCCATGAACTCCCCAAATGCTTCAGGAGCTCCCAGTGCCACCCCAATATTCCTCAAAGCACATCAGGGATGCACCTGGAAACCAGCCAAGGCCCTGCAAATTCTCCCCACAACCCCCAGGACCCCCAGCTGAGGCCACTGTGAGCTCAGTTTCCCCCAGCCCAGGAGGCCTGGGTGCTGTCTGATCTCTGCCCCCACTCTGGGGTCTTCCCCTCCCTCCAGGACCCCCATGCTCACCCATTGGCACCCCCCCCCAGTGGTGCCACCAGTGATAGCCCCCGATGACAGCCAGCAGCCAGACCAGGTCCTGCCAACATTCAGAGCCACTGCAGGGGACAGAGGGGGAAACACAGAAGTCACCCTGAACCCCTGGGGTCCTGAACACCCCGGTGACCCCATGTGACCCCACCCTTGAGCCAAGGTGAGCCAGGGGTCATGTCCAGGGCCAGCTCTGGGCTGAATGCCCGGAACACGCGGTGCCCGTCCTGTCCCAGCTGCTTGGTGGCCACGCACTGGCAGGTGCCCGAATGTCCCACATTAACGGCCCCAAGCTCCAGGAGGGGACCCTGGGCCACCTATTGCCTATTGCACAACCAGGTGAAGGTGACAGGGGCTGAGCCCACCTGCACTGAGCAGCACAGGGTCATGGGGTCATATGTTACCTGTTTCACTGCCACCCATGCACCGCATCCATGTGGCACAGATGCCTTGGGGACAGGGACACTGTGGCCACCCTGGGCTGAGGCAGAACATGGAGACACTGTGGACACCCTGGGCACAAGGACATCACAAACACACCCCATGCTAGCCAAGGTCACCCTCCCCAGCTCATGATCCTATCCCCATGACCGCATCCCTACAGTCCTTGTCCCCCTACTGTCCTTGCATCCCAGTTCCCATGTCCCTGTCCCCAGAGCTACCTGAGCCCAAAAGTGCCAGTTCCCACATTTGTGTCCCCACATCCCCATTCCCAAAGTTTTGCTCTCCATTCCTGTCCCCAAAGCCACCCTGCATCCCTGGTCTCACTAAGGTCCACTGTGGGTAACACAGACTGCCTTTGCCACCTTTGCCGCCCCCCTGTGCCCTCTCCCTGCTGGTCTCTGCCTCACCAGGGCTCATCTCCAGGGTGTCAGGCCTGTACCCAGGGCACTCACCCCACAGGAGCAGTGTCACCTTGCAGGCCACTCCAGTGTCCCTGGCCATGGGCACTGGCTGTCACTCACTGCCATGGCCTCCTGTCACCTGGATGGCGGCTCCTTTGCCAAAGAGGAAGGAAGCGAGGTCAGGTCTTACACTGATGTGTTGGTGGCCCTTGATGGGGGCAAGGTGGAGACAGGCTGTGGGCAGGGTTGGGATCATTGTGGGGACACGGTGGGACATCATTTTCCTAGGACTGGGGTCTAAGGGGAGCTAAGGAGAGGTATCCAGTGGAATGGAATTTCCACAGCAATGGGGGTCAGGTGAATGTGGGTTTTTTACCAGACAGGTTACAGGGGATTCGGTCCAAGGGAATGGGGGTCTCCATTGTTGGGGGTGCTGTAGGATGGGGTAACAGGTATTTGGGGTATGGAATGGTGTTTTGGGTGAAAATGCTCTGGGAGAACTGGGGTACTGGGGTCCTAGCAAGGGGGATGTTGAGAATGGAGGTCCTGGGAAATGGAAGTCCCAGGACAGGGGTGTCAGGGAAGGGAGGCCTAAGGAATGGGGATCCCATACTAGAGTTCCCAGGAGAATGTGGGTCCCACGCTTGGGGAGTGGCTGGGTGGGTACATGGGCTGCAGCTCATTCACCAGGTACCTCAGATTTTGGGATGACCTCAGGGTCAGGTCAGCATCCCTCAGGGTCCTTGTTGCTTGGAGGGTTCACCAGAGGGATTCCTGGGGGCTCTGGGGGGCTGCAAGGCTCTGCCTCCCACCCTTCACGACACTTTTTCCTCTCTTTATTTTTAATTTATCCATATTTTTCTCACTTTCATACACACCCCATTTCCGCCCCCCCCCCTCCCCCCCCCCAACAAGTTCCCGGTTTCCTGATCCCAGGGAGCACTTGAGCAGGTACAAGTTTTAGGGAACAATGATGAGGAGGAAAAAGAGGGTGAGAGGGGTGCTGGGAGTAGTGGGAGGGCTTTAGGGGATGGAGGTGTCTGGCTTTGCCCCCTGTTGGGGGTTGGTTCCTTTTTCCCTTTTTTCGCTCAGGGCCTGTTGAGTACACCCTAGCATGGATGGGGGGTGGGCAGGTAAAGCAAGGGGGGGAGCTGCACTTGCTTTTGTGCTCACTTACTCACCTGGCTTGGAGAAGGGTCGCTGAAAAAACCCTGCTCTGCCACGCTGACGCTGGAAGCTGCCTTTCCTCAGCTGGGGGACCCTGCAACCCCCTGCCCAGGATGACCTCCCACCTCCACCTCCACACATCCATTTAGAGCACCAGGACCGACACTGCCTCCGAGATCCTTGAGCAGCGTCTCTCCTCCGCCCTTCCCATGCAGGACACAGCCACCATCACCCCCAGCGCCCCTGCAGCCAGGTGGGACCACTGAACCTCCCCCTGCACCCTGCTCACCAGGAGCCGGCTGGTGCTGCCTGACAGATAGGACTGTAACTGCACCACAGGGGAAAGGTGCCCACAACCAAAAGAACTGTTACTGGGTTCCTGTTCCATTTTGTTGTCAATTTCCGAGCTGCTGTTGTTTTGTTTGCCTTGATACATATATATATATATATATGATCATATATATATATATACCAGTAAAGAACTGTTATTCCTAATTCCCTATTCCTGTTATTCCTAATTCCTAATATCTTTGCCTGAGAGCCCCTAAATTTCAAAATTACAATAATTTGGAGGTAGAGGGTTTACATTCTCCATTTCAAAGAGAAGCTCCTGCCTTTATTGGCAGACACCTGTCATCCAAACCAGGACAGATTTTGGCACCCAGATGGTGGGACCTGAGGCCATTGAGAGGAGATGGAAAAGGAATAACAGTTCTTAAGTCACCTAAGGTTTTGTGTTAGGTGGCACCATGTTGTCCAGCTTAATCTGGCTTGGGCTCCATGCGGCCACAGATATCTCTCTCCCATTTGCAAGCCCTTATTTGAACTTGGATCCCTCACAAAAATTACTGTTGCTATTATCCAATTCATTTGGTGGCTTGATCATGTGAGGAACTCATGGGGTTTTTACTTCCTCTGGAACATAGCCACATGGATCCAGAGGTTTTGCATTCTAACTGTGTGGTTTTGGGATTACTTCAATAATGGTACTTACTGTGAAGAAGTGACAGCAGGGGAAATTTTCTCCCAACACATCACACAGTTTTTTGAGTCCACCCTACCAGATTTCAAGGAGTTCTGATCTGCTCTAAATGCTAATGATATCATACAGTTGCTGGCGCTGCTGATAGGCCTGTTCTATTTAGCATTCAAAGATAAGGGGGAATTGACTGGGATAATCACCCTGATACCTACCCCAGAAAATAGGGATGCTGCCCCAGAGCCAGACCCTGCCCCACAGCCCACCGCAGAAAAGAACCACCCAGATTGGGTGGGGTTTCTAGTGAAGGAGATAGGCAGATGCTGAAGGAGTACCTTTCCCCAGCTGGTGAGAAACCCTCCCCCTGCCCTAAAGAGGGAGAGTCTGATGGTGCTGCAGTGGAACCCACAAACGTTCCATCTGTCCAGGTTCCAGCTGGATCACAGGCGCAGTCACAGCCAGCAGCAGTTGTCCCTGTGGAAACTAGAAAGCCTAAGACGAAAACAAGCCACCTAGATAATGAGGATCAGCAAGGAGGGCCCTCAAAACCAGCAAGGAAGCCAGACATTGAAATCATTATCAAGTCCCTGTTGTACGAAAGTCTCTGTAATCTGCAGAAAGACGTTGTATGACAGAGCCGTGAGGCTTTTAAAACTTGGTTACTTTGGGTATTGGACCTTATGGGAACAGGTGTACAACTGGATGGTACTGAGGCAAGGAATTTGGGATCCTTGACCCAGGACTCAGGTGTGGATCAGGTATTTGTAAGGGAGCCAGGCCCCCTTCCCGTCTGGGAACAGCTTTTAATGAGTGTGAGAGAGAGGTTTATCCACAAAGAGAGAATGCAGGAGCACCACCATAGAATGCATTGGAAGACCCTTGAGGAAGGGATCCAGCAGCTGAGAGAAGCGAAAGTATTGGAGGTACTCTTTGGGAGGGATGGAAAGCAAGACCACAGCCACCCCAGTGCTGAAGTTGCCGGTGAGGGCGCTGCTGGAGGGGGACACGGTGACACTGCGCTGCCGGCTCAGGGAGAAGGAATCGGTCCCTATAGTGCGTTTCCATGGCAGAGGGGAGAAGGATCAGTCGTGGCACTTCCTGGGGACAGAGCTTTCCCTGTCTGCCCTGCAACTGCACCACAGTGGCTGCTACTGCTGCACGGTCTGGGGGAGCACCGGGCCGTCACTGCGGGATGAGTTGGTCCTGGTGACAGTGCACGGTGAGCACCTCCACACCTCACACCTCAGCACCCCCACAGCCGCTTCACAGTGGACTCAGAGTCACGTCCCCCCCCGCCACTTCTCATTCCCGGAGCTCTTCCTGGTGCCGGTACTGGAGGGTTCCCCCGAGCTCCCCGAGGGGTCCCCCCTCAATCTAAACTGACTCAGCACTCCCAGCTCCCTGCGGCCCCCAGCCCCCCTCCTGTACAGCTTCTACCGGGACGGGCAGTTGGTGGGGGGTCCGCAGGGGTCCCCGCAGCTCCTGTTGCCCGCCGTGGGGGTCTCCCACTCGGGGAATTACAGCTGCGAGGTGCGCTCCGAGGGGGGGGGGGCCGTGTGGAAGAGCAGCACCCGGCTCGGCGTCACGGTGCGCAGTGAGTGCGGGGATGGGCACGGGGAGCCCCCACAGCCCTCCCAGGTCTCCTCAGCCCTTCCTGGGTGCACCTCTCCCTCTCTGATGTCCCTCCATTGTCCATAGGTCCCACCATGCCTGTCTGGTCCCGAAAATCTTCCCTTTCCTGATGTCCCTCTCTGAATCTCTCATTCTCCCCTAGAGTCCCTTCCAACTCTTTCCAAGCCTTGCCCACATCTCTGGCTCCCCTTCTTCCTCACTGGGACCACCCCACCTCTTTCTCATTCTCCCCTTTCCTGATTCCTTCATAGCTTCTTCCCTAGCGGATGCCAGAACCTCCCTCTGACCTCAGCCCTGTCTGTGTCCCCGCAGTGCCCGTGGCCAATGCCACCATCACCCCCGGTCCCCCGGCACTCCAGGTGCTCCCAGATGACCCCGTGACCCTGCGCTGCTCGGTGCAGGTGGGCTCAGCCCCTGTCACCTGTCAGCAATCCCTCCACAACAACCAAGGGCCTTCCCCACCCCTCTCCCACTATCAGCATTGGTTCCCCATTCCACATCCAAGTGCTCCCAGAACCCTTAGACACACCCCCATTTCATCTACACAGTTCTCCCAGTGCCCCCAAGGTTTTCCTATTTCCCTTCCTAGTGCTTCTCCATTGCTTCCAGTGCATCCAAGCTGTTCCTATTCTCTCTCCCAGTACCCCTGTACTCCCAGTGCCTCTGCAATGCCCCTCTCAGCACTCCCAGTACACCCACGGCTCCTCACCTCTCCTCCCAGTGCCCAGGGAACACAAGACTCGTTGCCCTCTTATTGGCATCCAATGCAGCTTTTTCGTTCAAGTGGCAGGGATGTTGTTTCTTTTTTCAGCTTTATCAGGCTTTAGAAATGGGATGCTCTAATTTTGGGCTGCCACTACAGACCAGTGTTCTGGATTCCCTTCTGCCCTGTCTCAAACCCCTCCTGTGACGTGTCCCCCAAATGATGATGTCACAAAGGCCCTGGAGGGGTATTGGAGCCTCACCCTTTTCCAGGGCAGTGGGGATCAGGCCATGGCACAGGGTGGGGTGTCAGAAATAAGAACAATTTGATGTCTCGAGATATTTTGGAACGCCTGACTGTGGCTGGGCTGGGTCAGGCCTTGCTTTTTGTGACACAGGGTGCCCTGTGTCAGTCAGTCTGTCAGCCAGACTGGGGACAGTGTGATGCTCTGCCAAACCCAGCTCCTGAGTGGCTAAGGAACCAGGAGTCCCAACTTGAGACAGGGCCCTGGAAGGCCCCAGTGCTTCAAAAGCAGAACATGTGGTGGCCAAGTGTCTGACTCGGTCTTCTCTTGGAGTGTCTGCCTCATTCATGCTGAAACCTAGAAGCTGGAAAGAGTCTTGGTTTAAAAGAGAAACGTCTGCCAAGGAAAGCATGAAGATACCTGGAATGGAAAGAGGATCAGTCACTGTAATTGTTATAACTGCGAAAATTATGGGTCTTCCAGACAAAAATGTAAGAAAAGGAATAACAGTTCATTGCTAGGAAATTTATAGAACAGAACAAACAGTAAGACAAGAACAGAAATTTCCAACCTGCACAGGGCTTTGTTCATCTTTGGTGCAGTTATGGCCACGGCCAGCAGGGGGCTCTGCAGGGAGCACTCCCGGCCAGCAGGGGGCGCCCCGGTGCCAGCTCCAACCCCTCAGGGGCCATGGCGGCCTCGGGCGGGAGGGACGAGGCCAAATCGCTCCTTTGGCAAACTCACGCTTTGCACCAATCGGTCCCGGCACCAGCACCGGCAGCGCCCGGGCACAAGAGACGAAGGCAGCAGCTTGGATCCTGGTGCCCGGTGGCAGCGTAGCAGTGTCCCGGCCCAGGCACACACCCTGCGCAACACCCGCGACCGCTCTCCCTGATGGGAACGCAAGGAAGGCAGCACCGAACCCCAGGCAGGTCTCAGGCCCACAGCAGCACCTCTCGTGCTTTCCACCACAATTCCTGAAAACCCTCAGCCTCTCACTGCCTTTTCCTCCTTCAGCCCCGGCACATCAGCTCTGGGAATGTTGAATTCCCCTGGGATGTTGAGGAAAGCAGGTGCTCCTTGCTGACACTGCCAGGGCTCCTCACGGGCTCCACAGCACGTTTGGAGCTGCTGCTCTTCCTGGGCCACTGCTGGTCCCGACACAGCAGCTGCAGGAGGCAGAGGAGGAAGAGGGAAGGGGGAGAGGAGGAGGAGCAGGAGCAGAGTTAGAGCCTCAAAGGCTCTACAGCTGCAGCTGGAGCACAGGGACAGCGTGGGCTGGGTGCAGTGCCTTGGGAGGGCAAAATGGGGTGAAATTGGAGCTGGTTGGGCCAATGCCCCTGTTCTGCTCTGGGTGCTGCAGAACTTAAAGAGCTCTTGCAATCAGGGCCAGGGTTCCTGAAGTTCAGCTGTGCTGCTAAACCATCCCTATGTACAAACACAAGGCTCTGCTGCCTCTGCTGCCTCTGCTGTGGCTTTGGGGCTACTGTGGCAAATTTGGGCATATTTTTGGGCTCAGGTGCCTCCAGTTCTGCCCTCAAGAAGGTTTTTTGTCTGCCAGGAAGGTTTTGTGGAGTTTCTCACCTTGGCCACTGCACAGGGATGGGCATTGGCCAGCCCTGCTCTGGCCAGCCCCAGGTGGTAGCCAGGACCTGAGGCTCCCCCCGCCCCCTTGGCTTTGATTCTCGCAGCTTTTGAGCTGCTGCAAAGGTGAGAATTCTTTCTGTGGGGGAAAAGGCCTGGCTGTGGTTTGCTCAGCCCTGCAAGTAGCACAAAGCCCAGTGTGAGCCCAAGCAGTAGCTCTGTGAGGGCCTTTGATGGTTTTCAGAGCAGGGCTGGCTGGAAACCCCTCTGCAGGGGAAGCTGTGAGGGAACCAGTCCGGAAATGCAGCAATTGATCATTTGGTGCCTGTCCCCAAGGCACTGAGAGAGCCCCAGAGCTGCTGCAAATCCCACAAGGATCAGCTCAACAACCTGACAGGGACTCTCCTTCGTCCAAGCTGCTGTTCTGGGTTGGTGTTATGTCTGCTCCTCTCCCGCCCCCACACCTTGCTGTCTGCATGGAGCTGCCGCCGGTGCCCTTTTCTTCCCCCCCTGGGGGGGTGGTGCCCCGGGGGTCTGGGCTGCTTGGCTTGCCCTGCTGCCCCGGCTGCTGCTGCTGCTGCTGCTTGCTGCTACCCCAGCCGCTGCTTCTGCCCCGCTGCTTTTGCCCTATTGCTTCTGCCCGCTGCTGCTGCTGCTGCTGCCCCGGCTCTGCCCTGGCTGCTGCTGCCTTCCCCTCCCCCCTTCTCTCCTTCAGCTCCAAGATCTGTACCGGCTCTGGACGGGACCTGAGCATCAGAGACTGCCTCCGGAGCCTGCCCAAGAAGCTTCTCGCCCTTCCCAGCAGCGACCGTCTCTCACTTTGGTGAAAACAGTTCTTTTGTCATCTGGGATTGTACTTTCCTGTTGCTGGGAAGTGTTTTTTTCTTGTGTTTGTTAATAAACAAGTTTTTTCCACTTTTCCCCCCGAGTAAAATTCTCTCCGAGCCCAGTGGGGGGAAGGAATTGTGAGGGGGGTTTATTTTGGGGGGCTCCTTTGGAGGCTTTCCCCCAGTTTTGTCCTAAACTTGGACAGCAGGCAGAGCTGAACACACAAAAACTATTCCTCCCAGGTTAATTCAAAAGCTGTGTTTTATGTCCAATAAGAGGCAGAAGGATCCTGTGCCCCCTGGCAATGGGGGTGGAAAGGGGAGCCCCTGGAGGTACTGGGAGCACTGGAATGGGGAGCTCTGGGCAGCCCCATGTGGGGACTCTTCATTTGTGGCCACCTCTGGGCAGCCATGGGAACCGAGGGATCATGGGGCAGGGATCTCTAGTTCCCCCAGTGCCCCCAGTGGCCCGAGTGTCACAGCACATTCCCGTAGATGTCCCTGCATTCCCGCGGTCGCCCATGGGCTGCTGGCAGCTCAGCGTAGGTCACCTGGGGATCCTGGAGTGTGGTGGCACGGGGGGACGCTGTGAGGGACACTGGCTGTGGCATCTGGGCAGGGGACACTCATAGGTGACGTGTCCCTCTGTGTGTGTCCCAGCCCGGACTCACCCCCCGTCTGCTTGGTGCTCACGACGTGGGTGTACAGCACCTCCCCCTCCTCTGGGGGGGCCGGGGGCTCCATGGGGGCCCTGAGGGAATAAAGGGGATGTGTGGGAGGGAATGGGAAACCTTGGGGTTTGGGGTCAAAGGCCAGAGTGTGGTTTGAGCTCCCCATTCACCTTTCCTGTTGCTTCCTGTCAGCTGCAAAGGGAAGAGGGGAGGGGTAACTGTGGGGTCCACAGGGCCCTGACCCCTCTAAGGAATCCTCAAACCCCACTGCACCCTCAATTTCCCCCAGCACCCCTGAGCATCCTTGGGGGCCCTCCGAACCACTGAACCACCCCAGTGCTCTGCATCCCCTCTGCTGCCAGAATCTCAAGCCTGGAAGAAAGGCTCAACCTCCAAATTCTTCCCAGGACCACTGAAGGAACCCCCCAAAAAAGGCCTTCCAACACCCCCACAAAACCTTTAGTACCCTGGGAAAGACTCTGAGCTCAAGTCACAGGCTGTGGGTGCTGCCTCATCACCCCCACATTTTGGTGGTCCCCCAGCCCTCCAGGGCCCCCATTGTCCCCATTGTCACCCACCCATGTTGTTCCACCGGTGCCAGCCCACAGCTCCACCCACGAGCAGGACCAGGAAGAGGAGGGACCCGCCAAGGCCTGAGGCCACTGCTGGGGACAGAAGGGACACATCAGGGTCACCTGTCACTGCAGGGCTCCTGCAATCCCAGTGACCCCGTGTGACCCCACCTGTGATCCAGTGGTGTCCAGTGGTTCTCTGTGGTGTCACCTCCAGGGCCAGCTCTGGGCTGAGTGCCCGGAACACGCGGTGCCCGTCCTGTCCCAGCTGGTTGGTGGCCACGCACTGGTAGGTGTCCGAATGTCCCACATTGACAGCCCCACGCTCCAGGAGGGGACCCTGGGCCACCTCGTGCCCATTGTGCAGCCAGGTGAAGGTGACAGGGGCTGAGCCCACCTGCACCGAGCAGCGCAGGGTCACGGGGTCACCTGGGCACACCTGGAGTGCCGGGGGACCAGGGGTGATGGTGGCATTGGCCACGGGCACTGCGGGGACACAGACAGGGCTGGCACCTGATGAGGGGGGGATAGGAATGCTGTGGGTGGGGTCACCTTCACTCTGGGGGTCCCACTCACCCAAGACGGTGACATTCAGGGGGACACTCTCGGCCACACTGTCCCCATTGCGACCCGGCACTGGTAGTGGCCGCTGTCATTGTCCCCAACGTGCTGCAGCTCCAGGTCAGGTCCTGTGCTTAGCGGTGTCCCCGAGCCCCCCCGGTGCCAGGAGAAGGACAGGAGACCTGTCCCCATGGCCACCGTGCAGCTCAGCACCGGGCGGTCCCCAACTGCCACCTGTCCCCCGGGGGGCTGCACCGACAGGGACACCCCCGAGGGCGGGACCCCTGCGGGGGGACACAGGAGGGTTGAGGACATGGGAGAAGTGGGGGACACCAGGGAGCAGTGAGAGACTCACGGATGGTGAGGATAAGAGATGGGTGGGGCATCTCAGTGAGGTAGAAAGGGGCGCAGTGGGGAGGAGGCTTGGAAAGGGATGGAAGGGAACCCAGAGAAGGATGGGACATGCAGAGAGGGGAAACAAGGAGAGGGTTGAAGCGAACCACAGGGAAGATTTTGCGGACCCAGTCAGGGATGGCGGGGCCATGGACAATTGAGGTACATCAGAGAGGGAGAGGTGCATCCAGGGAGAACTGTGGGGACCTGGTGGGGGATGCAGGAAGCAGCGAGGGTGATGAGAGGACCCAGGGAGAGAGCTGGGAAGGCAGGGCAGCACAGAGAGGGTTGAGCAGGGATGGGAGACCTGGGAGGGCTGTGGGGGCTCCCCGTGCCCATCCCCGCACTCACTGCGCACCGTGACGCCGAGCCGGGCGCTGCTCTTCCGCACGGCCCCCCCCTCGGAGCGCACCTCGCAGCTGTAATTCCCCAAGTGGGAGACCCCCACGGCGGGCAGCAGAAGCTGCGGGGACCCCTGCGGGCCCCCCACCAACTGCCCGTCCCGGTAGAAGCTGTACAGGAGTGGGGCTGGGGGCCGCAGAGGGCTGGGGGTGCTGAGGCAGCTGAGATTGAGGGGGGACCCCTCGGGGAGCTCGGGGGAACCTTTCAGCAGCAAGACAGGCTTGAGCTCTGGGAAGGAGATGGGGGTGGCGACTGAAACTCTGAGTCCACTGAGAAGTGGCTTTGGGGGTGTCAGGATCTTGGGGTTCAGGCGTGGGAGTGCTCACCGTGCACTGTTGTCGGAGAAAGTGAGAGTGCGGACACCAGATGGTTATCAGCAAAACTCCGATTTATTGATAAAACAGTTCTGCTTTTATACACTTCTTAATTAGCTTCATACATATTACAAAAGCAAAGCTCATTATTGGTTATCTTCATCTTGCCTAAGTTAGTTTTGCAATATTCTGTTTTTAACTGCTTCTATATTTCTGTGGTTTACTGTTATATGTCTGCGGTTTTTAGTTCTGTTTTAGTTCTGTTTTTTCTTGCTGCGATAACCATTGTCACCACAACCCCCTTCTCACAAGGACCTTTGTCCTTGGGCTAGCCTTTGCTCTACTTAGACCATCTGCAGTAACTCTGCTTGACTATGTCCTCTCTCAGCTAACCAAGTTTGAACAATACTCTCCACACACTGTCACTGTCACCGGTGCTGACAATTTTGCTCCTGTTCCCACCAAGCCCCCGCAGCTGTAGCAGCCGCTGTTGTGCAGCTGCAGAGGGGACAGGGACATCTGGGTGCCTCTGAGGGACCCTCTGAGCTCCTTCTCATCCTTGTAAAATCGCACCCTGGTGACAGGGTTGTCTGGCCAGGCCCGGCAGCGCAGTGTCACCGTGTCCCCCTCCAGCAGCGCCCATGCTGGCACCTGCAGCACCAGCGGCTCTGTGGGACAGGAGGGTCCCGTCACACTGAGGAGCCCGAGACAGGTCCAGAGTGGGTGCCCAAGGCACCGGGGACGTCTGGGTGGAGTGTCCACTGGCCGGGAGGATCCCAGGGACACCAGGAGCAGTCCCATGGCACAGCTGTCCCTGTGAGCAGGGGACAGGCACTAGGCACACGAGGGATGTGCGTGTATCCAGGGAGTGGAGCTCACCCAGACCTATTATGGAGCCACCCTGAGCATTTCAGATCCCTCCTCACCATCTGACACCTTCACGGTGGGGCTGAGCCCACTGCTGGGTCTATGACACGTGTAGGTTCCACTCTTGGTGACAGTGAAGCTGTCGGGTCCCTCCTGCCACCAGCGCCGCCTGTCCTTCTACCAGGTGGTGGCACCGGTGGTCCCTGAGCCCTGGCAGGTCAGTGTCACCCGGTCCCACAGTACTGCTGGCGTCAAGGGGGGCTCCACCAGGAGCTGGGTGCTCTGGGCACCTGTGGATGACAGGGGACACCAGCCTGCCAGGGCCACCACGGGGCTGGGGACAGCAGGGCAGGGACATGGCATCCCCCGAGGACTCACCAGCGAGGCCGAGGGTCTGGGCTGGAAGGGAGAAGGGACAGGGCTGGGTGGGGGTGGCCCTGCAGGGACAGCAGCACCCGGGGGACCTGGTGTGGTGTCTGTCCCCAAACTGTGCCCACAGGAACACTGGTGCAGCACGGAGGATTTGAGGACAGGGACACCTCGGTTACCCTGAGCTGAGACAGGAACAGGTGACACTGTGGACACCCCATGCATGCACAGGTCACCTCCCCCAGCCCTACACCACCTGTCCCCATGGCCACATCCCCATGGCCCTGTGCCCGTGATCCCATTCCCATGGCATCTGTCCCCATGGCTCATGTGCATGGGACGTGGCCCTTCTCCCTGACCCTGCATCCCTGTCTCCCTGTCCCTGTCCCCACAGCTGCCCCAGCCCCAAGGTTCCTTTTGCCACATCCTTGTCCCCACATCTCGATACCCCTGTTCCCATCCCCACATCCCAGTTCCCCTGTTCCTCTCCCCCTGTTCCTGTCCCCACGGCCACACCACAACTCTGGTCACACTGGGCTCCATGCCCATGCCCTGGCTCTGCTGGCCTTGGGGACCTCATGAGACCCCACAGCCCCCTGTGTCCCCTCCCCACTGCTCTCTGCCTCACCAGGGCCCATCCCCGTATTGTCAGGCCCGTGCCCGGGGCACTCACCCCACAGGAGCAGCGCCACCTTCCCGGCCATCCCGGTGTCCCCGGCCATGGGCACTGGCTGTCACTCGCTGCTGTGGCCACCTGTCCCCTGGCTGGCGGCTCTTCGGATGAAGGAACAGGAAGCCAGCTCAGCTCTCATCCTCATGTGTAGGTGGCTCTTGGTGGGGGCAGGGTGTGGACAGGATGGGGGCAGGGTGGGGACCTTGTGGGCCATGGGGGTGATGGTGGGACATGGTGAGGACAGGATGTTGCTGGAATTTGGAGGCTGAGGTGTTGTAGAGCTACGGTTGGGTATCCAGGCTATGTGGGTCCCAGGCTTGGGGGTACAGGGGGAAATGCGGGAATGGGGGGTCTGGGGGAAGAAGCTGCCCATGGGATGGGATCAAGGCAATGGTGGTGCCAAGCAATGGGAGAGCTGGGGTGGGGGTCCCCAGGGAGGAGAGACCAAGGAAAAGGGGGTGTCATGGTTGGGTTCCCATGGGAATGGGTTTACCATGGTTTGTTTCCCAGGGGGTCACAGGGATGGGCAGTGGCTGGGTGGCACAGGGGTCACAGCTCCTTCACGGGGTGTCTCAGATTTTGGGCTGACTCAGAGCCCAGCACAGCCCCCACAGGGTGCTCATGGCCAGGGGGGCACCCCAGGCTTGTCCTGGGAGGTTCTGGCTCTCTGCCCCACACACCCCTGGACTTTTCCCCTCCCCTCATTTCCTGGCTCACACATCCCAGGGAACACCTGAGCAGGTCATGGCTGAGGGATCCCAGGAGGGGGGAAAACGGGTCTGAGGGGTGCAGGCAGTGGTTGGGGGGCTGTAGGGGATGGGGCTCTCTGGCCGTGCTTCACCAAGATTTTTGTTTTCTCTTTCCTGCAGCAGAAGGAAGAGACCGTTTATGCTGAGGCCAGGACGTGGATTCTGTCCTGGGAGCACATCCAGAGGGGTCCTGCCCTGAGGGAAAAGGGCTCCTCTGGGCTGTTGGCATCCGTGTTTAACCAGGGGTGTTGTTCCAGGGGGCTCCTTGTTCTGGGGGTGCCATGTCCTTGGGGATTCCTGTCCCAGAGGTGGCACATCCTGGGCACCTCTGTCCTGGGGGGCCCTGAGCCTTCCTCCTGTCCCCAGTGGGGCCCTGGCATCTCTGGGGTGCCCAGACTTAAGGTGATGCCTGTTATGACCTTGCCCTGATGATGGGAAATCCCAGGTACATTTGGTTCCACAGCAATCTGTGGAAATGCCCGTATATCCCTCAGGCTCTGATTCCCTGGTAAATGCACTGCACCCTGCCCTGAATTCCCCTGTCTGGGCACTCCCTGCTCCTGCTGTGACACGCCTGTGCTCCAGAGCCTCGTGTGGAGCCCCTGCTCCATATTTCCACACTTTTCACTCTCTGCTGGTGTCCACATCCAGAACCCAGACATTCTTTCTGGGAGGTTCCAGAGGGCTGCAGGTTTTGTTCAAGGAGGAGGGTCCAGGTCAGGTTGTTGAGCAGATCCTTGTGGGATTTGCAGCAGTTCTGGGGCTCTCTCTGTCCTTTGGGGACAGGCACCAAATGATCAATTGCTGCATTTCCGGACTGGTTCCCTCACAGCTTCCCCTGCAGAGGGGTTTCCAGCCAGCCCTGCTCTGAAAGCCATCAAAGGCCCTCACAGAGCCACTGCTTGGGCTCACACTGGGTTTTGTGCTTCTTGCAGGGCTGAGCAAACCACAGCCAGGCCTTTTCCCCCACAGAAAGAATTCTCACCTTTGCAGCAGCTCGAAAGCTGCAAGAATCAAAGCCAAGGGGGCGGGGGGAGCCTCAGGTCCTGGCTGCCACCTGGGGCTGGCCAGAGCAGGGCTGGCCAGTGCCCATCCCTGTGCACTGGGGCTGGGCCATGGCTGGGCCCCACACTTGGATGGCCACTGGCTTCAAGGAGCAGGAGTTTGGGAGCTCCCTCCTGAAATGAATGGGCCAGGAGACCTGCCTTTTTATAAGGCCTTTATTAGACATCAGCACTGGATGGGAAACCTGAACAGCTGCGCACACCACTGCTGCTTCCAAATGGCAACACGGAGGAGTGGGAATACAGCTCTGTCTTCACAGCCAGAGCTGGGTCTTTCATCCTCAGGGCTCCCTAGAAAGACAGAAATTATTCTGTATCATTATTTGGGCTCATTATTTTAGGGGTTTGATCTCTGAATGCTGTCCCAGCATTCTCTGTGTCTTTCATTTGCATGTACTCCACTGACGTCACTCCTGCTCTGTCACAGGCACCATTTTAGGGAATCAGTGAGTACATTGACCCCACGAGAGGGGAAAGGGATATGGGATAAGACAATTGGGGCCAAAAACAGAGTGAGGCCAAGAACTTAACAATAACAATTAACATTACAGACAACCGGGAACATTTATAAAAACATACAACTTTAACCACTGTGGGCGATGCCCCAGGAATTTTTTTTATCCCTGTGAAACCACTTGCCCTGCCTGGGATCCCAGTGTGGGGCTGAAGCCACGGGCAGCATCCCCCTCCCTCCGCAGGAGCAGGAATGGTGTCGGGGACGGCAGCGAGAGCAGGGATGGGGCAGGGCCAAGGACGGGAGCAGAGACGGGAGCAGGAGCGGGGCTGGGTCCGGCGGCAGGGACGGGAGTGAGTGCGGGATCAGGAACGGGGACGGGAGCAGAGCCAGAGGCAGTTCCCCAGGAACAGGAGTGGGGAGCAGGGATGGAACCAGAGACAGCAGCTGTCCCGCAGGGACAGGAGCAGGGAGCTGGGACAGGAACAAGACTCCCATTGAAGGATTTATACACCAAACTTCCTGCCTGGGGCTCTATTCCCCAGCTGCTCTTGCCGGCTCAGATCCTGCAGGGGATGAGCCAGAATGGAGAAGTCTGGAACAGGATTTCTCCCCAAACCCAATAAACCCAAAGTGTCCCCACCCCTCAGGACAGAAACCCAGTGGGGGGATTGTGGGGAGCAGGAGAGGGAGGGGGAAGCCCCCCAAGAGCTTCACAAGTGCTTCATGGGGAGGGTCTCATCCATCTCCTGGTTGCCAGCACTGAGGGCCTGCAGGGGTTTTGCGTGTGGAGGTGGGCTTTGGGTGTTTTTGGGGTGTCTGTGTCCTCCCTGACTGACACCATCCCATTTCTATTCCCTCCCTTCACCCCCACTGGGGTTTCTCCCCAACAGAATGATCTTGGAGGGCTGTGCAATGGGGCTGAGGTGCTGCACCTGTGAGGGTTCCCAAATGGGGATTGAGGGCTCCCAGATAGGCAGGGGCAGCCAATGAGGGGGTGTAGAGTGTGTGGGTCACACCCCGAGTTGGGGCACCCCAGAGGTCACAGTGGTCACAGTGCCCACTGAGGACAGAGGGGGTTGGCAGGGCCCCCCCTGCCTGGGACAGGGGTCTCCAGAATGTGCCCTACTCTGGACAGGGACTTGCTCAGGGAATGTGTCCAGGGACCCTGCTCAGAACTGCCATCCCCCAGGGCAGGATCTCCACCAATGGGATGTGTCAGCACTGGGACAAAATCCACCCAGAACGTGTCATCCCCAGAACAGGATCCCCTCAGGCAGGACCCCCTGGATGTGCCCCCCAGAACAGAACCCACCCCGTGTGACTCTCAGCACAAACGGCCTCTTCCTACTGCTGCAGGGGAGAGAAAGTGAAAGTGCTGGCAGGGAACAACCAGACACCCCCATCACCCACAGCCTCTCCACCCCTCCCTGCAGACCCCCTCACCCCCTTTTCTACCTCTAAGAGTCCATCTAAAAGCCTTTCGATTGTTCTGCCCAGTGACCCTCGCCTGAGGCCTAAAGAACTGCAGTTTAAAGGCGCTGGCCAGGGAAGAGAGGAATGCCAAGTGACTGTTCTCAGGTGGTGCTCGTTGACAACCAGGGCAGGTCTGCTCCCACAGGTGTGAGAACAATGGACTGGTCACGGTGCGCTGCTCTTACGCAGACTACTTGCTGCAGAACTGGTCACAAGGACTGTTGGTGTGCCTGGAGCTTGCCATGGTGCGCTGCTTCTATGCAGGCCACTTGCGCACCGTCCTGTTTCCACCTGCTTCTTGGAGCAACGATCTCCACATACAATAGTCCATAAATCTTCCCACCTTTTGGCCAGTCGTCCGACGCCTTGGAAAAGACTATAATAGACACTCTCAAACTAAAGACCCCCGAGATCTCCCCGGAGGCAACAGACATCTATTGGCTGGTTCCACGAGGATTGTCTGCCCATCTGGTAGCTATAATCCCAACCCCTTTTCGCTCTCTCTGTCTCTCTCTCTCTGTCCCTCTATCGCATTTTGTTGGCACTAAATAAAAGTGCATCTTTTGCAAAAGTAAACTGGTTTTGTCCCCTGCTGTGTCTTTTGTGCTTTGAGATCCCTAAAAGAACCTATCAGGACTCCGCATGTGGTGTGGACCCTGACAAGGGTACAGTCAGTTGAGTGGTGTTGGGGATTGAGTGTTTTCCTATTACTGTGTCAATTTAAAGAATTTTTCCCATTATCATGCCAATGGAGCTGGCCGGTTACACCATGGAACTTTGATGACTCTGGACAAAAGGGGTAGGTGGGAGCTGGGCTTGAGGAGGGGCACTCGTGCTTCCAGAGAGGACCCGTGCTTCCAGAGAGGACCCGTGTTTCCAGCGAGCTCAGAGGAGGATTCCCCCAGTCTTGGAGCCACGTGGCCGAAGGCAGGAGAGCCAGACCCTCTGCGATCACCTGCCCTGCATCTGCCCCGCTGCAGCCTCCTGCCTTTGCGGACACAGTGAATCACCCGGACACCTACGGTGAGCGAGGAGCTGCCGGCTCCAGCCGCTCCCCTCTCAGACTGGAGCGGACGCGGCCGCCCGGTCCCGCCTCTGCTCCTGCTGAGAGAGAGTGTGCCTACAACTAAAGAAAGGACTGGAACTGAGTTATCTGTTCTGTTCTGTTAGTAATTTTAACAACTGCTGTTGTTTCTGCTTGTACAGGTAGATATATTATTAAAAGAGCTGTTATTCCTACCCCCCTTATTTCTGCCTCAGAATCCTTGATTCAAACGTTTATAATATTTGGGGGGGAGTGGAATTCAGGTCTCTGTTTCAAAGGAAAACTTCTGCCTTTATTGGCAGACACCTGTCCTTCAAACCAGGACAAGTGGTCAGTGTGTTCAGTTGGGTGGTCAATGGATTGTGGGCAGTGAGTGTGGGCAGTGGGTGTGCTCAGTGGGGATGGTCAGTGGGGCCTGGTGGGTGGGTGTGGCCATTTGAGGTGATCAGTGGGGTGTGGGAAGTGGGCTGTGGTCAGTGATGATGTGGTCACTGCATGTGGTCACTGGCTTGGTGAGTGCAGGTGGTCAGTGGGGGTGTGGTCAGTAGGGGTACATTAAGTTGGGGATCATTAGGGTGTGATTAGTGAGTGTGATCCATGGGTGTGGTCAGTGGTTGCGGTCAGTGAATGTGGTCAATTCGGTAGTTGGGTGGGGGTGGTAAGTTCGATGGTCAGGGGGTGTGGTCAGTGGGGTGTGGTCATTGGTGTATTGGAAATGGGTGTGTTCACTGGGTGTGGTCAGTGCGTGTGGTCAGTGGGTGTATCCCTTTGGGGTGTTGAATGAGAAGCTGCTTGGCAAAGGCAAAAGGAGGCTCCCTGTGTGCCCTGCTGCCCTCTCCCTGAGCTCCTGAGAGCTCTGCAGCCCCTGCTGCCATCCCATCTGCCCAGGCCAGCACAACAGCCCCGGCCTTGGGGCTCTGCAGAGCTGCTCCTGCTCCAGGCCCAGGGCCCATCCCGGAGCTGGGGCAGCCACAAAGCTGTGCCCATTTCTGTTCATTCCTGCTCTGATGAGGATGGATCCTCAGCCACTTGGAGTTTGCTGATGAATTTTACTACTTCAGACGCCTCTTGTTTCTTGAACTCTCCAGTTCAGGAATTCACTGACAAGGACTCATAAACATTTGTTCAAAACACTGGAACAAAAAAAGCCTCTGGGAATAATTGAAGTTTTCAATTCTTCTGTGGTTAATTAGACAAATTTCAGAAGCATATTCAAAATTAATATTCTATATCAAAAATAATGCAGAGAGAACAGTTTTGTCTTGTTTTTTTCCTGTTTCTACATTGATATCAGCCATGTCCAATTGATATTGACCCCCAGCAACTTTTAATGCAATCTGAAAAGATATGAAATTCAAGACCCTTCATGGCTGACAGTCAATCACACTTTGTCCCCAGCATTTCCTTCATCCAACCCCTGGGACTCCTATGGATCAGGAATGGTGTTGCCAGCAGGACCATGGCATTTGATTTCTCCCATGTGCTCGGCATTCTTTGGGAAGAGCCTTAAGTGCTGTGTCCAGTTCTGGCTCCCCCCTATTTAGGAGGGACATGGAGGGGCTGGAGTGTGTCCAGAGAAGGCAACAAGGCTGGTGAGGGGTCTGGAACACAAGTGCTGTGAAGAGTGGCTGAGGGAGCTGGGAATGTTAATCCGGGAAAAGAGGAGGCTCAGGGGAGACAAGGTGATGTCAAGACACAGGTTGGACTTGATGATCTCCAAGGACTTTTCCAGCCTTGCTGATTCTGCGACACATTCTGTTGCATTTGATTCCACTGTGTCAGAATGGATTCTGGTTCCAGGTAGCCCCAGAGTCAAAATGGCCCTTGGCTCTATGGGACTCTGCTTTGTCACAATGGACCCTTTGTTCTATGACGTTCCACTGTGTCACAATGGAATCCTTGGTTCCAGGGTCAACCCATGAACTGTTACTGAATCTCCAAAACATCAGAAAAAGACTGCTTAACATTAATTTGGTGTTACAGAGGGCATAATTTATTCAGGCCTGAGGTCCAGCACAGGATAAAACCAACCTTACATGGACTCATGATTCTAAAAGCATATTGCTTATATGCAGCTGCTACATGTGTATTACTCATGATTTACTCATTTCCATAAAAGCCACCCCAAGTTCCCAACTTCAGTTCTTCCTTTTACTATCACTGAACCCTTGAGTCAGCACAGGGCATGGACACCGTAGGACAGACTGGGCTGCAGAGGGCACAGGGATGGGCAGCAGCTGAAAGGCCCTGCCGGAGCCAACTGCTGCAGCACTTGGGCCATGGCTGCTGGCCCTGGGCCTGAGGCCAGCAGGGGACAAGTGAGCCTTGCTGTGCTGGGGCCTCATTGCCTCCTTGTCCCTGCTCAGCAGCCTGGCAGGGGCCGCCCCATGGTCCTGCCCTTGGCATTGCACATCCCCAGAGCCCAGTGGCCCAGGAAGAGCCCTGAGCACTGAGGGAGGGACAGGATCTGCCTTGCCACGGGCTGGGGCTCACGCCTTGGTCCTGTGGATACATGAGACACATCCAGGTTTGCTCAGCATCAGAGACGTCTTTACTTTCCTTGTTCCTACCTGTCACCAGTGCCTCCAGTGTTCTGCTCTAACTGTAGAAGAAGTAGTAGTAGAAGAAGCCTCTGTGAAATGGCTGAATGTTCAGGCTAAAAAGCATCTTTGAGTACTTGAAAAAAAAATGCAAACGGTAGAGAAAATGTTTAAATATTTGGGATACATTTTGACTGAATTTTGTGGTGTCTTGACCCTATAGAGGGAACAGGGAACCTCAGAAGTAACGTTACCCAGCACTAATATGGAGCTGGGACAATTCTGAGGATTCATAGGGAATTGCTTGACCTGGATTGCAGATTTTCTGTTCCAGAGAGAACATTTTATGACTTTTTAAATCCAGATAGCCTCAATGTTCTGGTATGGACACAACAAACAGCAAAACATCAGAAGACGAAATAAAACCAAAATGATTGTTGCCCCAGTCATGGTTCTTCCAGACTCAGAAAGGAAAGGGAATTAGACCAAATGCAGGTTTACCGCCCACATGGTCAGCTCAACCGGCGGAGCTGTGTGTGCTTGGAAGAACTTGGCACTGAAATGACCTGAGCAGGAAGGCTCAAATATCTGCTGGTGACAGCATGGCAGCTAACAGGGTGGCTAAAGCAATTCTGACCTCTTCAGCAATCACTGGATTGCTCATTAAGTTTTTTCAAAAACAAATAATTCCAATATAAGGGATTGTGAAAGCAACCGACTCAGAGAACTCATTTTATAGAAAAGATCCTTCAGAGGGTTATGGCTGCTTTAGGAATACAATGGGACCTCCACAAGCCCTGGCACCACCACAGCTCAGGTCAAGTAGAAAGAAAGAATGGGGAAATAAGGAAACTCCTTTGGAAGCTGGTGATAAAACCAAGATGTCACAGGTACAGCTTTTGCCATTGGCAAGTGTAAGAGCCAGACCCAGGGCAGATAGTCAATTATCTCCCTTCTCCTTACCCTGGTCATTCTTCACCTAGTAGAGGGGGGAGATAAGGGATGTGTATTTCAAACACTCTGCGGCCACAATCCTGTCTCCTGTGAAATCTCTCCCACGGGAAGCTGGGCTGGCACAGAGCCTGCCTTGGCACTTTGCTGTTCCCAACATCCAACCAGGACATTGGGTCCTGCCTGAGGAGAGCAAAGAAGCACCAATGGTGGCCAAGTGCCATGGCCCATTCCAAGTGTCCCTGAGCACAGAAAAAGCCCCAGCACAGCTCAGCACGGGGGGACCCCTCACCCTGGGCTCAGGGGCTCTCAAGCCCCAGATTTGCACTTCCCGGCTGCAGCACCAGCATGGAAGGCCGCACTGAGCCTGCACTGAAGGCAACGCAGCAGCAGCCAGGGCTCCACAGCGGGGGAAGCCCCTGGGCCTGCCCACACATCCTCTGCTCAAATCCTCTGCCTGGGCACCCTCCTTTGGCATCTCCAGCCACTGGGGCCAAGCCTTGCTGCCACTGCTGCAGCTTCGCTGCTTTCTGTGCCTGCACTCCCACAGCTGCTGGGGAACACAAGGGCACAATTCCACTCTGGCTCTCAATTACACTCACACAATGGGCTGGGGGAGATTGGAATATCACACAAAAAATGGGCTGGTGCTGGAACATATACTTAGTTTAATTTTTTTTAAATTTTCTTTCCCTACTCAGGCTTTGTTTGCCTGTGTCTTGGAGAAAGAAATTTTAAAGGGTTTTTTTAAGGGATGTTACACCACTCAACAGAGATGAGTTTAACATCTCCACACCCACCCCAGACAGTGCCCTGGCCTAGCTGGCAACATCTGCTCTAGATTAGGATGAGAAGGTAATGCCGAAGTTCAGACCTAATTAACATCAGAGGAGAAATCCAGGTCCAATAGGAAACCAAATAGGAAGAACTACACAACTTGAAAGTTATGAATAATAAACCAATGGATTTCAATGGATTCAGACTGCATGAAGTTTAGAAAGAGTCTAGTAAAACTCACGTGCCTTGGAATCATTTTCTCTGCATACCTTGGCTATGCGAGGATGAAATTATTTTTGTTGCACATCTTGGCAAGAATCAAGTAATGCCTTGACTCTCTAATGCTAAAGATATCAAGTTAAAAGCAGATAGTGCGTGGGGGGGGGCACCCACGTGAGTCATGCAATGGCTGCTCTGCAAGAGAAGCATCGGTTTCAGGCTGTGAGTGAATGTGAGTGAATGAATGAACGTATACGTACTGTTAGTTAAAAGTTTGACTTTATTTTCTGAGAAATTGTATTGTTAGAAAAGTTTCCTGTGCTGTGGGGAGGGTACATAATGTTTAAATTACCAAAGAAACTAGTAAAAAGAAGGCAAAGGTCAGGGATAAACAAACTGGCAGATATTCCCTGGGACGCTTAAATTTGCCAGCCCTTAAATTAATTCATAAATTCAGAAAAAACAAGTAATCCAGGGAACGGGGAGTATGCCATGTGTCGGGCAGGAAACACAGAACACCTAAGGGTAAAAGGTTTTAAAATATCAGAACCCCCAGACACAGAACAAGAAAAGAAAAAAAAAAAAAAAGGGCTGAGACCCTCTAAAAATACTGCTTACCCCGTTAGCATCGGGTTTCCCCAGCCCCGGAGTTTCCCCAGTCCCAGAACCGAACCTCTGGCGGCTCCTCCCCAGCCTCAATCCCGGCTGCCGCAGCTTTTTCACCGGTTGCTCTGGCCGTGGCCCCACTGCCCTGGTCGCCCGGGCTGCGCTGGCCTCCCCGCCTGTGCTGGCACAGCCCACGCCGGTTCCCCTGCCCGATCCCTACCCGGCGCCATGGGCTGCGTGTGCCCATCCGTGCACTCATCTAACAAAAAGCTCTTTGGCGGTTCCGGCGCCAGGCTCCACCCCCGACACCTCTACTTTGGAGGATCAAATCTCGATCTCTCCCTAAACATTCGTGTTTTAGAGACAAGGAGAGGGAGTGAAGGCTTAACACAGTCCAGATACCAAGAGCAAGCTAAGGATGCCTGTTTGTGCTGTGAAAATAAAAAAGTGTTAAGATTTATAGTAAATAAAAGGATAAAAAAACCTTTTATTACAAAAATATGTAAGGTGTATAATAACAACAGCAAAAAAGAAAAAGAATTTAAAGTCCCTATCATTAAAAGTGTAACAATTAAGAATGAAACAAAAGTGTAAAAAAGAAATGTCTTGCTGGTTCCTAAAATAAGTAATAACATATTGGGTTTTATTAATAGTAGTAGACCATCTGACTTACTAAGTGAAAACTGTGGAGTGTGTACAAGCTAAGAAAAAGAATAATCATGTAGTGCTTATTGCAACTGTAGACAAGGTAAAAAAAATATAAATGCTAGATGTAAAAAATTGTGTGTGCAAACAGTTAAAAAGCTGGGATCAAACTTCTAGAAAAGAAATAATTCTTTACAGTCTGTCAGTTCCAAGAAATACAGCATAACATTAAGTAATGATCAAATGCGTGTTCTGTGTATAGTTGTGCTTCTCAAATGCTGTAATCCTAACTGCCCAGCCACCACCTGGAATGTGCTGCACTTAGTGAATCATAAAAATCACAAGATAACAGAATGTGTTGAGTTGGAAGGGACACATCAAAGTTAAGTCCAACTTGTGTCTCTGTACAGGACACCCCAACGTTCCCACCACATGCTGAAGAAATTGTGCAAACTTCTTAAACTCTGTCAGGCTTGGTGCTGTGACCATTTTCCTAAGGAGCCTGCTCAGTGTACAACTACCCTCTGGGTAGAAAACGTTTTCCTGATATCCAACCTAACCTCTCCTGAGGTTTTAGCCTCTTTCAGCTTCATGTCATTGACTAAAAACAGTCCTGGCTTTTGTGTAAGGTTTGCAATTATTTGCTAAGTCTTCTGTGAGTGCAATGCCACAGATAAAAGTAAATAAATGTGCTGTGTCGTGTGTTCTAAGGACACCCTCCCCGAGCAGGGAGACAAGACCAAATAACCCACTGTGGTTCCTTCCAACCTGCCACATTCTGTAATTCTCTGATTCCTTGAAGCGTTTTAATGTTTACAGGGGAGTGTGTGTAGAGCACAGTAGCATCTAGTGCTCTGTGAGCACATCAAACTGATATGGCTTATCCTGAAAACAAAATTAATGCAATAAACAAGACAATGCTGAAACAAAAGTCAGCAGCAGCTGCCCCAAGTGAAGATACATAGAATAAACCATTATAAGAAGAATTTAAGAAACAGCAGTTAAAATTAAGAAAGATCTCTGAAGTGTCTTGCTCCTGGCAGCGTGCAAGAAAGTAAGAAACAGGAGATGTTGCATTATCTTGACACACCTGCTACATATAAACTGTGATGGCTAATTTAAAAAAAAGTCACTTCAGCAGCTTTTGTAGTAGTTAAAATTCTAAACAATTAGTGTTGTTAAATTCTCATTTTTTGTGTTGTTTTATGTGTATTTATTTACTATTTCAAATGTCTTTAGCCTCAGTGCTTGGGCAGCCTGCCTGTTTTGTGTACAAACAAAAACACTAGCAACTGAGTTTGAGCTTTTGCATCTGACGAAAGACTCTTCCTCTTTCAAACAAGAAGATCAGGACTGTTTCGGTCAGAAAGCTCTCATATTCTGGGCTTAACGTGTCGCTTATATAATAACCTTGCTTTGAAATGGGAGTTTCTAGTGCCTGTCAAATGGAAAATACCTAAGAAACAGTAAAAATCTACAGTTGAGAAGTGTCAAAGATTTACCTGAAAATTAGCAAAAAGTGTATCCATATTGTACTGAGTTGTGGTGGTGTCATTCCAATGGTGGGTATCTCCCATTTGCATTATGTGTCCAATGTAAAGAAATGAATATAAGGAAACTGTTAAGGTACTTAATACCCTATCAGCGCAAGGAAAAATCGAAACTGATGATCATAACTGGAGGGAGTTATTTAAGAATGGAACAAGAGGAAAGAAGAAAGCCAAAGCAGAGGTACTGGCAAAAGAGTTCCAGAAAGGGTTGCGTATACCGTGCTGTTACTGCTGTACCTCGTACTGGAATGTTACAGCTAAAAGCTGGGACAAAATTAAGAAACGCTACCAAAAGAGGAAGACAAAGTGGGAGACTCCAGGACATACTCCCTGCTGCCGAGAAGATTGAACAAACCTCGGCTACTGGTAGCAACCCCGTAGGCCTTGAGGGAGGTAGAGGGATGAAATTAGTCATGGAAGTCATCCTATTGCTAATTATGATAAAAGGAAACAATGCTGATGCTTGTTCCCAGTGTTACCAGACAATCAGGTACGGCAGACACATGGTATCCACCCCTGCCTTCCGCATGCATATTAATTGGACCCGCTATAATAAGCACAACTTAGAAAGCTGCACTATCATGGGAAGAAATTACTGGGTAACCACCAGTTTGGGAAAAGGAGGGTGGGCTCCATTGGCATGCCAAAGTTGCCCAGTAGGAGAAGCATACCTCTGCTTCACAAAAGAAGGTATGTGAGGATATTCAGATCAGGGAGGAGTGCAAGATCACTACAAGGAGGAATTGATAAAGCGTTAAAGGGAACAAGGACAAAGCGTGACAGAATTTTTAACTTGTACAAGAAACTGAAACAATAACTCAGCAAACGGGCCTTACCCACCTCAGGAAATAATGTATTTGTAGAATTAATGAAAGAAATTACTACTGAAATGAACTGAAGTCACTGTTGCATCTATGGAGGAATGCAAATGACTGAACAATGGCCACGGAGAGGGGAGGGATTAGACCCAGAGCAGTTACTGGAATCAAATGGAAATATTGAGGGGAACCAACAGACCTGAAGGGTGGGTTCTAAATCATGAGGTAATAGGAGAAGTATGTATAACACATCAGGGAACTAACTTTACCCAATTTGTGGGGCACATTCCCTATAAGACCATACTGATTACAAATACAAGCAGTCAGTCTTGGTGGCCTGAAGCTCCAAAAGGATATTGGGGAAAGTTAAGTAAAGGTAATTGTATAAAAAACAATAGTACAGGTCTATGCTGGTATAATAAGAATAGAGCTAACCCATATGAAGAAGTAAAAAATGTAAGCATCTACCGGCAACAACCTAAATCAGTTAAACTAAGCTGGAAAGCCCCAGACAAAATGTTTTGGAGCTGCAGAAAAAGAGCTTATAATACCTTACCAGAAAGATGGTGAGGGACGTGTACTCTAGGGATTATCCAGCATGCATTTTTTACATTACCGAAAGAAAAAGGTAATAGAGTGTTAGGAGTTCCCTTGTATGAAAATTTGTATCAAAACAAAAGCAGCCCTGCCATAGGGGGAACACAAATCTCAAATGACAATGAAGGGCCCCCAGAACGAATTATCGAGTACTAGGGACCAGACCTGGGTTCAAGATGGGCTATCTCACTCCAATTTATTTGCTAAATAGAATTATCAGACTACAAGCTGTAACAGAAATTGCTTCCAATTGAACAGCCTGAGCAATAGAATTGAGAGCTAAACAACTTACTCAAACTAGAGCAGCAGTATACTAAAATCAACTAGCCCTTGACTATCTATTAGCTGAAGAAGGAGAAATGTGTAGAATTCTGAATGCTGCTCAGAAATTGATAATAATGGTGAAGTAATTACTAAAATTGTGGAAGGAATAAAACAGCCCATGTACCTGTACAAAACTGGAACTCCATGCTTAATAATAATTAGTGGAATAACCTATTAGGGAGAGTGTAGTGAAAAAAACTAAGTTTTATGTTAACATGTGCATTATTAGGACTACTGTTCATCCCTTGTCTTGTTCCACGGTCCATTCGACTAATCCAATCGGTGGTTCAAGGCATGCAAGTTGCTACAATACCAATGGATCCTGAGTTGACAACAAAACTATTGGCAGGGAATGGATTATATATAGCACAAGAAGTACTGAAAAAATTTGAAGCCCAAATACAAACCAATGGGATAAAAAAAATGAAGTGGGGAAATTGTGACAATTTCATAAAAGTATTCGGGTTTGTATAAACCAGAATACTAGGGTCGGAAGTGAAGCATAGACACTAGATAGAAAAAAAAAAAAAAAAGACTAAATAATTCTGTTTTAAATCCCCCATTACGAATGTTACATTTTCTAAATAAGTTGTATCTAGTACCAGTTTGCAAAATCAGACTTTCCAATAGTCTGATAGATTTTGCAAGCTCAGATTTCTTGTCTTTGTTTAATCAATGCTGCCTATCTACAAAGGGCAGACTTCCAGATTTTTGCTTTGTTTTATCTTTGTAGATAAAACCAAGACCAGATTGTTATCTATGAGACTGACTATCACCCAGAGACTTTACAGATGTTTATTCAACCACCACTGCTTACCTGGCAAAATTATGACAGCAAAAAACCCAAAAGTTATTGATTACAAGGAGAGACCATACTATAAGAAGAGGCTGCAAACCAAGGTTCAATGGAGCGTGGAGTGGGCGGTGACGCCTCACCTTCCCCAGCGCTGCATGCTCCGTCTATCCAATATAAAGGAATCTAAATTTTACTGAATATCAGCACTTCTTGTTTCTCATTTATAACACCTGCGATTATAGTGCTCTGGTTTATCTGATGATAAGTTAAATTAATTTCCCAAGGTCAAGTGTTGGGCCCGCGACCAACTGTCCCCAGCCTTATCCAGACCCTCGAACCTTTCATTATGTGCTCTGTTCCCCGCCCAGCGTGAGGAGGGAAGTGACAGATTTTGACCTCTCACAGGCATCCTTTGCTCCGGCCCGGACTGCTGAAAAGGCTGCAGGTGGGTCCCGGCTCCATCCCGGACTCACCCCCAGCTCCCACCGCCCTCAGCTCCCGCTCACCCCAAGCTCCCGGCGGTTCAGGGCAGCAGCGGTTCCTTGGCCCGATGCCCGGGCCGGGCCCAGCGCGGGAGCCGCTCCTCAGCCGAGGTTTCCGAGAAATGGAGGAGCTCGGGGAAAGGGACGGGGAGACCGTGCCGTGTGCAGAGCCCGCCCCTCGCTGCCATTGGCTGATTCTGCTGTCACTCCTCGGTTCGACCGCGCGGATTCGGCAGAACAGAGAAAAGCCCGTCCTGGGGCCGCTATTGCCAGAGCGCCTGTGCGGGCCCGGAAGCAACCGGAGTGCGGTGAGTCGCTGCTCCGGCAGCGGCTCCTGCCGAGGCCCCAGAGAGAACGAGACCGCGGGCAGCCGCTCCCGTCGCGCCCTCAGTCCAGGGGAAAGACGGGCCGGGCACGGCACAATGAACCCGCCAGAGCCCCCTGCCGCCCCCTCCACCCGCAGAGAGCCCCGAGCCCCCGCAGAACCGAGCGCGGCTCCCACCTGCGCTGGGACCGCCTCCGAGCTCCGCCGGCGCCTCACCGGGCTCCGGCCGCTGCCGCTGTTCCCGGGTCCGCAGAGAAACTCCGAAAATGGCGCCTTTGGCCCCGGGGCCGGGCTTGTCCCCGCTCTGCCCAATCAGCGTGCGAGAACCGAGGAGTGATAGCAGAATCAGCCAATGGCAGCGAGGGGCGGGCTCTGCACACGGCATGGTCTGCCCTCCCTTTCCCCGAGCTCCGCCATTTCTCGGAAACCTCGGCTGAGGCGCGGCTCCCGCGCTGGGCCCGGCCCGGGCATCGGGCCAAGGGACCGCTGCTGCCCTGAATCGCCGGGAGCTTGGGGTGAGCGGGAGCTGAGGGCGGTGGGAGCTGGGAGTAAGTCCGAGATGGAGCCGGGACCCACCTGGAGTCTCGGCAGGAGCCCGCGGCGCGCAAGGGATGTTTGAGAGAGACCCCGGGGCTGTGCGGGAAAATTCATGTGGCCAGAGGTTTGTATGCACAAAGGAGACAGAGTAAAAGTGCCTTTATTCATGAACAATGGGAGTGGCTATGGGCATTTGCCATGCGGTCTCTAAAACGCAGCTTCCTTTTTATCCTCATTTTCCCGGCTGCATCTCCCTCTCCCTTTCCCCACTGGCTGAGGCACTTGGAAGGTTCAGATTTCCCCATCCGCCTGCTGCATGTCCCCCTTAATGTGCACCCCTCCTTTAGTAGAACATCCGATATTCCCGGCTCTGTTAAGTGTTTCTCGAAGTTCAGGAATTGAGCAGGATCTTAGCTGAGCAGCAGTCCGTGTCAATTAGTAACATTTCTGAAACTGAAGATTTCTTCCATTGCTTCCCCATGTTCAAGTTCCTGGCCCCATCTCCAAACACTCATTGACTCTATTTTTTTTCTTCCTGGTCCTCTTTGTTTTTGTGATTATTCTCAGTGCCCTCGCTCCCTGTCCTTTTGTAGCCGTTTGTGGATCAGGAGGCCTGGCTGCCACCTGCATCCCCTTGCTCAGCTGCTGAATGACCTGCACTCAACAAGGTGTCGTGCATGGTAAAAAGATGAGAGTTGCTGAAGCACATCAGAGGAAGAGCAGCATTCGTTTAAGCCATGGTCTGCCACGGAAACACGAAAATGTGTCCCATTCCCATCCCTTCTACATTTGGGCTGGAATATGAGCAACTTTAGTATTTCCTTTGTTTTTCTTTGGTATTTTCTTTGGTTTTTTTTACCACTCTCAGTTATCATCTATGTGCAAACAGCATTTAGTTTTCCACCAAGGTTGCCTTCTTCCTTGGTGATTCTGTGAGGAGCTGCACCTGTCTGCTTGGTTATTATTTAGAGAACATCTTGTAACCTAATTCTGTAATTCAAAGGATAAATGGGTACTTTGCCCCAGCCGTGTTAATCTGCATTTCTAAAGCTCCTCCTAGAAGATCCATGCATAAACAAGTCTCATCAATCTCTCCTAGCCTGGCTCTGGAGCTCTGTCACTTGAATGCAGCCATGGGTTTGTTCCCAGCCCCTGTGCAGGCTGTTCGAACAGGAGGCTGGGTTAAACCCTTCCCCTGTACTCAATTCTAAATCCTCCTGTGCCACTGAACAAGTTTCATTCTGTAATAACTGAGCACTGCTCATCCATGTAGAGGCTCTTCTGGTTATCAAAGCTTTAACTTGGTGCCAGACTTGAACTACAGGGAATCCTCCTGCCATCAGTTTTTGGGGCTCAGGTCCCATTAAAGCTGTGGCTTCACAATTCTGCAGACAATGAGGTCACCCTGGCCAGTGGGTTAAACATTTTAGCTTGAGAATTCCTTTTGCATGGCCCTGTTTAACATCCGCATACAATTCAAATTTCTTTTCTGAGTCTGGAAGAGCCATGGCTGAGGCATCAATTACTTTGTTTTTTCTTTTTCTCAAGTTTTGTTGGTTTTTTTGTGTCCCTACCACAACATTGGACCTATTTGGATTTAAAAAGTCATACAGTTTTCTGGCTCTAACAGAATTCTCAGTCTCCAGGACATGTAATTCCCTATTAATCTTCAGCTCCATTTCAGTTCTGGGTACCTTTACTTCTGTGATTCCCAGGTCCTCCTCTGGGGCAATACCCCAGAAAATCCAGTTTAAATATGTCCCAAATATTTAGCCTTTTTCTCCATCATTTGTGCTATTTTTTCAAATACTCAAAGATACTTTTTAGCCTGGACATTCAGACATTTCACAGGGGCTTCTTCTATCACTTCTTCTTTTTGTCCTTATTGGAGCAAGTCATCCACATCCTGCATTAACCCCATCCATGGGGGTGGGGTAAAATCTTGTGATATTTTCTGCAAGGCTTGCCCCATTAAGACTGGTGCTTCTGTGCATCCCCGCAGAAGGACCGTCCATGTCTTGACCATTTTCCCTTCTACCTCTTGTTCCCATTCAAAGTCAAAATACAGTTTACCATGCTTTGTGAGTGGGCATCCTCAGAAAAGCATCTTTGACCTCAGGTACTGAATGGTGTCAGTGTGAGGAGGGAACCTGGTTCAAGGATTTAAGGATCTGGGGCCCCCTTGGGCCCTGGGGTTCATCCCTCAGGGACTGTAGAAACTCTGCCATGGCCTTTGCCTTCACCTTGGCCTTTTCCTCATCCCTTCTTGCTTTCACCTCTGCGCCCGCTCCTGCTGCTCCCCAGCACAGAGAAATCCCCTGAAATCCTGATCTCCTTGTTTGCCTGTCCTGAGAACTGGGGATACAGAGGATCTCGATCATCTGGCAACTTCTGAGGATAAAAGTGTGCTGAAAAACATCCCCATCCTCAGTATTTTTCTCTTCCTCCTCTTTTATATCATTCTTTTTCTTACTACATGGATTGCTCCTGCTGCTTCTTGCCTGAACCATATTCCTGCTCATTTCCCCTTCATCCAATCTCTTCCCAGCACACCAACACCATCCATCCCCTGTTGTCTAAATCCCTTCTGGACTTCCCTTATTGGCCCCTTGGTTGTCCATATCCTTCATTACCCCTGGGAAAGTGAAAACTCCCTCAACCTGCTCCCAAGGGACGCTTCAGAGGTATTTTGAAATAATCATCCCTTCTGCTGGGAGCTGGAGCTCCCAGTGTTCCCACCTGGACCCCACCTGCGACTCCCCCAGGCCCCAGCACCCCCACAAGAGGAATTTGGGGAGGTGGGAGGGGGGCAGTGCCAAGGCTGGGAGCTCTGTCATGTTGGGAGCGGCTGCAGTGGGGGCCGAGTGTGGGCGGGAGCAGCCGAGAGCCCAGCGCTGCCCCAGCCCGAGCTGCCCCAGCTCCATCCCTGCCCCTGTGCTGGGGTGCTGTGGGTCTGGGGGGAAGAGGGAGCCGGCAGTGGGTGCTGGGCCTGGGGGCAGCAGGAGAAGGGAAGGAGAAACAGGGTTGAAGAAGAAAATGGTGAATGGTGGGAGGAAAAGGTAGGATTGTGCACGAGGAGTGGGAATAGTAGGAAGAATTGGAGTGTGAGGGAGAGTAGGAACACAGGAGAAGGAGGAGCAAAAACAGGGAGCAGCACAAGGTTCCACCCCTCCCTGTATTTGCAGCCTCTCCCCAGCACTAGGAGTGTTGCCCCCCCCATATGCAGCAGGTGACCAGAGAGGGTGATCCACTATTTTCACAGAGGTGAATCTTTGTGTTTTGGAAATTCATTGAGTAAAAGGTTTGTGCTTTGTTTTTTTTGCAGGGCCTGAATCTTTGTATTTTGTAGGGGTTTTTTGCCGAATTTTGCTGTTTGCGCTGAGTTTTTTTTGTGTTTTGAAGATTTGGAGAATTTTCAGTTGGGATCTTGGTGTTTTAGAAGTTCTTACGGATACAAGATGTTCAGTGATTTCTTGAGATGGACTTGGGCATGGAGGAATTCCTAGTCCATGGAGCTCTCTTCTTGTTTTTTCCTCCAGAACCAGCTTCTTCATTCCTAAGGCATAAAGGGATGGAGAATGACGAAAAGTCCCAGAGATCCCTCACAGGAACGGGTTGCAAACCCAGCCCAGGGAGCTGCGAGGAGGAAAGACCCTCCCTGAGCCGGGAAGGCGGCCAGAGATCCAGGCAGAGCTCAGAGCTAGTGGAGAAGCCCCACAAGTGCTTGGAATGTGCCAAGGGTTTCAGCTACAGGTACATGCTGATCTGGCACCGTGTGGCCCACACTGGTGAAAAGCCCCATGAGTGTGGGGAATGTGGGAAGGGCTTTAGAGACATCTCCCACCTGATGCGGCACCAGATGATCCACACTGGGGAACGGCCCTATGAGTGTGGGGAATGTGGAAAGGGATTCAGAACAGCTCTGTCCTGCTCCGGCACCATATTATCCACACTGGGGAAAAGCCCTATGAGTGTGGGAAATGTGGGAAGAGCTTCGCCGACATCTCCAATCTGATGCAGCACCAGGTGATCCATGCAGGGGAACGGCCCTTCTGCTTGGAATGTGGGAAGAACTTTGGGCAGAACTGCAACCTCAGAAACACCAGCACATCCACAGCAGGGAGAGGCCCTACGAGTGTCCCGAGTGTGGGAAGAGGTTTCAGACCAGCTCCAATCTCCTGAGACATGAGCGGATTCACAGAGAAGAGAGGCCCTTCCGCTGCCCTGAGTGTGGGAAAGGATTCAAGCAAAACTCTGACCTCACTGTCCACCTGCGCATCCACACTGGGGAGAGGCCCTATGAGTGTCCTGAGTGTGGAAAAAGCTTCTCACCGAGTGGGAACTTGACCCAACACCAACGGTGGCACCACTAAGGGAAGCCCTGTAAGTGCCCCAAGTGTGGGAAAAGCTCTGTGGAAACTCTTCCAGAAAAGTTTCTTCCCTCCCACCCAAGCTCATGGATCCTCGGATGGCATGGACAAGGAAATGCTTTTCTTCTCAACTTGATTTGCTTTTTATTTCTCTTCATCCGTTTAAAACATCCAACACTAAAAATAAAGACACTGAACTAAGACATGGGTGGCGACATGGAGGCACATAGACGTGGTGGAACACAGACACGAAGAGTGGGATCACATGGACATGGAAGGGGACATGGCCGTTCATGGGGTCATGAGGGGACATGGCCATGGATGGAGATGTGGGAGACAATGAAAGGGATGGAAAGATGCTGGGGATACAGCCATGGGTGAGGATATGGTGGGACATGGCCAGTGCCATGTGGGAACATGGCCACAGCCAGTGCCATGGGGGAAACTTGCAGGGGCTGTGGGGGATGCTGGGTTTGTGGGAGTTGAGTGTTCCTGGGACGGACTTGGGGCTTGCTGAGGGCTTTGGGGGACCCCGGGCCGAGCGGCTCCAGCTACCCTGGGAGACCCTGGTGGAGGTTCTGGGGCAGCAGCTCAAGGATCCCCTGCCCTGGAGCCCCAGCCAGGCATTGGGCTCCTGGAAGGGAATGAACGTCCTTGTCCCCTGGAGGCAAGTGCCAGCACCCCCAGGGTGTCAGGGGCAGCTCAGAGTCCACAAGAGGGAGGAGAAAGCCAGACAGAGCTTTCTCCTTCCAAAACTATACCCTAAAAATCACAGACCTTAGGCATTCCTCCCAGGAAAAAGCGGCAATTAGGTGCCTGAATTGTGAGATGGGGTGTATGGGACCTCCAGAGTAAGGAGGAGGTGTGTGGAAGCCCCAAAACCAAGCATGTGGGTTGCGGTGGTGGAATGGGGGTCAGTGGAGAAGGGTGGAAGAGCATGGGAAAATAAAAGCTGGGACCCCTCCAGAGTGGGGGAGGGGTCTGGGACCCTCAAATTGCATTGGTAGGGGTCCCACTCGTCCTTTCTAGTCTTGCCTCCTCTTTCTGTTCTTTCTGATTCTTCTTCCTTTGCCCTCCTCCTCCATCCCTTCTCTTGTTCTGCCTGGGCCCAGCGCCCACCTTTGGCCTCCTTGTTTTCCCAACACTCTCGCATCCAGCAGGAGGAGCTGAGATGGAGCCGGGGCAGGTTGGGCTGGGGCAGTGCTGGAGTCTTGGCCCAGCCTGGGCACCTCCCATGCGCCACCTCCCCAAATTCCCCTGGCAGCTTAGGGGGTTTCTGGCACATTTGGGGTTGGCCTGGTGCCATGTTGGGGTTCAGATTCCTCCCAAGGCCCCTCAGAGCGGGGTGAGAATGGGGGAACACGACCTTTCCTGGGGGTCCCCATTCCCAATCCATGCCAGGGCCTGTTCTGCGCCCCCCTTCCCCGATCGTGGCTCTCCCCATGGAGTCCCTCCAACTTCTTCCCCACTGGCCCAAATAAACAGGACCAGGATAACTGGGAGGCTTTATTGGGAATACTGGGAGCAGCCGCTCGGGGGCAGAGTGACACCTGGCTGGGGGTCCCCAGGGGGAGCACGCACGTTCACCCAAGACCTGCTGGTCCCCAGACAGATGAGCTCCCAGTACCACCAGTACAGCCCCAGTTCCCCCGACACACCCCATCCCCAGCAGCCGTGCTGTGCTATAGAGGGGCTCTCGGCAGCCCCGCCCGGGCGGTGCTGGGAGCACAAGTCTAGACTGTTCATACTATGGGCGGGGCATAAGAACCCGTACAAGTGAGTCCATTACAAGCCATTTAGAACACTCAAAATTGGCAGGAAGCATCAGAATTCTCCCAGAAAAGGGGTCACTTCCGCCCATAAACTAACTGGAAATTCCCCAAAGCCCCTCCAAAGTTTATAACCCCCTAAAACTGGTGAAAAGCTGCAGGATCTTCTCTAATATGGGTTCCCCATGTCCTTCCCTGTGGGGCCCCACTCCAATGTCAGAGCCTGTTGGAGTGCGTAAAATACAAACCTCTCTGACTCCCTCAGAGAGAGAGAAGAATGCAGGGACTGAATTAAATCCTTCAGAGAAATTAAAATAAAGCCATACAGACGTGAAGTGGAAATGTTAAGTTTTAAGTAAATAGGGATATTATTAAGTCACATAGATATGCAGTAGAAGTTGTAGTTTTAAGTAAGAATATACATAAGTGCCTTAAAGGAGTTAAAAGCCCTAAAATCTAGTTAAAAGTGTAGAAATACAGCCCCAGACTGTCCTAGGTTACAATGTAAAGATGTGCCCAAAAGCATGTATTCTATCACCATCTTCATGAATGGTGGATGCCAAATGGGGCAGTGTTCCTTATCTTTGTAAGAGGTATCCTCTGCTAATGGGCCATCTGTTGAAAACCAGATGGGGCAATGTTCTTTATCTTTTCCATGACCCATTCTTCCTTCATGTAGAAATCTTCTCTTAATGGGCCATTGAGTCCCACTGCATGACTGATAAAATTACATCATCCCATTGTGAGGTACTCCACCCAGGGAAAGGAGTCATACATTTCCTACCTAGATAAAAACTAAAGTTTGGAACACCAAGGCAGCCCTTACCCACTGGTTTCCAGAGGACAAGAGCTACTAGACCTTTCTACAGGATCACTACTTCAACAAGACCACTTCATCTGGACTGCTACCACCACCCTAACTAGCAGGGTGTCAGGTTGTATTTTGACTCTGTCAGTGGTTTTCATTTGTGCTATTGCGTGTATTTTTTTCTTTTTCCTATTAAATTATATTTCTAACTTGAAGTCTTTCACTTGCCCTCAAACCACTACACAGACATAATGAAAACATAGTAAGAACATTGCTTATATTTTCTAAATAGAATAGATAGAACCATTTACATGTATGTATGCATAAAACATGACCATACTTTCATACTCTAGAACAAAGATTCTAGCAGGTTTAGAAGGAATTTTTTAGGTTCATGTTTTTAGCTCATTGGATGATTTGCAAATAAAAATCCCTGTGTGGAGACAGAGAAAGGCATTCCCAAATAGTGAAAGTAACTCCTGTTCTGTTCAGTGGGTCAGCTCTGTGCCCTCTCCCTGTCTGTCAGCCTTTCGGTCACTCCCACCCGGTTTCCCTGTTGGCCCTTTTGCCCTAACCCCACCCTTGTGACACCGCCATGTCTCCTGGTAATTGGTCCCCGATGCTTTCCCCAACTGCTCATCCCATGTACTTACCTGGCCCCTCTAAAAGCCCTTTTGCCTTTGTTCTCTGAACCATGGACGGTGCATACGCGTGGCTGAAATAAAGATTTCTGTGAAACCCCTGCAAAGGCCCTTCCTGCTCCTTTACTTGCTTTCACCCCAACAACACCAAATGCAAAAAATGACCCATCAAACAGGGGCTTCTATGGATGGACCACCCCGAGAGTGTTTTTTAACCTTACTGTGGTGAGTTTGAAACTTTGGGACACTCTTCGCTTTTTCTCCTTTTACTCTCACGTGCTGGGAAGAGACTTGGGGTGAAAAAATGTCAGTAAGATACAGCTACTTTCAGCGGGAAATCTGCATCGAATTTAAAAACACTCTTCGTGGCAGCAATTCTGAGTTTTTAAAGGGGGATTTGAAGCTTTTAGTACACTGGTTGTGTGAACATTATCCTGACATTTCACAGAAGTAATTTCTAAATGATTTTTTGCAAAATGAAGACTTTCCAGTGATAAAAATTTTATGTTTGTTTATTTTAATTGCTGTAGGTGTTCAGCTTTTAATGAATGTAAAGAAAATTCTGAATGCCAGCCAAAAACCTCTCCTCTGCGTTCCCCTCTCCCTACACCCTCTCTGCTGTCGCAAGAAAAGTTTTCTTCTCCAAGTTTTCCCATCCTTACCCGGGCTCCACAAAATAGCGCAGACTACATGGCGGGAGGCACAGGGTCTCCTTTTGCTCCCCTTTCTGAGTCGGGTCCCTCCCCTCCTGGTTGGGACCCTGCCCCCAAGAACACCCCACCCCCCGGGCTGCTGTGCCGAGCAGCTGCCGCCACAAAAAGATCGCGGCCAACCCGCTGCCGCCCGGCCGGAGCCACCTGGAGCCGCTCTCGGCAACCCCACCAGCTCCAAGCCAAACAGCGAAACAGGAGCCAGGAGCAGCGACCTGGCCTTGGAAGTTCAGCGCCAGAAGCCTCGCCACCAGCAGCAGTGCGAGCTGCACCGCCAGCGTGCCGCTCCACCCGCTCGCCAGCTGTGCTGCCCCTTCACCTGTGCAGCCAGAAGAGAGAGCAGGAGAAGCTGCCTGCCACAAGCTGCCCGCCCACCCGCCGCTGAGCCCCGCGCACCCAACCCCACTGGCGCGCACCGCAGCGCGGGCACGGCGCCGCCCGTCCCGCTCAGGCTCTGCCGCTTCCTGCCCACAACAACAACAGCAACACCAGCAACAGCCTCGCCAACACCAGCACACCCAGCAACACAGCCATGGACACAAACTCACTGGCAAAAGTAAAAAGGTCATTGCCACTAAAGTTTTGGGAACTGTCAAACGGTTCAATGTGAAAATAAGTATGGATTCGTCACCTGAAATGGGACCAAGGAAGATGTGTTTGCCCTTCAAACTGCAATAAAAAAAAATAACCCCAAAAATTGTCTCTGCAGTGTAGGAGATGGAGAATTTGTAGACTCTGATACAGTACAAGGAAGAAAAGGCCCCCAAGCCGCAAATGATACAGACCTAATGCAGCCCTGGTGCAAGGAAGCATTCATGCACCAAACTGCAACTACTATCCAGATCCTAAAAAAGAGACAGTCCCTGTCCTGAGGGACAAAATGGGTTTATGGATGGGTCTGCAAGGGCAGGAGAAGGGAAAAGAATTCCAAGACACGCTCTGATTAAGTAAAGGGAATTAGACCACGACTTACACTCTGCCTAAGGAGTGCAAAGAAGCACCAATGGTGGCCAAGTGCCGTGGCCCATTCCAAGTGTCCCTGAGCATAGAAAAAGCCCCAGCACAGCTTAGCACGGGGGGGCCCCTCACCCTGGGCTCAGGGGCTCTCAAACCCCGCAGATTTGCACTTCCCGGCTGCAGCACCAGCATGGGAGGCCCCACTGAGCCTGCACTGAAGGCAATGCAGCAGCAGCCAGGGCTCCACAGCGGGGGAAGCCCCTGGGCCTGCCCACACATCCTCTGCTCAAATCCTCTGCCTGGGCACCCTCCTTTGGCATCTCCAGCCACTGGGGCCAAGCCTTGCTGCCACTGCTGCAGCTTTGCTGCTTTCTGTGCCTGCACTCCCACAGCTACTGGGGAAAAAAAGGGCACAATTCCACTCTGCCTCCCAATTACATTCACACACTGGGCTGACTGGGATTCGATTGTTGCAAAATGTACAAAATTTAAATTTTTAAAAAGTCTTAATTTTGGACTCGAGCTTGGTTTGCCTTTGCCTTGGGGAAAGGAATTTTAAAGTAAGTTTTTAAGGGATGTTACACCATACAGCAGAGATAAGTTTAACATCTCAACAGACTGGGAATAGCCCAAAAGACACCCACAAATATAACGACCATTAAAAAAACATCAAGAAGAAAGAAACAACAGCAGTTGTTAAAATTACTAACAAAACAGAACAGATTACTCAGTTTCAGTCCTTTCTTTAGCTGTGAGCACGCTCTCTCTCGGCGGGAGCGGAGGCGGGAAGGGGCGGCTGCGGCCGCGCTGGTCTCGGGTGGGAGCGGCTGGAGCGGGCAGCTCCTCGCTCAGCGTTGGTGTCTGGGTGATTCGCTGTGTCCGCAGAGGCAGGAGGCTGCAGCGGGGCAGATGCAGGGCAGGTGATCGCAGAGGGTCTGGCTCTCCTGCCTTCAGCCGCGTGGCTCCAAGACCGGGGGGATCCTCCTCCCAGCTCGCTGGAAACACGAGTCCCCTCCGGAAGCACGAGAGCCCCTCTCCAAGCCGATCCCACCTACACCTTTTGTCCAGAGCCAGCAAAGATCCACGGTGTAACCGGCCAGCTCCATTGGCATGACAATGGGAAAAATTCTTTAAATTGACACAGTAATAGGGAAACACTCAACCCCCAACAATTCTAAAATTGCTAAAGCCAACACTGTAATATATTTATCACCGTGGCCTTCAGCTTAGAGCCAGGCTTGGGCTAGTGAGTGTGCCTGGATCAGCTATTGGGCTTAGGTGCAAGGATGGTGTTGGCCTTAGGGCAGGAACTGGGGCTGAGTTTTGGAGTTCAAGCTAAAGCTGGCATTGGAGTGTGGGCTGGTGCCCAAAGCTGTACTTAGGGCTTGAGACTGCCATGGAGGTTGGGCTTAGAGTTGTAGCTGGGGCTGGCTTTGGGTCAAACGTGGCATTTGGTTTAGGGCTGAGCATTTGGCAAGTGGCTGGAATTGTCGTGGACTTGACAGTTAGGGCTGGGTTTTAGATCCGAGCTGGAATTGGGGCTAAGGCTTAATGTGCCATTTGCCTTAGGCCTGGCCTTGAGGTTGGCTCTGGGGCTGCACCAGTCTGGCACTGGGATGAGATTAAATCCGGGAGCGTGAGTGTGTCTCACCATGGAGTGAGATTGAGATCAGGATCAAGGTGAGCTTTGGGACCGAGCGCTCGCCCAGACGGACAGGGGAGATGTCACTGCAGGATGTCCCTGGCATTGTCACAGCCCTGCTCAGGCAGCACCAAAAGGCAGCACGAGCTGGCTGGTCCAAAATCCACGTTCTACCTAGGATATCCCTCTGTCTAGTCTGTTTGGCTCTCCTGAAAATGCTCCCTTCAGGCTCTTTGTCACCTCCTCGATGGCAGAGCATGGGATATTAAGTGGCTGAACACAAGTGGCTCCAGGACACTTCCTGCCGGGACACTTGCCTCTGGGAACAGCTTCTTGGACATGGCTAGGCTCCACTTTTTACTTCCAGGCATTTCCTGCCCATCTGCATCTTCAGGGTTGAGGCTGTTTGTCTCATAGCCGTGGCTCTGAGGGAGCAGAGACGCCTGTCCAAAGGGCTGCCTCCCTCTGCACTCTGGCAGCTCTCACCGAGGCTCTGCCAGGGGTGAAGGCTCTTGCAGAAATATCCCAAGGCTGGAGATCTCCCTCATCCTGCTCCTCCACTGCTGATGCCACAGAGTTCCCTGCACATAGGAACATCACCTTTTCTTCTGGAGGAACCTGTTCCAGCACAGCACCAAGGGTCTTCTGCTGTGGCATCGCCACAACATCCTTAAAGTCGTGGACTTCAGGAAGTGACAGCTCCTGGAAATTGCTGCTGTGTGTCTGGCTGCAGGAAACCCCTTCTGGAATGCTCTTGGTCTGGATTTTCCTGGCCCATCTGCATTGATTGCCAGCGAAAATCGCGAGGGTGCCGCGTGAAGAGCGGCCCAAAGCGCTGAGCGGCGGCCACCAAACGCAGCAGCACAGCAACTCCCGGCGTTCGCCAGCCCAGAGGAGGCGCGGGCAGCGCGGCCGATGGTGGAGAACCAGCCTGGCCGTGCGGGAGGGCTCTCACAAACCGCGGAGCTTGCCAGCCCAGTTAAAGCTGCTCTCTGCGCTGCCCAAGGTCTCACTCAGGCCCTTCTCCGGGACCCCCCATGAACCCGCCGCAGCCCGAGCGGGGATCGGAGCGGGCGGAGCCGCAGAGCACCGGGCTGGGGGCGGCGGCGCCGGGCGCTGTTCGCGGTGGCGCCGCTGGAGAGCGGGGCTGACCCGGGGGCACCGAACTGTGCCGGGCTCCCCGCGGGATCCGCCCGCAGGAAAAACAACAGGGGGCTGCGACAGCCCAGGGCGGGGAGGGGCTTTTCGGCAGCTGCACCACGCTGAGAAGCCAAAAGGCACCGGGAAGCGGGAGGGTGCCGGGCTGCGTCGGTTCCCCTCTAATACCCGGCACAAAGCTGGAGGACCGGCGCGCCGAGCCGAGGAGAGTGACTTAATATTGAATGAGCAAAGAGTTTGTGAAGTTGAACGAGCCACGTTAATGCTTTGAGAAGTGTTTTGGTGACTGAATGTCGTATTAAACCTCTTGACAGTTTCTGTTACTTTCTAAACTTGCTAGTGAAGGCTTTTTTATTGTTTTGACTTCCTGAGGATCTCTTCTCAGTATTTCTCCAGTACATCCAACTCAGAGTACACAAACAACTATAATTGCATTTAAATGTCTCCTTGAGAGAGTTGTTTGGGGGATGGTGGTCAGGGCTTGTCTGTCCTGCTTGGCACAGCCCAAGCAGGGCTTTCACAGCCACATTCCACACTCCATTTCCCACCTGCAGTTGCTGGTGCCTCTGAGTTCTGCTTCCCCAGCCCCAGGGATGCTCTCCTTGTCTGCCCATTCCCCCACGGTCTCTGGGCAGGGATGACTTCAGTGGGGGCTGCTGACATCCTCAGCAACTTGGAGGCTGCTGCTGAATTTTACCGCCCCAGAGGCTTGTTCAGCCTTCAACTCGTGATTTAAGGAATTCAGTGCCCCAGGGCCATTAATATTCAGAATATCTTAACAAGCCAAGCAAATAATTTGATTTAAGTTTTCATATCTTTTTTGGTTAATTAGACAGATTTCAGAAATGTCTTCAAAATGAATGTATTGTATTTACCAAGATGGTGAGACAACATTTTTTAGGTCCTATTAAGGTTTTTTTTCCATCTTAATACATTGATATGTGCAATCTCAAATTGACACTGAATCCAAGAACCTCCTAATGCGGTCTGAACATATATGAAACACAAGACCCTTTATATCTGATACGCAACAGGATTCTGCCCCTACCCCCCCCCACCCCCGCCCCATTTGTCCCATCCAACCCCTGGCACTCAGAGCAGCCTTGTGCCAATCTGAACTCCCTCCAGCCCTGGCTGTGCCTGCAGCTTTCAGCTCCTTGGCACCAACTCCCACCTACTTTCCTTGCAGAAGGAGCAGCCCGAGACACAGAGGGATGTTCATTACACCCAATAAACCAAGGGAGGGCACAGCTCCATAAATAAGAGAAGTCCAGCCCAAGGAGTGCTGGGCAATGGAGCCACATCCAGGGGTGTCCCCAGGGCTGAGGATTGGGGCCAGGGCAGATAAAGCTCTTTGTTGCTGATCTGGATGAGGCCATCGAGGGCACCCTCAGTCAGTTGCCAGGTCAGCCCAAGCCAAGGCTGGGAATGTGGCTGTGCTGCAGGGCAGGAAGCTCTGCAGAGGGATCTGCACAGGCTGGAGCCATGGGACCAGGACAATTGGATAAGGTTCACCAAGGCCAAGGGCCGGCTCCTGCCCTGGGCTCACAACCACCCCAAATCCCTGGCCGTGCCCTGCCCCTGATCCCCACAGCCTGTCCTTTTTCCTTCATCCCTGCATTGCTGGGGACTTTCTGGGACAAGGGAGCCCTGCTGTGGGGATGGAGAGGGGTGCAAGTGCCACCTCTGCAGTGGGAACCACAACTCATCAGGTTTGTGTCCTTGGGGGTCAGGAACTGGTGAGACTCAGAGGCACAGGAAGGTTTCTCTTCTCTGCCAACAAACAAAAGTTGAACATTATATAATTTAATATCCATCACAGCTCTTCCCTCAGCTCTGTGCCATGTCCCAGCAGGATCTGATGAGTCCACCACCCACAAGGGATTAGTGTGCAAAACCAATTTTAGACAAAGATGATTCTGTGACAGATAGAAATGCTCTTCAAGTGTTATATCAGGATGCTCTGCTTGGAGTGAGGGTTAAACACCTCAAACAATGCCCTATTTTCTTAGCTCTCCATGGTAGAGGGAGAAGTCAGACTAATTTTGATGTTGAGGAAATACTGAAACCAGCCTGACTCATTTTAAGTGCTCCTGTCATGTCTGATCTCCTTTCTTGCCCCTTTCCACCCATTGTGTTTTGTCTCCCCCCAGACCCCCAGTGAAGAGCCTGGCTCTGTGTTCTCCATCAGCTCCTGGCTGGCACTGCCAGGCTGGGATGAGAAGCCCCTCAGCCGTCCCTGCTCCGGGCTGGACAAGCCCAGCTCCCTCAGCCTCTCCTCACAGCCAAAGGGCTCCAGCCCCACCTTGGAGGCCCTTCCCTCACCCTGCTCCAGCTGCCAGACATCTTTCCTGCCCTGAGGAACCCAAACCAGGCCCCAGTGACCTGGATAATCCACGTCCTTGATGTCCTGCTCACACAGCCCTTGCCCCTTGTCTCCGTGTCAGGCTCTGGGGTGAATTTGTGGAACATCCCTGGGGGAGGCTGTGGCTCCAAATGGAGTGGGGGCATACAGAGGGACAGGGAACCCTGCTGGGCATGAATAGCTTTGGACTTCTCTGGGGAAACTGTGAGGGGGGCTTTGGCAGAATGACCAACCCAGTGACCTCACACAGCCCTGCTGTCATGTCAGACATCTGCCCTGTGATGTCACAGTTAGCTCTATGATGTCACAGAGAAAGCCTGTGATGCTCAATGACCTCACATAACCCACTGTGTTGGTTTCACATGCTTGGGGGGAGGGGTGGATTCACCTCAGAGCAGGCCCCCTGAAGCTGGGAAGTGGGAGGGGCAGTCCCGTCTCTGGGAGCTTCCCCTGTGGGCTGCTGCCACCAATCAGAGAGCTGATTTGGTGACGGACAGCTCGGGAAACCAATGAAAAGTTATTTCGCTTTCACAAATCACAGCGGATCAGGTTTTGGGTGCTTGAGAAGAAGAACCTTATTTTTGCCTTGGAGAAATATAGCTCTCTGTTCTGGGACTGAAATGTGAACAGAGACATTTAATAGAGAAAGAGATGACTTTTTGCCTCGGGGAATGAAGCTCTCTGTTCTGGGACTGGAATAAAGACAGAGACATTTGATAGTGAAGGAGATGAAGAGAATCTTGCTTTTTCAGCAGCCTGCCTTTAAAAGTACTACCCCACGTGTGTAACATAACCCATTGCACAGCTCTGAAAGGACTGTGACAGAATGCGAGGAAAGTCATAATCTGCAATAATTTTCCTGGGTGGATGTGGATTGTGAAGGTGAAGACGCCCCCTAAGCCATAACCAAAAAGGGACTTTTCTCTCTTAAGTGAACTGAACTGATGATTTGAATGTATCACTGACTGAAGTGTTCTCTGTATGTTTGTTGGTAAGAGATGTTGAATGAAGGGGAGGAGGAAACAATCTAGGAATCTTATTCTGAATATTTTTTGTGTTATTAATAAATTTCTTCTTGTACCTTTCTAAGTTTAAGCCTTCCTTGTCTCTACTCCTGGGTCCCGTCTCTAAAAGAAATTAAATATATTAAGGTTAGCAAACCCAAGTCAAACCGTGACACCCACTTTGTCATGTGACAGCCCACTCTGTGACCTCATGTTACCAGATGATAAATTGCCCACCCCAGGTGAGCTAACGCAATGCTTGTTCTCCAAATCCACTGGCCTCTGGAAACCACACAATGCCTGTTGTGTATGAAGAGGAACTGGAATTCACCAGCCTCAGTGTCCTGCCAGCTCACCCAGGCTGACTGGAACACTGGAGTCCACGACGACCAAAGAGACCCCCCAGGACAGAAGAATGCATTGGTGTCCTGGTTTAGAGGATAGCTGTCTGCCAATAAAGGCAGGAGCTTCTCTTTGAAACGGAGAATGTAAACCCTCTCCCTCCAAATTATTATCATTTTGAAATTAATGTCTCTCAGGCAAAAGTAGGGTAACTAGGAATAAAAGTTCTTTACTTCTATATATAACAAGGCAAACAAAATAACAACAGCTAGGAAATTAACAATTAAACGGAAAATGAACCCAGTACCAGTTCTTTCGGTTGTGGGCACCTTTCCCCTGTGGTGCAGCCACTGTCCCAGCTGGCAGGTAGGGCTGGACAGCTCCCAGTAGCAGGGGGAGGTGCGGTGATCCCACAGAGCTGCAGGGACGCTGGGGGTGATGGCGGCCGTGTCCTAGATGGGAAGGGTGGAGGAGAGACGCTGCTCATGGATCTGGGGGCACTGTCGGTCCTGGTGCTCCAACAGGATGCGTGGAGGTGGGAGGTCATCTCGGGCAGGGGGTGGTGGGGTCCCCAAGGCAAGGAAAAAAAGCTCCTGGCGTTGGTGTGGCAGAGTGAGGTTTTTCCAGCGACCCTTCTCCTCCAAGCCAAGAGAGTGAGTGTGCACAAAAGGGAGTCCCCCCTTGTTTTACCTGCTCGCCCGGCATCCTGCTAGAGTGTAGGCAACCGGCCCCTAGCATTACAAAGGGAAAAATTCCATAGAGGAGAAAGGGAAAAAAGGAACCAACCCCCAACACCCCCTATCTAGATGGAATAATCGCTGGAAGGGAAGGTAATTATGTTTCTTAATTGCTCTGTCCTTCATCCACTTTTGAGAAGATCTCATTGGTTGCTTATTCTGGGTCCCCTTTTTGCTCTTATCTCGAGTTGCTGTTCTTCTCTGGTTTATCAATTCCAGGCATCTGAAGCAGTTTTGTGCTGGTTTGTTGATCGTTGACTGCATTTCTTGGCCGTCCATTAACTACTTGAATGCCCAGGGGAAGGTGTTAATTGCCCCAGCTGATATCTGAGTGTCTTTTGATAATGGGCCTGCTGTTGCCCCAACCATCTACTGCTTGATGATTCCCATCCCTCCTTACCCTTATCAGGGTGCTGGCTTATCTTTTGTTCTCCCTTTGGCAGCTGGAGTCCCTGGCAGATGGCTCCTCCCATCTCCACTGTCCATGGCTGCTGCCTGGGACTGGTGACTCACCCCAGGTTCTGTTCTCAGGCCCGCAGCTGCTCTCCTGGTGCATTGACTCACCCCAGGCTCCTTATCAGTATCCTCTGCTGGTTTCCTGGGCAGCAATCTCCTTTTGTCGCTGATTTGCTTAGCTGTTTTGCTTGTGATTTGCTCTGCAATAAGTTTATTGATGTTTTTGTTGCCCTTGAACTGAGCCTCCAATCTAATCAGCAGTTCTTCCTCCTCCTTTGTCCAGCATCTTTTATGAGCTCCTCTCTTAGATGTTTCTTTCGGCTGGGAAGCAGCGATCCTTTCCTGGATCCTTATCAATGGGTGTGCCAATCTTTTGTGCTGTCCCAGGCCGATTTTAGTTTTGAAGTCGCTGCCGCATACTCCACAGATCCACTCCCCAGCTGGAGCCGTTTCAGTCATTGGACCCCTGCATTTGGGGAAGTGACAAAGAATACTGTGATGGTTATTATTTTCCTTTCCACATTTAACACACTGAAAACAAACCTTCCTTTTCTCGTGCGACCCCTTCAGATGTTCAATCAGGCCCAACACAGAGTTTTCCCGGGTACCACAGCAAGGACAAAGTGGATTTTTGTCGGGAAGGGTCACCATCACGATGCCCTTTGGTTTGTGAGCTCCTCGCTTCGATGTTTCTTTTGGGTGGGAAGCAGAGATCCTTTCCTGGATCCTTCTCAGCTCATGTGCCAATCTTTTGTGCTGTCCCCGGCCGATTTTAGTTTTGAAATCCCTGCCGCATACATCACAGATCCACTCTCCAGCTGCAGCCATTTCAGTCTCTGGATCCCTGCATTTGGAGAAGTGACAAATAATACTATGATAGTTATTATTTTCCTTTCCACATTTAACACACCAAAAACAAGCCCTCCTTTTCCCGTGCAACCCCTTCAGATATTTAATCAGGCCGAACACAGAGTTTGCCCGGGTATCACAGCAAGGATAAAGTGGATTAATTATTATAATTTTTAAATTAAGGGGACTCTCAGGCAAAGATATGGAAATTACGAATAACAGTTATTACTAAGAAAATTCAAATAGAAACAGAGTATTAAAAAGAACAAACCCAAAAGGCTGACTGAGTCAGAATACAGCCTGACACCCCGTCAATCAGAGTGTTGGTAGCAGTCTGATTAAATGGTGAGTCCAGTCCTCCTGGAGAGACAGACGTGATTCAGTTGAAGCAGTGGTCCTGTAAAAGTTTTCCTCTGAAGGTCCAGTGATGATGTGGAAAGGTCCGTTTGTGCTCTGGAATCCCGTAGAAAAAGGCTGCCCTGATGTTCTAAATGTCAGTTGTTATCAAGGTAGGAAAGGCTTGGCTCCTCCTCCTGTCTGGAGCATGTCCCAATGGGATAATGTAATTTTATCAGTCATACAGTGGGACTTAATGACCCATTAGCAGACAATATCTTCCTGAAGGAAGGATGGATTGTGGAAAAGATAAACATGACTGCCCCACCTGTTTTCAACAGATGGTGATACTTTTGGTCACATCCTGTATTGCAACCTAAGACATTATCCACCCCTTATTCTATTACCATCTGCATAATGAAACCTTACACACAGTTTTCACTTAAGATTCCCTACAGTACACAATGGGTTTCCTCATCTTTCCGCATTACCCACCAAGTGCAACCAGGTCCTTGGTGAGAGGAATGTTACATTTGTCTTTACAAATAAATTGTAAATCTGTTGGTAGATAAAGTTAGCACCTAGAGATAAAAGAAACAATGGGAGGGATTACACTGATTGGTGAATGGGAAAAGAGATTTGCCTTTACAAACAAACTGTAGGTTTGCTGGTAAATGAAATTGGGTAACAGAAGATGAAAGAAGCAACAGGGGGAAAAACTATGAAATCTACAAGAATTAAAAATTAAAAGGGAGGGTTATACATTAGACGGGAATGTCAGGTGTCAGGCATTCCGGGAAGTCTGTGCCTCTCTAGTACCTCAGCCAATGGGGAAAGAGAGAGGGAAAAGCGGCCGGGAAATTAGGATCAAAAGGGAGGCTGCGTCCTCCAAAAATTGGAGAGATCCCAGGGGAATGCCTCATGGCCTCTCCCTTTATTCGAATAAAGCAAAAAGGACTCCTCTGTCTCCTTTTTGGACATAAACCTCTGGTGATTGTGGATTAATTTTCCTTACAAACTGGGGGCTCTATCTGGGATATTTCCACCGTCCGGGGCGGCAGGCAGCGGTGGAGCTGAAGGCGCGCCTCACCCAGTTTCGGTGATCAGCTCCCCTGGGTGCCGGCTGGCCCCGGGCGATCAATTGGGTTCCTGAGACTGTCCAGGAGACAGACGAGTGGCGGACCAGGGGTTCGTGAAGAGTCCGCAGGGAAGGACCACTGAAAATCTCACTGGTGAGTAAAATGGGATCCTCTGGGAGCAAACCTGGGAGGGCACCCATGGAGGGCAGCACAGGTACACCTGGGAGGGCGGCCATGGAGGGCAGCACAGGTACACCTGGGAGGGTGCCCATGGAGGGCAGCACAGGTACACCTGGGAGGGCACACATGGAGGGGTGCACTGGTGAAACGGGGAACCCACGGAGGGCAACACAGGTACACGTGGGAGGGCGCCCATGGAGGGCAGCACAGGTACACCTGGGAGGGCAGCCACGGAGGGCAGCACAGGTACACCTGGGAGGGCGTCCATGGAGGGTTGCTTGCACAGGTGAAACAGGACACCCATGGAGGGCTGGAAGGGTAGAGCCGGGAAAGGGCCCCCGGAGAGTCCCTTGGGGAAAGTGCTGGGGTCTTGGGACAGATTGTATATTCACTCAGAGGTAACTATGAAAATTATGGTAAAATATTGTTATTTTGTGTGGCCAGAGTATAAGCTGTCAAAGGGGCTTATTAAGGCCATGTTATATAGATGCCCTGGGGGGGCAGTAAGGGAAATCGAGAAGGGTTCTCGATAGTCCATGGCCTGAGGGGCAAGAACGGGAGTCGAGAGAGGGTCTCAACAGCGGCGGGTGGATGGAGAGTGTTTGTGCGTTAGAACAGAATTGGAGTGTGTGATAGATATGGATGAGGCAATGAGCGGCAGGACCGGGCACGGATATGCGGCACCGGGAATATGGGCTGGGGCCTGTGGGGCAGCCGGTGCTCTGTGCCGGGCTGTGCCTGACCCCGCCACCCCCGGGCAGGGCCGGCAGTGTCCGCTGGCCCCGGTAAGGCTCAGGGTGCCCAGCCGCCCGTGAGCCTGCGGGACGCCCAGCCGCCTGTGATGCTGCGGGCCGTGCTCGCTGGGAGCACCGGTGGGGGAGAAGTGTTTGGACTGTGACAGGACAGGCACAGGCTCTGGTATACGGTGTGTAATATAAGAAAAGGAGTACAAAAAGATGAAAAGGGGCAAAAGAAGTCTCTGGAAGAATTGGATAGAAAAGCAGAGCAGATATATGTGAGAAGGGATGAGGAAGAGGCAAAGGCTAAGGAAAAGATGATGGCAGAGTTTTTGCAGCCCCGGAGGAATAAACTGCAGGGTCCAAGGGGTCCCCCGGGACAGAGAGGACGGGGTCGGCCACAGGGAAGTGGCAGAGGCATCCCCTCTTCGGCAGGGGAAAGCCAACCCAAACCGGGGCTGGGGAGGAACCAGTGTGCTATCTGCAGGGCAGAAGGGCATTGGAAAAATGAGTGTCCGCAGAAACAGCTGGACCCTCAGGAAGAGGAAGTCCAGAGGATAATGGAAATGGATTGTTAGGGGTGCCAGGGGCTCCTATTCTATCAAGGACCCACCATTTAGGAGCCCTTGATAACTTTTATATTGAGTCCGAATAAAGAGGAGGTGTGTTTTTTGGTAGACGCACGGGCCTCTCGATCCACCTTAAATTTTATACCCTGGGGGGGAAAATTGTCAAAAAGATCTGTGGTTATTCAAGGAGTGAGTGGAAAGGATGAGCGAGTGTATTTTATTCAACCACTGTTAATCGATGTAGAGGACAGGTTTGAACTGCATGAATTCCTGTTTGTTCCTAGTTGTGATTGTAATTTATTGGAAAGAGATCTGATGGCTAGAATGGGAATGCAAATTAGTATCGTAAGAAGTGACACAGAGTCCAAAACTGTAGTATCTTTGTGTAAAATATCTGAGAAGGCTTATACCGAAATAAATCCAGAAGTGTGGGCAGCCCCAGGGAAATATGGAAAATTAGATATAGAACCTCTCCAAATTCCTTTAAAACAACCGGGACAAGTGGTATCTAAAAAGCAATATCCTCTTTCAAGGGAGGGAAAGAAGGGGTTACAGCCTGATACTGAGTCCCTGCTAAAAGCAGGTCTGTTGGAGCCATGTATGTCTCCTTATAATACCCCTATCCTGCCGGTTAAGAAACCAGATGGAACATATAGAATAGTGCAGGATTTAAGAATAATAAATGAAATTGTCAAACCAAGGCATCCCACAGTTCCGGATCCATATACAATCCTAAATCAGATCCCTTCTTCACATCGGTATTATTCTGTACTGGATTTGAAGGATGCTTTCTGGGGGTGCCCGATTACAGAAGATAGTAAACAGTATTTTGCCTTTGAATAGGAACAGGAGGAAGGAGGGAAGATGATAAAACAACAGTTGACGTGGACAGTCCTTCCCCAGGGATATACAGAGTCACCGGTTTTGTTTGGACAAGCTTTGCAGAAAATATTAAGAGACTTTACTCCACCCTCAGGAGTTAAGCTGTTGCAGTATGTAGATGATTTGCTGTTATCGGGAGAGCAAGAAAAGGTGGTTAAAGAGGTTACTGTAAAACTGCTTAATTTCCTTGCAAAAAAAGGACTTAGAGTGTCCAAAAAGAAAGCTCAGTTAGTAGAAAAAAGGTCAAATATTTGGGACACATTCTGACTGAGGGGTTACGGTGTATTGATCCAGAAAGAATAAAAGGGATTTTGCAAATACCATTTCCCCAAACTAAAAAGGAGTTACGGCAATTTTTAGGGTTGGTGGGGTACTGTAGAGCCTGGATTGAGGATTTTTCTGTTGTAGCTAAACCTTTATATAACTTCTTAACCCAAAACAGTCCTAATGTCGTGGTATGGACACCGGAAGGAGAGCAAAGCTTCAGAAAATTAAAAGACAAATTAGTTAATGCCCCAGTCTTAGCTCTTCCAGATGCAGAAAAAGAATTTCAACTACATGTGGATGTTAAACTGGGACATGCTAAAGGAATTTTGGTACAAGAACATGGAGGGACACGAAGACCTGTCGCCTATTTCTCTAAATTGTTAGACCCAGTGGCCAGAGGCTGGCCCCACTGTCTACAGAACTGTGCAGCCACAGCTCTGATGGTGGCTGAGGCAAGAAAGCTGACTAGGGGAGGGTATCGGATCGTAAAGGTTTCACATCAGATTAAAGCTTCGTTAACTGAGAGAGCCTCTAAGTGGATGACGAGCGCTCGATTATTACAGTATGAATCTTGTTTAATGGAAGAGAAAGATTTAGAATTTAAAAATGGGGAAAATTTTAATCCAGCCTCCTGTTTAAATGGCCCCGTAGAAAGGGGGAGACAGGAGAAAAGCCATGATTGTATCCAGGTTATAGATCTTCAAACTAGAGCTAGGAAAGATTTGAGAGATACTCCCTGGCCTGAGGGAGAGAACGTGTTCATTGATGGGTCGTCAAGAGTGATAAACGGGAAGCATTTTACAGGATACTCTATCGTGAGTGGGAAACAATTAAAGGAAGGGGGGAGGTTACCCCCACCTGGTCAGCCCAGACAGCTGAGCTGTATGCGCTGATCAAAGCCTGTGAGTTACACCGGGATAAGACAGTGAATGTTTTTACTGATTCTAAATATGCATATGGGGTGATACATGCATGTGGGAAACTGTGGGAAGAACGAGGTTTATTAAATTGTAGGGGAAAGATGTTAGCCCATGAGAACGTAGTCTCTCACCTATTAGAGGTGGTGAATTTACCAAAAAGGGTGGCAATAATCCACATTAAGGGGCATCAGGCAGGGTACTCAGAGGAGGCAATAGAAAACCGACTGGTGGATAAAGAAGCTCGGAAAGCTGCTTTGTTGCCAGAAATCTCTAAAATCCTCCCCTTACTCCCAGTAACTGCACCGCTGTCGGAGAAACTGTCTTTCCCACCAGAGGAACTTAAGATAATTTAAAAAGTGGGGCAGAAGAAAGAGGAAATAATTGGTTTACAAGGGATGGGAGGCAGTGGATCCCAAAAGTTCTGGCCTTACAATTGTTAAAACAACTTCATGGAGTCATTGGGGCTCTCAAGGGCTGGCAGAAGTCTGTATGTATGCTGCTGTGGGTCTTTTTGGCTTGGCAAAAGGAGCTATTGAGGGTTGTTTGACTTGTGCTAAAATCAATAACAAAATTACAAAGAAACTTGCCAGGGGAGGGAGGCCTTGGGCTGTAAGTCCTTTCCAGAGATGTCAGGTGGATTTTACTAAAATGCCCCGAGTGGCAAGGTTTAAATATCTTCTGGTAATAGTATGTCAATTAACAGGGTGGCCAGAAGCATTCCCTACTTTTTCAGCAACTACAGGATCAGTTGTTAAAGTATTTTTGGAACAAATAATTCCAAAATATGGAATTGTGGAAGCAATAGACTCAGGGGAACTCATTTTACAGAAAAAAAAAATTATTCAAGAAGTTATGAGTGCTTTATGGATACAATGGAACCTGCATACCCCCTGGCACCCCCAGAGTTCGGGTCGGGTTAAAAGAATGAATGGAAAAATAAACACCTTCTGAAGCTGGTGATAAAAAACAAGATGGATTTGGAAGGCTGTAAAGCACTGGGGAAGGATAAGGGTTTTTTTGACTTTTTATTTTTAAGCTGCCCTTGAGATAATTCCACAAGTAGGACACATGTTGTTCATGACTATCAGTGGAAGTGGCAACACCAAAACGGAAATTGAACTCTTTTTAGCAGGTTCTGGTCCAAATCTAGTAAAACAGATCTGGAGTGTAACTGCAGCTGGAAACCTCATGTGGGAGCATGAAAGTGCAAATACTGTGATTCCTATGGTGGGGCAACTATTGTTGGGGGACCACTAGGGCCAGGAAGCAAACTGTGTTTTGTTCTCCCAGTGGTCATGAAAATTGGGAAGGTCCCTTTGCCAACAGGAGCTGGGCTTTAAAGGGGCATTACTGGATTTGTGGCCAACATGCCTATCGCAGGTTACCCCCAAACTGGTCAGGGATATGTTATGTGGGGTATATCAGACCTTTGTTCTTTCTGCTACCACAAGTTCAGGGAAACCAGTTAGGAATCAAGGTATATGATGATCTAATTAGGGAAAAGCAGTCGATTGATGTATCCCTGGCTGGGGGGAGCACCCAAAAGTGGGGTGATGATGAATGGCCACCTGAAAGAATTATACACCACTATGGACCAGCCACTTGGAATCCTAATGAATTAATATCAGGTGCCAGAGAACCTATCTATAATTTAAATGGGATAATTAGGTTGCAAGCTGTCTTTGAAATAGTAAGTAACCAGACAGCTACAGCCGTTGACCTTCTTGCTGACCAATCTACTCAGATGAGAAATGCAATATTTCAACACTGGATGGTATTAGATTATTTGTTAGCAGAAGAAGGGGCTGTGTGTGGCAAATTAAATGACTCAAACTGCTGTTTGCAAATAGATGACAATGGAAAGGGGATGAAACAAACAGCAAAAGGAATAAGAAAGTTGGCTCATGTATCGGTCCAAACATGGAAAGGATGGAATGGGATATGTTTTTGTAGCTACCTGGTGGACTGTGAGTTAAACAACTGCTTTTTTTCCTTTTATGTGCTGTAGCAACTCTAATCTTATTACCATTCATGATCCCTTGCTTAGTACAATTTATTCAACATGTGATCAAACGGATGCAGGTAATAGCCATGCCTACTGATCCAGAGATGGCTACAAAAGGACAGAAATTAATGTCATTGCAAATAATTGCAAAACCAAAAAGGACACAGGAACAAGAAATTAAGACAATGATAGCTAAAGTTTGTAAAGACAATTATTAAAAATAAAAGAGGAAGGATTGAGAGGAATGTTGCACTTGTCTTTACAAACAAAGTGTAGATCTGTTGGTAGATAAAGTTAGCACCTAGAGATAAAAGAAACAATGGGAGGGATTATACTGATTGATGAATAGGAAAAGAGATTTGCCTTTACAAACAAACTATAGGTTTGCTGGTAAATGAAATTGGGTGACAGAAGATGAAAGAAGCAACAGGGGGGGAAACTATGAATTCTATAAGAATTAAAAATTAAAAGGAAGGGTTATGCATTAGAGGGGAATGTCAGGTGTCAGGCGTTCCGGGAAGTCTGTGCCTCTCGAGTGCCTCAGCCAATGGTGAAAGGAAGAGGGAAATGCAGCCGGGAAAATAGAATAAAAAGGGAGGCTGTGTCCTCCAAAAATTGGAGAGATCCCAGGGGAATGTCCCATAGCCTCTCCTGTGGAGAGTTAGGGAAAAGCGTGCGGAAGATATCGGGATGTACGGTTAAGATAGGGACCCCTCTCCCCTCAGAGATCCACTGCTCCGGATCTGAGCTCACAGCCGGACGTGAGCTAGGGGAAATGACCACTGCTATCTAGGCTATAAAGACCCTTGTAACCCCTCAATAAACGCCATTTGCTGTCCACCACATTGGTGTCCTGGAGCTGATGGACCGAGTGACCCTGGGATAGGGCCACCATGCCGGACTTGGATCGGGCCACCAGTCAACAAATTGGTGCCGAAACCCGGGAAAAAAGATCGGGAACCGATCGCCCGGATTTTGGGGTTCGCCTGACCAGGACCCGGCGACTGCACCGCTGGCGAGTGCAGTGAGGGTGACGTCCCCTGGACCAGCGAGGAGCATGGAAGCTGTCGCGAAGGTCGTAAGTGAAATCCACGCTCAGTGGAATATTGATTGTAAGCTTAAGGATTTTATTCTCGCAGTGCCGAGGTTGATTAAGCTGGGGGCCGGCCATAGAGAGCCCGGTAGAAATTCTCCATCCGGAGGTATGGGATAAATGCCCCACAGCCCTGGCTGAGGACACCATGTCCTCCGGCTCAGGGAAACCTCTTAAATCATGGGGCAAAGTTATCCAGGCTTTGCGGGCTGCTCGGCAGGAGCAAGAGACCTGGAAAGCCGCGCGAACTTGTTTATTAGCCACGCCGCAGCTGGGGATCGGGGTGGCTACTCAAACTGCGGACCCAGCCGACCGCGCGGACGCGCGGTCCCCGGAGCCCCCTCCTCACCCTCCCAGTTCGGACTCACCGCCACCGGAGGCGGGGGAACGCGCGCGGGCATTGTGGCAGGGGCTAACGGAGGAGGCACAGAGTGCTGCTATAATATCAAAGCTCGCAGCAGCAGATAAAAGATCTCCGCCGCCTTATGAATTTAAAAATGGCACCAAGCCTCGTGGCGGGGGGAGGGGCGCTGACGCGGGGGGCGGGCATGCAGAGGGCTCGCTGAACAGCGCAAGCGCAGACGAGCAGGGAGGAGGGACAGCCCCCGAGGTGGAGCGTAAGACCAATCACAGAGCTCATTTTAAATCAGGTCCTTATAGGGCAAAAACCGCCCCCAGCAGGAGGCGGGGGGATCCCAGGGGGAGGGAACGGCCCGGTCCCCGAGGGAAGGGGCGGGGGCGGAGCCCGAGAAAAAGGCTGAGCAGCCCGGAAACGTCCAGTCAGTCGACTTCCGGCTCTGACTCTGACCGGAGCTGGGACAGCCGGTCGGAGGGATGGTCGGAAGAGGAACCTGACATCGGCTGCAGCTTTCATGAGAAGGGAGCCGCAAAATATAACACCACTAGCTATAACCCTCCGGCATGGGTTAGGGGGACACCAGACACAAATCGAACCCCCCTTACAGACTGGCGTAAGATAAAAATAGCATGTGCAGAGTGGGCTCCGTCTGCCAAGTTAGTATTCCCGGTCAGAGTGGGGGGTGCTGGCGGAAACCAGAGAACGTATTCCCCGGTAAACCCGAAGAATGTGCAGGCTATCGTGAAAGCGGTTGCTGACAAAGGAATCAATTCTGCCATGGTTTCCACACTTATTGATAGCATTTTTGGAGGCGATGATATGCTCCCCTTTGATATTAAACAGACTTGCAGATTAATCTTTGATGGGGCAGGGATGATCGTTTTTAAACAAGAATGGGAGGACAATTGTGCAAAGCAGCTAGCCCTAGTAACTGGGGAGAACCATCCTCTGCATGGCTCCAGCATACAGAGGCTGATGGGCAGAGATCCAGCCATGATCACCCCACAAGCACAGGCAGAGGGCCTGCGAGCCCATGAGGTCATGACTACGACCCGTGCTGCCCATCCGTACTGCCTCTAAAGCTATAGCCAGACCATCACCATGGTCCACTATAAAGCAGAGCGAGAGTGAAAGCTTCACTCAGTTTGTGGATCGTCTCCAGGCAGCTTTAGACTGCTCAGCACTGCCCTCAGAAGCGAAAGGACCTGTGCTAGCAGACTGCCTGCGCCAGCAGTGCAATTCAGCCACCAGAGACATTCTAAGATCACTGCCACCTGGGTCTAATATCGCATGATCAGACATGTAGCAAAGGAAGAACACCTCGCTCCCATTCAAGCAGCTGTTCGCACTGCAATAACCAGTGTGATGGCATGCTCTTTCACTGTGTAAACTCAAAAAAAAAAAAGAAATCACAGCTAACCATAGCTCCAGACACAAAACACAAATGCTAAAGTCTACCTCCTCCCCATCCAATCTCCTAACCAAACCCACCCTTTCCAACCCATTCCTAAGCGTGTTAACCTTTTGTGTCCAAGTTCTCATTGTTCCCAGAGTCCAGTACCGCCAGGACGACGAGGTGTACCACCTGCTCAAGAAACCCGGCCAGCTCCACAAGCGAGAAGTGTTAACAGGCATCACCATTGCAATGCTCCTGGGCTTAGGAGCTACTGGTGCTGCCACAGGCGTCTCGGCCCTCGCAACACAACATCAAGGCCTGGCCCAACTGCAGATGACGGTGGACGAGGACTTGCAGAGAATCGAGAAATCCATTTCTGCCCTGGAAAAATCCCTTTCCTCACTCTCAGAAGTCGTCCTCCAAAACAGGCGAGGACTGGACCTTCTGCTCATGCAGCGAGGAGGCCTGTGTGCCGCCTTGAAAGAGGAATGCTGCTTTTATGCAGACCACACCGGAGTCGTTAGAGACTCCATGGCCGAGCTGAAGGAACGACTGAACCAGAGAAAAATGGGCAGAGAAGCTAAACAGGGCTGGTTTGAATCGTGGTTCAACCAGTCCCCATGGCTCACCACCCTGATTTCTACATTAATCGTCCCGGTCACTATAATCCTACTAACACTAATCTTCGGGCCTTGCATATTTAACAGATTGGTGCTATTTGTCAAAAAGCGTTTAGAAACAGTTAACATTATGCTTGTCGAACATCGACAACTGCTTTAAAGTGTGCCTGTTACTAACACATTTACAATTTTATACTAACTTTACTAACCCCCGAAAATTTGTGATATCTACACTTTATAATTTCATATAAAATTTTACTAATCATGAGAGAGGGGGGAACTGTGGAGAGTTAGGGAAAAGCGTGCGGAAGATATCGGGATGTACGGTTAAGATAGGGACCCCTCTCCCCTCAGAGATCCACTGCTCCGGATCTGAGCTCACAGCCGGACGTGAGCTAGGGGAAATGACCACTACTATCTAGGCTATAAAGACCCTTGTAACCCCTCAATAAACGCCATTTGCTGTCCACCACATTGGTGTCCTGGAGCTGATGGACCGAGTGACCCTGGGTTAGGGCCACCGTGCCGGACCTGGATCGGGCCACCAGTCAACACTCTCCCTTTATTCGAATAAAGCAAAAAGGACTCCTCTGTCTCCTTTTTGGACATAAACCTCTGGTGTTTGTGGATTGATTTTCCTTACAAGAGGAACAGGACATCTTTCAGGCAGTTTCACAAGCTCAGGGTTCTCATTTCATAGGGAATCTGGCATGCAACTATACTTGCTAAAAAGGGCAAAAGCAGAGGGAATGAATTGGAAATTACTAGGAAAAAATTACCCTTCTTACAGACAAAGTTCATTCCCTGCATGCCTCCTTCCAGATTCTTTCAGTCATCTACTGAGAGTTCCAGCTTGTTCTGGTGCTTTTCATGAACTGATGGTACTTCTGATTTACACCAGTGAAGAGATGTAGAATCAGCTAAACTGAACACAGAAACAATCTCCCTCTACCAGCCCATTTTCGTGTTCAAGATCACTTTTGAGATGTCCATGGGGGTGTTGGAATGATTATCACACAACTCTCCACTTCTAGCTGCAGGCTCTGGAGATTCTTTCCTTGCATTCAGTCAGGGTTGCATTCCCTAACAATTCCTGGTACCACCTCCTGTTTTCTTAGGTTAGAACAGTAACAGTGAAAACCTTGCCCACAGCAGAACTCTCTACCCCACAAGGAAAAGAAAGAACAAGTTGTCAAGTTCTCTAAACCTTTGTCCTGCTTTGCTGCAAGAGTCATTCTGAAGTTGGTGGCACATCAGAAAAAGCAAAAAGGACTGTACAGAAGATTCTGGGAAAACTGAAAACAGCTTTAAAGAAGTGAAATGAAAATGGAAAGAAACAATCCAAGATTTTTTTTCTCTATGTATTTTTTTACTCTCTTTTTCCATCTTGCACTGATTTTCCATCCCATTAATTCCAAATGGATGTCACCTCTAAGATCCATGACTTGGCAAGTTTTAGACACCATAAAATACCATGTGCTACATGGAGTTTGCCTTTCTCTTTTTTTTTTTTTTTTAAGCAATGCTGGAGATGCAAGTGCAGTGCTTGGGTCAGGTACAAATTCTGAATTCCCATTCAGGGAATGGGCTCAGACAGTGTTTGAGCCTCAGCAGGGACAATGTACAGCAGCAACCAAGGGGATTCCTCTGCTACTGTACAGGAGTCAAGACTCTGGATCTTGGCTCAACAAAGCAAAGTTCCCGTGTTTGGGCAGACCCAGGGGCTGCCAAAGGGGAGAGCGGGGCTCAGCGCGGGGGCAAGCAGGGAACGGACACACAGACAAGTGTCTCTGTCTGTCTCTTGACAAGCGGACAAATGGCCCAAGCACTTCAGTTGCAGCGGCAGCAGCGGCGGCAGAGCAGCGGCAGCAGCGAAAGAAGCAGCTTTTGTAGACCCCCTCTTGCTTCTCCTCTCCATCTCCCGCAGTTCTGCACTCTCTCCTGAAGTCCCGCACGCTCTCCCGCTCTCCCTTTCCCGGTGTCCCCCTCCTCTCCCACTCTCCCTCTCCCCGTTCCATGCTGGGCCGTGCCCGGGACCCACCCCCGGCCGTGCCACCGCGGTCTCGTTTCTGCCCGGCTCTGGCCGTACTGGCGGTGGCTCTGCTGGGCGGGCAGCAGCGCCTGGGGATGGAGCATCATCACCTCCCTTTGGCTCCGCCTGCCCGAGCCCGGCCGGGGCCAAAGCGGGCTCCGGGCCCATGGAGCACATACGCGGCGCGGCCGCTCCCGCCGCCTCCGCTGCGGCTCCCCCGGCCTGAGCTCCGCCGCTCGGCAGCGCGGCCGCCGGCCCCGAGCCGCCGCTGTCCCGTTCCAAAGAGCGAACGCCTGAGGCTGCCCGGCCCGGGGCGGCTGAGGGGAGCTCGAGGACCCTTCCTGGCCCCGGGCCGAGCGCTGACAGCCCCATCTCGCCGGCAGGGAAGGCGCAGCAGGGCCTGAAGGAGCGGAACCGGCTGGGTTCGCTGCTGGGGCCTGCGCTTGTGGCAGCGTCTGGGCGGCGATGCGGCCCTGGGACGGTGCCCGGGGAGTGGCGGGGCCGGTGGCGGCACAGGAGGAGGAGGAGGATGCGGCTCGGCAGGCCGGGCGGCGAGCTCAGCCCGCTACTGCCCTTGGCTTGCAGGTGGCCATCAAAAGGGTGCCACGGAACCGCGTCCGGCGCTGGGGCGAGCTGGTGAGTGAGCGGGGCCAGCAGTGATACCGAAATAATGAGAAAAAGGACTAATGTAGATATAGTAGTAGTCATGCTAAGGCTTAGAAAACTGCAGTTTTTGGACAGGCCCTGAGAACCAACCTTGTGAAACAATAGTCAAAGGAATTAGTAGAGCATATAGAACATTTAGAACTGTGAAAACAATAATCAAAGGATTTAGTAGAGCATATAGAACATTGAGAAACTTTCAAGATAAGGCTAAAGTATAATAATAAATAAAGGGTTCTGGTGATGGGAAAACATGCAAGGGGGATTAAGGGGGGTAGCCTATAGTTCTGAGTAGAAAAGCATGCAGAATTTATAACTTTTAGGAATGATATCTACAAGATTTATGTATCTATATTGTCTTGAAGAATGTGTACTTTTGCAAGTAGACCACTTTGTAAAAAGGTATAAAAACCTGACGGAAAAGGGGAACTGCGGGATCCTGACTTTGGACTCTAGTCCGCAGGCTTCCCCTGGCCCTGAATAAAGAACTGCATAAACTAACTCTGTTAGTTTGTGTTCTGTTTGGGGCATCGGGCAACAGCAGAAGAAGCCGGGGCGTGCCGAGCAGGGATGAGCCGAGGCCCCGCAGGGTGGGAGCCGCCAGGACCCTCAAGGGAGAGCAGACGTGGGGCCAGCAGAGCATCCCAGGCTGGGTGAGGGCTTCCCGAGCCCTGGCACGGCATCAGCCCCGCTGACGGCATCGTGGTCCTCCCGCAGCCCGACGGCACCAGCGCACCGCTGGAGATCATGCTGCTGGACAAGGTGTTCACTGGTTTCTCTGGTGTCGTCCAGCTGCTGGAGTGGCTTGAGCTCCCCAACAACATCGTGATGGTGCTGGAGCGCCCGGAGCAGGTGTCAGGACCTGCAGCATTTCATTCAGGCACGGGGGTTCCTGTCCGAGGAGTGGCGTGGGAGCTGTTGCGCCAGGTGCTGGAGGCCGTGGGGCACTGCACCAGCTGCGGGGTACTGCACAGGGACATCAAACCAGAGAACATCCCGCTCGACCTGGCCACCGGGCAGGCAAAATTGATCGACTTTGGCTGTGGCACCTACCTGCAGGACACAGCCTACACTCACTTTGCAGGTGAGCCCACGCAGGGATGTGCTCCTGGTCCTGGCATCTCCTGGCCCAACATCTCACAGCACAGACTGAGTGTGGCAGCGGGGATTCTCCCTTTTGCTGCCAGTCATGGCACTGAGCCTTCAGTCGAGCTGCTTTTGAGCGGGGGTGGCTTCCTGCCCTGTTGGCAGCCTTTGCCAGCCACTCTGCCCAGGACTGGGGCTGAGGCTGGGGCAGTCAGCCCAAAAAAACCGCCCCTGGGTGGGGGGAGCAGAGAGGGGGGCAGAACGTGTGCACCAGCCAGTTTGGTGTGCAAGTGCGAAAGGGCTTGCACTGCTGTGCTCACCTTGTTTGCCTTGGCCTCATAATGTTTTTTGGGGCAGTGCAGGCCGGGAGGATGAAGGCATGGTTTTGCCCTGGTTGCGAGTGAGTTTTTCCTTGTCATGGTTGGGCCTTGCAAGGGCTTCTGCTGGCCGCTTCCAACACTAGTGCCTTCTTTTCCTACTCTGAGTTTGTACTGATGCTGGCGAGTGGGCAGCAGAGCACACCATGTGCCACTGGGGCAGCCCCCACATGCCCAGGGATGCTGGGGCCAGGCTCTGGGAGCAGCAGCATCCCCCTGATGAACTCCATCTGTATTCCATAGGCACACCGTCCCACAGTCCCCCGGAATGGACCGACTTTGGCTGGTACTATGGCAAGCCAGCTACCATCTGGTCCCTGGGCATCCTGCTGCACCAGATGATCTGTTGGGAGCACCCTTTCAGGAGGGGCCAGAACATCAGCTGGTACCAGTAGCTCACACAGCCACAATGGCTCTCTCAAGGTGGATCCTCATCTCTGGGCACAGAGGGAATGCCAGTGCTGGGAGACAGCAGCGGGCTCATGAGCATCCTGCTCTGGCAGCTGCTGAGGGAGTGGCACATGTCCTTGCTTTCCTGCTCTCCTCCAAAACAAAGAGCTGCTGGAAAGGTTTAGGCACAGCTCTGAGCACATGCAGCATGGCCTAGGCATGTGAACAGTGGGGCAAAGGGGTCTGGAGCCTTCTCCAACTGACCAGTGGTTTCTGGTTTCCCTCCCTAGAGTGCCAAGATCTGATCAGGTAGTGTTTATCCATGTACTCCTTGGAAAGGCCTTTTTTAGAAGACCTGTTCTGTAGTCCTTGGATGCAGGATATTCATTTGCCACAGAAGAAGGGAGAGAGCCACAGGCACACTTTGATGCAGGGTCTGGTAAGTTACAGCTCCACACATGCCTTGGCAATCAGAAGGAGAGAACCCCAGACTTTACTGTCCTGCCTGTGTCACTGCACAGGGTCATCAGTTGGGAGCACGCAGCCCTTGTGCTGGAGCTGAGCTGCTCTGCCCAGCACTGGTGGCCACCATCTGAGCTGGTTTGGCTTGTCCTGGTTCACTGACAGCTGGGGCCCTGGGCAGAACACTGATAGCCTGGTCTCACCCCCAGGGAAGGAGAAGGAGCCCCTGGAGAAGCTGTAGCAGGTGGGGCTGCTGCTGCTGGAGACAGTGAGGACGACATCAAGGATGAGAACCTCTTCTTCCACCTGGCCACTGGCAAGATGAAGTTGATGGCCTTAGACTGGCACCTTCTTCAAAGCCAGGCACCACAGTGAATTTGCGGATGAGTCCAGACCCAAGGGGATGCTCCCAGATTTGGGCATTGCACAGTGTGGCTGGGAATCAAAGGTTCCCCCTTTGCTGGGGAGGATAAAACTGATTCTTCAGTCGGCTGCCAAGCTGCACTTTGGCAGGGCTAGGGGGATGGGCTGGGGTGGATACGAAATGGGAGTCAACTCCTGGCCCTGCCAACAGCCCCCAGCTGTGGACGCCATTGAAGCCTCAGGCTGAAAATTGCGAGGGCTTGAAACTTTTCTCATGCAGGGGAAGCTTTCCCAGGCTGAGACAGTTTCTCTCTCATGCAGGGGAAGCTTTCCCAGGCTGAGACAGTTTCTCAGTTCCTGCCTGAGCCTTTCCCAGGATGATAACACTGGGGAAAAATAAAAAGGAATTAATAACAAGATTAACACCTGGGCTTCAATGATAAACAGTTCTCACGGTTTGTGAGAAAGTTTTGTTTTCTTCAATTATCCAATGGACTGCTGTTCTGTTTGCAGTTTGCGGACCACACTATAAGAATGTGGTCCGGCCGTTCAATAAACCGCTTCTTTAGCCACCTAGCTAGAGGAGTCCGTGTCGTTATTCTGCGCAATACATCGCGAGTAGCGACACCCAGCACCCACCGAGCCCGGCTGGGGGCTGGGGCTGGGGCAGCCAGCCCGACACAAATAAACCCCATGGTGGGAGCAGAGGTGGGACTCCAGAACTGTGCACAGCTGCTGTGCTTTGCAGGCAAGGAAGGGCTTGGGCTGCTCCACTGCCCTTTTTTCTCTTTGGCATGCCATTAATTTTAGGGGCTGTGCAGGGGGAAAGGGAGAAAGCATGGGCTTCCCTTAGCCATGGGTGGGTTTTTCCCTGGCATGGAGGGTTGGGCCTTCATCAAGCCTCTGACAGAGATAAGATATTTTACTTTTTTTCTTGTCTCCCCTTTTTGTCTGTAATCTATTTTCATGAATTTGTTGTTTGTTTCTCTAAAGGAAGCATTCTAGGTGGTGTCCAGTGTGGATCAGGAAGTGCTTGGGACCAGCTGGAGCATGAATGGGCCGTGCCCTTGGAGAAGGCTGAGGACATCGTTTGGGACCAGTTTTTCTTCCAGCAGCAATGCCGTGAGGTAGGTCCCTGTCTTCTCGGCATGGTGGGATAAGAGCTTTTGGGAGATGGCAGCGAGCACAGGAGCATCCTGCTGAGGAGGTGGATGTGCCCTGGCTGTCTGCAGGCTGGGCACGTCCTGCCCTCCTGCTCTCTGCCCAAGGCAGCAATGATGGGCAGTGTTGGGCAGCTCTGGGCACGGCCAGCATGGCCTGGGCACCGCGGGAGCTGGGACAAGGGGGACAGGAGCCTTCAGCTGATGGGCAGATTCTGGTTTCTCTCCTTGCAGCCGGGCTCTGAGGATGCTGAGGCTGCTCTGGGCTCTGCCAGGGCTCTGCTGCAGCTCAGCACCAGGCTGGAATCAGCCAAAGGAGAAATGGTGTGACCTGCAGCAGAGATTTGCTTGAGCATTTCCGCAGTGCAGCTCAAGTGAACTCTGTGAGATTGAATACAACGAATGAAGGAGGAAGGGATGAAATTGGCAGTTTTTACAGGGCTTGCTGACACTAGGATGTGGAATGCTTTCTCTGTTCCTGTGAAAAATAAAGTGAGTAAGACTGCTGGGTTTTTCATACACCAGAACACCCACAAACTGCAGCATTAATTGAAGAGATGAAGGGGTTGTTAAAAGAGCAGTTGAAAAAAAAAGAGGAGATGGGAATTTATTGCAATGAAAATCCCATCTCACAAATGTGCTCCATACTCTTAACAATGGGAACACTGGGAAATGGAAACCCCCCCTGGATGTGCATGACTGCACCCAATTTGCAAATACAAATGGACAGTGAGACTTGGACTTCTTGGGAAATTATTCCGAGTGTGATGGCCCCTGACATGGCCACCCCAGAGGCTGCAGGGCTGGATCTTTGTGCATTAGAATTAGTTAAGATAAATCAGAAGCAAATGAGAGTTAACAATGCCAGAACAGGTATTCAGATTCCTTCAGAACACTTTGGTTTGATAAATGCTCAATCGAGCTCGGCCTTGAAATGTTCATGTTTTAGGAGGAGTAATTGGTGCAGATTATCAAGGAGAAAGTAAAATAATTCTGTTAAACATCAGTGAATAATTGGATTATTCAACCCCATATTCAGTTGTGGAAGGGTAGCACAGTTATTGACATTGCAGTTTCTAAAACAACTGTGAGAAAAAAAGAACATCCACATTAAATCACTGCTGTTCATGAAGATAAAGGGTTTGGATGCACCAGTCCCAATTATGGAGCCAGAGTGTGGGTGCAGAGGCCAAATGGCCCTCCCAGGCCAGCTGAAGGAACAGCTCTAGGGAAAGACAGCACTGTTTGAATCTTGAAACCTGGGTGAGAAGGATGGGAATATGTCCCTGCAGCCAAGTGTTCTGTGCCAGAACAAGTGGATGTTATGGGATATTGTTTTACAGATCCTGTAGGACCAAATCTCCCTGTTTGTCCCAACAGCTCTTTGGAAAATGCTCTGATCCACGGGGCTCCATGTGAAGGCTGATGTGACACTGAGGCACTTCCACGCAAATTCCATCCAGGTGCCTGGGGGCTCCTCAGGGACTGGGGCCCAGCACCTCTCCAGCCAGAGGGGAAAGGACCCACCAAGCCTTGTCACCCACAGACAGCGTGGTACAGCTGAACAGCAAAGGACCTTGGGGACATTATTATGGAATTAAAAAAGGTGTCAGCTCTGTGGGCAACAGAATTATTGTTCCTAGCCCAAATGAGACTGAGGAAAAAGAATGAAAAACCATGTCACTAATCTACTACTGATGCCTGTAAATTGTATCTTGATAATCAGCCAGAATCTTTGTTTGCAGATACACCTCTAGAGTTTAACCAAAGATTACCATGAAAATGGTCATGAAAATGTCAAGATCAAAGCAGCCAAAATACTCAATATAACAAGTTACTGGATATGTTCTCAACCAGAGGGAAATCAAGGCAGAGCCATGGTTTGTCATGTTTGTCATGGTTTTCTTTTCTAAAATGAGCCCCGTGGTGCATTTGGTGCTGAGCCCTTGAACCTCAGGGCCTGAGAGGAGATTGCACAAACCTTTCCAAAAGTCCAAGGCAGAAGAAAAACCCAAAGTGTCTCAAAGCATTAATGGGTCCCACTGAGGTCCATCCCCAACACAGGCTCCTCATGGACTCCTTGGAGGAGAGAACTGGAGGCCATGATTGCCCAAAAACCTCTCAGAGACTCAGAGAGGAAAGGAAAGGAAAAACTTTAGTACCTTAAAAAACTTTAGTACCTTAAAAAGCATTAATGAGCCCCACTGAGTGTTGTGACTGAGAAGGGCTCTCAAGAGACTAATTAAAGCAGATAATTGGAGATTATCTGATTGCACAAAGCTCTCAGAGACTCCAAGGCAAAAGCAAAACCCAAAGTCCTCAGAAAACCTCCAGTCCCTGGGAGCATGAAGGTGCCCCCAGGGCCATTCGTGACCAAGGCTCCCCAGGGACTGGTCCCAGCAGATCCCTGAGGCCACTGGGAGGTGGGGGAGATGCTGAGGACAGGACAAGGGGTGACAGTGCCCAGCCTTGCTGGGGCTGTGCCAGGAGGCCCCAGTGCCTCAGGACAAGGTGTCTCCTCACAGCCCTTGGTGACACAGACTCTGCTGTGCCCCAGGGCACCAAGACTTGGCTTCTCTTTGTCCCCACCTGTCATCTCTGCCTCCAATTCTCTGCTCAGATTGAGGCTTGGAGACACCTTCTCACTCACGTTCCTCCCTGGGACCCATTAAAACTTCAAGAAACTTTGGAGTTTGATTCTCACTTGGAGTTCTTGAGAGGTTTCCTAACAAACCATGGCTCTGCCTCAATTTCCCTCTGGTCTGGTGAAGTTCATTAGGAATGTTTCCTATAATAGTTATGGAAAAATATTTCGAAGTGCTTCTTAAAAATATCCATTCCTATTTTAAAGGATGGATTTTATTACTGTTCTCTTTAAAGCAGAGGTGATTGCAGCATTCTATGATTGATGTTGATCCAGGGTCTCTCCTCAGGAGATCTGGCCTGCTCAGAGAAGCTGTGCCTTGAGGTCTGACCCAGTGTGGACAGCCTTGCTCCACATTCCCCAACCCCATCCTGTCTGTCCTTACTCACCTGGGACATGCTTTGCTTGGAGAGCTAGTTGCACTCAGGGAAAGAAAAGTTTTCCCTTTTTTTTCTTAAAACAATCTAAAACTTCTAATTTTCCCCACTGAAAAAAGACACACTTCTCAAATGTGTGTCAGACCAAGGTGCCACCAAGGAGGTTCAGCGCCGGGCATCGGTGCTTCGGGGATGGTACCTGGAGCCGGCGCCATCTTTCCTTTCTGCCTCTAACTCCCGTCATGCCCTGCGGTCCGATTGAGCCCCATGGGAGACGGGACTACAATACCCGTCATGCCCCGCGCTCCACAGAACCCCCGGTATCCCCCCATGTGTACCCTAAGTGCTTCCCAGACACTCCAGGATCCCTACGTGCCCTCTCAGTGCCCATTCAGGACACCCCCAAGAGTCCAAGGATCCCCTGAATGCTCTCAAGCCCACAGATGCCCCTAAGAGGCACTTCTGGGAATTCATCTCCTGCCATCCCCTGCGAGCTCAGAGCACCTCATCACCCAGTCAGTCGCCTAAAATTCCTGCCGTGCCCCGTGCCCTAAAGAGCCCGGTTAGAGCTCCCCAAGATCCCTCCAAGCTCTCCGGAACTGTATACGATCCCCCCTGAGGACCTCAAATCTCCGTTCAGAGGCAAAAGTGTCCCCGCAGCGCCCTCCCGGACCCCAAACTCTCCGCAAGAGGCTCTTCCGGGACTTCAGTACCCATCATGCTCCGCGGTTCTGGTGAAACGCCATTCCAGCTGAGACTTCATCCCCCATCATGCCCTGCACCCCACAGAGAGACACTGCAGCTGTGCCTGGAGCTCCCATGATGCTCCGCAGCCCCTTTAAACCGTATTATACCTGCGCCTACAACTCCCATCATGCTCCGCGCCCCAGAGAGCCCAGATAGAGCCCCCCAAGTGCCCGCCCGGACCCGTAAGGGCCCCAGATTCCCCTCCCTGACCTCCAAGCGCACCCCTGGACCTCCAAGTGCCACTCTGAAGCCCAGACAACCTCCTAAACTTTTTCCCCAGACCAAAAACTGCCCCGAATGTGCCTGAGAAATGTCTCCCTGGACCCTTAAGTGCCCACCTTGGCCCTATCTGAGAAAAAGTTGATAATAAAGATGATACAATGATTACAAATATTAGGAATTATCTTACAGAGGGAGAAATAAATAATCAATAGAGCTTAATTTTTAATTATGGGATTTGTCTTACTTAGAAACTTAGAAACAATAATTTATTTGGTTGCTAATAATATAAAGATTATTCATATAATTATAAAAATCAGGTAAATATGTAAAAAATATTTTTATATCTCAGAAAAATATAATTTTATTATTTAATAATATCTTTTTTTAATAAAGAGAAATTTATGAGTTTTTTTTATATTTTTGGTTGTCAGTCCCAGGTGGGAGATATCATGAGTTGGTGAGGTTGGGGGTGAGGAGCAGGTTGTCCAAACAGGGTCAGTCTGCAAGGGGCTCATACTTCTTTGTGCCCAGAGCTCCTAAGAAGGCATTCAGCATCAGGATCACCTGTGCAATGCTTCTATCAGTTCCTCTCTGAAATAAAAAGTAGAAAAACATTCCCTTGAGTAAAAAAAGTCATGAGGTGCACTTTGAAATCTTCCTCCTTTACAGAACTTCTGACTCCAAGCAGCTGCACAAGCCCTGAAGACTCAATGACAATTGAAGGAAGACAAAGAGCTCCTGAGGACGTTCAGTATTTTAATCAGCCCCAGGGTGGATTTGGGGCTGAGTCCAGGACCCTGAGGCACTGAGAGAAGGTTGAAGAAGCTGCTCAAGGAGTCAGAAGCAAAACTCCAAGTCCCTTGGAGCATCAGTGGCCCCGCTGAGGGCAGGGACTGCCAAAGGCTCCCCAGGGACTGGTGAGAGCAGATCCTTGAGGCCAGGATTGCAGGAGCCAAAGGCTGTGAGCAGGAACTGCAATGCTGAGCAAGGCCTGGGATGGTTGGAGGCAGCAGAAAGGCCAAGGGCTGAGCCCAGGCCTGGCCCAGCAGGGCCTGTCCCTCACGGGTGGCTCGGGGCTGTTCCTGGGGCACTGGGATGGGAGGGGCAGCAAGGACAAATGGCATCACCCTGCAAGCCCTGCCAGCCTGCTCAGGGAGGGCCGGGGCAGCAGCAAAGTGCAGCCCCTGCAAGGAAAGTTCCTTCTGTGGGGCTGCAGAGGCGCTGCCCAGCCCAGGGCACAAAGGCCTGGGTGCCTCTGGCCCTGCCAGCCCTGCCCAGCCCTTGGCCATCTCTCCTGCAGCCTGTGCCCCTGTGCGTGCTGCTCCTCTGCCCTGGCCGGCTGCACACGCCCATCTCACTGTCCTCCCAGCATTTCTCAGCCCAGCATTGCTGTGCCCTCCCTGGGCTCCCTGCACCCAGCGCTGCCGGCTCCTGGCACACAGAGCCATGGCACGGCCCAGCCTCATGCTGGGACACCTCGTCCACCAGCATTCTGCCCTGGCAGGGACTTTGCTGTTTCCTCACCTCCAGGATGAACCTTCCAGGCTGCACCTTGGGGAGGTTTCCTTCTCTTCCCTCTCCCCAGGAAAGCTCTGTCTCCTGCTGTTCACAAACAGAGAGGGGCTGGTGGGAGATGTGGTGGTCAGAGACTGTTTGAGCTACAGCAACCATGAAATTACTCAGTTTTAAAATATGCTGTGAAAGAAGGAGGGACATGAACAAAACTTCTGCACTGTAGTTACAGAGTGCAGCCTTCGACCTATTCAGGATGCAGATTTGGTGATAACTGAACCAGTTACTGTTTTTTTTAAGGGACACAAACCTTAAAAACAAAGGTTTCTAGGAAGGATAGAGACACTTCAAGAAAGAAATCTTGAAGGACCAGAAATAGACTGTCCCTCTGTGCCAAAAGTGAGCTAGTGAGGAAAATTACTGCTCTGGCTGGGCATGGAGCTCTTTCCAGGAGCTCAGGGAAAAAGAAGATTCATCACATTTGGACACAGGTGCTGGCAACTTAGGAAGGGTTTAAAGAAGTTATTAGGTCATGTAGAAAGAGAATAAGAGAGGTGAAAATTCAGTTAGGACTTAAGCTGGCCGCTTCTGTGAAGGATAACAAAAATTATTTTCTAAACTCATTAGTGGCAAAAGGAGGGACAAGGAGAAACCCCATTGTTTATTGATGGGGATATGGTTGCCAATGAAGAGGAAAAGGCTGCGGTACTTAACCCCTTTGTTGCTTCAGTTTTCAACACTAAGACAAGTTGTCCTCAGGACAAATGTTCTCCTGAGCTGATAGATGGGGACAGGGAGCAGAACAGACCCCAATAATCCAGGAGGAAGCAGCTGGGGACCTGCTGAGCCACTCACATGCTCACAGGTGTCTCTGGCATCAGAGTGGATCCATCCTAGGGGGATGTGGGAGCTGCTGGATGAGCTCCCCAAGCTGCTCTCCATCATTAACCATCAGTCCTGGCTCTCCAGGGTGGTCCCAGAGGACTGGAGGTGCCAATGTGAGCCCATCCCCAAGAAGGGCTGGAAGGAGGATCTGGGGAACTCCAGGCCTGTCAGCCTGACCTTGGTGCCTGGTGAGGTGATAGAGCAGATCACCTTGAGTGCCATCACAGGGCACCTACAGGATGGCTGAGGGACCAGAGCCAGCCAGCGTGGATTTCAATATCTGCATTGATGATCTGGATGAGGGCATTGAGTGCACCAACATCAGCAAATGTGCAGATGACACTAAGCTGGGTGTGAGTGTGGATCTGCTGGAGGGTAGAAGAGCTCTGCAGAGGGACCTGGACAGGCTGGATTCAGGGCCCAAATCCAACAAGGTGAGGTTTTACAAGACCAAGTGCTGGGTCCTGCACTTTGGCCCTCCAGAACTCTGGGCTGGGGACAGAGTGGCTGGACAGTGGCCAGGCAGAAAGGGACTTGGGGACACTGATGGGCAGCAGGCTGGACATGAGCCAGCAGTGTGCCCAGGTGGGCCACTGGTACCTAGCCTAAATCAATCATAGTGTGGCCAGCCGGAGCAGAGATGCTGTGCCACCAATGATCTGCTCCCAGATCTGCACACAGACACTGCTTCTGCAGCTGCACAGAAAGGAACAAAAGGGAGGTATCAGGTGAAAACTCTGCTGGGAGATCCTTTATTTTGTTTAAAACCACCAAGAGCACAGCTCCGCATGGACAGTCTGGGGCCACAGCAAAGGTGAAAAGAACAAAAAAATGGAGAAATGTCAGAAATAATGGCCTTGGTTTATGGAAAATATTAAAAACCAAAAACACAGGGAAAAAAAACCCACAAAACCTAAACCAAGAGAAATATCCAAGATGACTTTTAGTACAAGAGATATACAGAAATATGCAACCAGTTTAATGCTTCCTAAATTGTCTAGTGATCAGTGTCCACACTGCAGCCTTGAGCTCCTGGTTCCTCAGGCTGTAGATGAGGGGGTTCAGGGCTGGAGGCACCACTGAGTACAGAACTGACAGTGCCAAATCCAGGGATGGGGAGGAGATGGAGGGGGGCTTCAGGTGAGCAAACGTGGCAGTGCTGAGAAACAGGAAGACCACAGCCAGGTGAGGGAGGCAGGTGGAAAAGGCTTTGTGCCGTCCCTGCTCAGAGGGGATCCTCAGCACGGCCCTGAAGATCTGCACATAGGAGAAAACAATGAACACAAAACAACCAAATAACAAACAGGCACTAACAGCAATGATCCCAAGTTCCCTGAGATAGGATTTGGAGCAGGAGAGCTTGAGGATCTGGGGGATTTCACAGAAGAAATCCCGCAATGCATTGCCCTGGCACAAGGGCAGGGAAAATGTATTGGCTGTGTGCATGAGAGCATTGAGAAAGCCACTGGCCCAGGCAGCTGCTGCCATGTGGGCACAAGCTCTGCTGCCCAGAAGGGTCCCATAGTGCAGGGGTTTGCAGATGGACACGTAGCGGTCGTAGCACATGATGGTCAGGATGAAATACTCTGCTTACATAAAGAAAAAAAAGAAGAAAACTTGTGCAGCACATCCTGCGTAAGAGATGGTCCTGGTGTCCCAGAGGGAATTGTGCATGGCTTTGGGGACAGTGGTGCAGATGCAGCCCAGGTCGCTGAGGGCCAGGTTGAGCAGGAAGAAGAACATGGGGGTGTGCAGGTGGTGGCCGCAGGCTACGGCGCTGATGATGAGGCCGTTGCCCAGGAGGGAAGCCAGGGAGATGCCCAGGAAGAGGCAGAAGTGCAGGAGCTGCAGCTGCCGCGTGTCTGCCAGTGCCAGCAAGAGGAAGTGGCTGATGGAGCTACTGTTGGACATTTCTTCACTCTGGGCATCGTGGACTGTTGAAAGAAGACATTTACAAGTTGGGACAGATTTCCTTGAGTCAATCCTTTGCAATTAAATTAGGAATCCTCTGAGAACTACTGCTTTTCCTGTGGGGGAACATCACTAAAACGTCTATTTCTGAATTTGGGTTTCTACTGTGGAGTTAGTGCCTCATTTTCAGCATTGCTCTCAGCCTGAATACTGGGAAGCCCAGAGGGAAAACAGGGCTCCCTGTACTCCAGTGTTGTCAGACCTGATTGTGCCACAAAGCTGCACTTTGCTGATAATAGCTTCCTACATTTAAGGGTAATCAGGTGTAAAAAATGCTGGGAAAAGAAAGTGCACCTTTAGAATGCGTAAGTTTCAAAGTCAATCTCCCTAAACCCTCTTCTCTTTCACTAGGCAGCTAAAGAGGGAGGATATGCAGGATTGGTCTGGCTCTCTGCTTCCTGGAGCTGTGTCTACTGGGAGCTGTTTCTCTCTATCCAAGCCTTGTCCCTGCCAGTGCTCCCAGAGCCCAGCCAAGCTCTGGGGGCTCAGCTCTGCCCTGCACACCCCTCCCAGCACAGGGCACTGCCCAGGGGCATCTCTTAAGGGCAGCTCAGACAAACTGAGATGCTGCAAGCCAAGGTGCTGCTGCTGTCTGTAGGCAGAGGAGGGCGAGGAGACACTTTGTGAGGGAGATGTGAGGCAGATCTGCTGATGCCCAGTGGGACAGTGCAGGAGTCTCAGTGACACAGACACACCTAACAGCCCCTTTCCCTTCACTCGAGGAGAAAGCTGAGAGCAGCCCTGGCCATGCAGCACCATCTGCACAGCAGGAGGAATCTGCCCTGATGGGGGTGTCTCCTTCCACCTCCAACTTCACCCCACAGTCCATGGGGAGCTGCCAGACAGGCTGAGAGCTGCCCTTGGCAGGTGGCACATCCCCTGGGCTGGCCAAGAGCCCTGAGGGCTGCAGGAGCTGCTGTGCAGGACAGCCCTGGGCAGCCCTGGCTGCAGCCCCAACTTCAGCCCCTGCAGCCGTCCCTGGCAGCAGGAGCCATCCTGCCCTGTCCCTGTGATGGTGCCCAGGGCAGCCCCGCTCTGCAGCACATCCTCCTCCTCCTGTGCCTCAGAGAAACTGGGAGAGTCCTCCTGACACATCCCCCAGGCTGTGGGCTGTGCTGGCTCCAGGAGATCCCTCCAGAAGCACAGGGGACATTGTCCTGCACCCATAGACTCACCATACCTAGGGCTGTGAAGATGTTTCTCAGCTCAATGTCTTCCCAGTGCTGATTGCCTTTAGCCTGTCTGTGCCTGGCTCCTGTCCCCTCAGTGCCTGCAGGCAGTGCCCTCAGCCTTGCTGGGCGGGGAGAGGAGCTGCTCCTCTGCAGAAATGTCTTTTTGAAGCTTTTCCTGGTTTCCATTATCTCCCTCTGTGCCAGGAGACACAACACAACGACTTTAATGACCCTCTCAGGAGTTTATTCTTTTTAAAATCAGATTCAGTTCCCTGAGAGAGTGTTTTTCAAAAATCCTCTCAAGAAATCAAAATTAAATTGAAACTTCAAAGTTTTTTGAGCTTTTAATGGGTCCCACTGAGAGACAGGACTGAGAGAGTTCCCCAAGGTTCCAGTTAGAGCAGAACACTGGAGGCACTGGTGACAGGTAGGAACAAGGAAAGTAAAGACGTCTCTGATGCTGAGTAAACCTGGATGTGTCTCATGTATCCACAGGACCAAGGCGTGAGCCCCAGCCCCTGGCAAGGCAGATCCTGTCCCTCCCTCATTGCTCAGGGCTCTTCCTGGGCCACTGGGCTCTGGGGATGTGCAATGCCAAGGGCAGGACCATGGGGCAGCCCCTGCCAGGCTGCTGAGCAGGGACAAGGAGGCAATGAGGCCCCAGCACAGCAAGGCTCACTTGTCCCCTGCTGGCCTCAGGCCCAGGGCCAGTAGCCATGGCCCAAGTGCTGCAGCAGTTGGCTCTGGCAGGGCCTTTCAGCTGCTGCCCATCCCTGTGCCCTCTGCAGCCCAGGCTGTCCTATGGTGTCCATGCCCTGTGCCTCTGTCCCTGCAGGCTTTTGTCATCCCCCGGCTGCCCCACCTGGCTGGCCCCTTCCTTTGCTACAGCTCTGTGTCCTGCCTGCCTCTGCCTAGCCACACAAAGCCTTGGGCTGCTCCAGACTCCTTCTGGGGGACGTGTTGCACCACAGCCTTGCCTTTGGAGAGAAATTCCTTTCTCCTTTTGTTCAGTCTGGATTGCCTCAGCAGTTCTTGGCATCAGTCTTTTCTTTCTCTGTTTTCCACTATGTCAAAATGATCCACCATCTCTGAAATGGCCTTTCAATCCCTCTCAGGGCTCTCCTCTGCTGTCCTCAGTCCCCACTCCACTGAGCACTGAGGTCTTTTGTCCCTATATTTGCTTGTGGCTCCAAACCCCACCTCTGGAGATCTCTGGGCCCTCTCCAAGGTGTTTTCAAATGAAAACATTCACCTCATAGTGTAAGAAAATCACCACAGGAACAAGGCCAGCCAGACCTCTCTGTTCTGGCTATTTTGTCTGGGAGCAATCATTGAATAGATAGAATTTAGGAGGCCAGATTCCAATTCTGTCCATGGCCCCTGCATGAGAAGACCAGTTCTTCTCCTTAGGAAGGAAAGCACTGGGCCCCAGTGCTCCAGGGGCTAATGAGAGGCAGCTGTCGACATGTCATGTCAGCTGGATCTGTCAGCTCACTCCTGGGAGACCAAACCAATCAGACCTGTTCCATCTCCCCTTGGCTTCATGAGGCCTCACTGTGTCACAGTGCTCTCCTTGCTTCTGCAGTGTCACAATGGCCCCTTGCTTCCATGAGGCCCTGCAGGGTCACAATGGCCCTTTGGTTCCGTGGGGCCCCACAGTGTCACAATTGTCTCCGTGGTTCCATGGGGCCTTGCAATGCCACAATGGTCTCCATGGAGCCACAGTGCCCTGCAGGATCACAACAGCCCTTTGGCTGCACAAGGCTCTGTAATGCAGCAATGGCCTCTTGGTTCCACAAAGCCCTCTGCTTCACACCGGCCCCTTGGGACCCTGCAGCCCAGCAGTGCCACAATGATGTTCTTGGTTCCATGGGGCCCCCACAGTGTCACAATGGCCTCTCCATTTCAGAAGACACCACAGTGTCCCCATGGTCTCCACAGGAAGGAAAACACAGAACCCCAGTGTTTCAGGGGCAGATAAACTGCAGTCATCAGAGGCCATGGCCAGCCAGACCTGTCTGTCCTGGCAGCTTTTGTCTGGGAGAAACCCTTGGATATTCAAAATTTTGAATGTTGAATCCCAATTTTAGCCCTTTTTTGTCTAGAGGAGATGGCCAGTCCTTTTCCATAAAAAGGAAAGCACGCAGCCCCAGTGTTTGGAAGGCAGGTGAGAGCTGGCCCTCATGAGGCCAAGGCCAGCCAGACCCGTCTGTAATGGCACCTTTTGTGTAGGAGCAATATTTGAATCTAGGAGTTTTGGAGGTGGAATCCCAATTTCGGCCATGGGCACCTGGAGAAGAAATATGATTCTTTCCAATGGGAAAGGAAGCATGGAACTCTGGTGTTTCAGGGCAGAATGAGGTGACCACCAGAGGACAAGGCCAGCCAGACCTGTGTGTCCTGGCATCTTTAGTCTGGGTGAAACCCTTGCAGATAAGAATTTTGGAGGAAAAGTATAAATTTTGGCCATGGGTGTTTGTGCAGAAGGAATGGTTCTTTCTTTAGGAAGGAAAGCACACAGCCCCAGTGTTTGAAGGCAGATGAGAGCCAGCCCTCAGGAAGACAAGTGCAGCCAGACTTGTTGGTAATGGCAGTTTTTGACTGAGAGCAATCCCTGGATATAGGGAATTTTGAAGGGAGAATCCCATTTTGACCGTGGTTTCTTGAGTGAGAAGGGCAATTCTTTTCCATTCTAAGGAAAGCCAGAGCCCCAGTGTTTCAGGGGCACATGACAAGAGCATGCAATGGACATGCCAAGGGCAGTTGGACCATTCTGGCGAAGCCAAGCCAACCTGTTATCTGTTCCCTTGTTTCAATGGGGCTGTGCTGTGTCACAATGGTTGTGTCATCATATTGGATCCTTGGTTCCATGAGGCCCAGCTGTGTCACACTGGCCTCTTGTTTCTATGAGGGTCCACAGTGTCACAATGGTCCCTTGTTTCCATGAGGACTTGCAGTGTTACAGGGGTCTCCTTGGTGCCACAGTATCACAATGGACCTTTGGTTCCGTGGGGACACACAATGACAGAAGGGTCTCCTTGCTTCCATGAGGCACTGCATAGTCCCTCAATTCAACGAGGCCTCAAAGTGTCATCATGGCCTCCAGGATTCCATGAGGACCCACAGTGTCACAGCGGACCTTTGGTACCATGCGGTCCCACACTGTTACATGAATCCTTAGTTCCATGGGGCCCTGTAGTGTCACCATGGACTCTGGTTCAGTGGTGCCACGCAGTGACACAATCATCTCTTGGTCCGACAAGACCCCACGGTGTCACCATGGTTCCTTGCTTCCATGAGGCCCTGTAGTGTCACAATGGACTCCTTGGTTCCATGGGGCCACAAAGTGTCACACTGGCCCGTTGGTTCAGTGACACCCGTGATGCCTTAAGATTTTAGCCTTTATATATTTCAAACCCTCTACTGCATTCAGCATAACTCTAAACTCCATATAAAGTCTTAGTTAATTGTCTTCCCATTTTTGTCAGACAAAGCAATTCCTCTGAAAATTAAGACCTCAGGCTCTGAAAAGGATAAAGAAAAGTGAATTGGTGGGGAGGAGCTGAACTGGGGGGACAAAAGTGAACTGGGGGAATATGACTTCATTGCCTGAAGCTGCAATTGGAGGATTAACTCCTGATATGTAAATTGACCAAACTTATATCTGTCTGAAATATTTGTGACCACCGTCGGTCCATCTTGTAAGCAGCCTCTGGGAGGCTTTGACTGCCCAAGGTGTATCTACTGAAGGCCTTTAATAAATATCCACTTTATTCTCTTAACCTTGTCTAGCCTCTGTTCTAGGCAGCCACTCCAAGGCATTACCTGTAGTGTCACAATAATCTCCATGATCCCATAACGCCCTGCAGTGTCAAAACAGACCATTGATTCCATAAGACTCCAAAATGTCCCAACAGATCATTGGTTTCCCTGAGCCCTACAGTGGCACTGTGGTCCCCTTGGCTCCACTAGGTACTAAAGTGCCACAATGGCCCTTTGGTTTCACAAGGCCTCAAAGTGTAAAAATGGCCTCTTTGGTTTCATTAGGCCCTGCTGTGTCACAATGCACCTTTGGCTCTGTGGTTCCATAGTGTCACAATGGTATCCTTGTTTCCACGGTGTCAGAATGGACCCTTCATTCCATGCGGACCCACAGTGTCACTGTAGTGCCTTTGATTCCATGAGGCCCTGCCATGCTGTAATGGCCCCTTGGTTCCATTGGGTCCCAAAGTGTCAGAATAGTCTCCATTGTTCTATGAGGCCTCACAATGTCACTGTACTCCCCTTGCTTCCACAGGGCCCCACAGTGTAACAATGGACTCTTGGTTTCAAGAGGTTCCTCAGTGACAATGGTCTCCTTGGATCTGCAGTGTCGCAATGGGCCCTTGGCTCCTTGTGGCCACGCAGTGTCACAATGGCTCATGGCTCCATGAGGTCACACAGTTCAACAATGGAACCTTGGTTCCACAGGGCCTTCCTGTGTCACAATGGACCCTTGGTTCCATGAGCTTCCCTACTGTCACCATGGTCTCCTGGGATCTGCATTGTCACAAAGGACCATTGGTTCCATGTGGCCTCGCTGTGTCACAAGGGTCTCCTTGATTCCAAATTCCCCACAGTGTCACAATGGAGCCTTGTTTCTGTGAGACTCTGAACTGTCACAATTGTCTCCTTGGTTCCATGAGGATACAAAAGCTCCACATAAACATTGAGCAACATCATCTTAACACACCTGGGAACATTTGTCTGCATTCAAAAGAGGGGTTAAATGTGAGAATGGCACCAGCAGTCTCCATCTGCAACAGAGATGCAGGGAATGGACAGAGACAGAGAATTCAGGTGAAAGACTCAGAATTCTGCTTACAAAGGTAATTTCTGGTCATACTCTCCCTTGTAGAAAGGTGACATCATTCCAGGCAGCCTGCACTGAGCATGTGGTTCCTCAGTAGGATTTGTTGTTCAGGAAACTTGCTCAGGCTTTTCCATTCTTTCCTCATAAACAGGAAAACTTCTCCTGGACCTGTGTGCAGGTAGAGCCCTGAGGAGAGCAGGTGGGACATGGTGCAATGGGCTGGGACACCCAGCTGTAGAGCTCAGGGGACAAGGTTCTGATGCAGGGCACAGGGATGCGAGTCCCAGTCAGACGGGCAATGTCAGATATGCTGAGGCTGGGAGTGAGGAACAGGTTGTCCAAACAGGGTCAGACTGCAAAGGGACTCATTCTTCTGTGTGCCCAGAGCTCCTAAAGGGTCATTCAGCTTTATGATCATCTGTGGAATGCTTCAGTCACTGCTTCTCTCAGCTAAAAAATAAAAAAATATTCTCTTGACTAAAACAAAAAAAAGAGATACACTTTGAAATCTGCCTCCTTGAAAGAACTCCAAACTCACTCGAATGAGCTGCTCAGGCCCTGGAGACTCAATGACAATTGAAGGAAGACAAAGAGTTCCTGAGGGCATTCAGTATTTTAATCAGCCCCACGATGGATTTGGGAATGAGTCCAGGACCCTCAGGCACTGAGAGAAGGTTGAAGAAGCTGCTCAAGGAGTCAGAAGCAAAACTCCAAGTCCCTTGGAGCATCACTGGCCCCACTGAGGGCAGGGACTGCCAAAGGCTCCCCAGGGACTGGTGAGAGCAGATCCTTGAGGCCAGGATTGCAGGAGCCAAAGGCTGTGAGCAGGAACTGCAATGCTGAGCAAGGCCTGGGATGGTTGGAGGCAGCAGAAAGGCCAAGGGCTGAGCCCAGGCCTGGCCCAGCAGGGCCTGTCCCTCACGGGTGGCTCGGGGCTGTTCCTGGGGCACTGGGATGGGAGGGGCAGCAAGGACAAATGGCATCACCCTGTGTGACACTCCAGATGCCCATGGAACCAAGGGCCAGTGTGACACTGTGGGGCCATTGTGAGCCTGCAGGGCTGTAAAACCCCAGAAAACTGAAATGCTGAGGGTGACCAAAGGTTCTATTACTTGAGGTTGGTGCACAGGAGAAATACCTGCCAGATATTCTCAAGAGGTCAAAATGGCAAAAAATTTTACTGACAAAGTAAGAAAAAGAAAGAAAAAAGTAAGAAAGTAAGAAAATCAAGGAACTTTGGAAAAGAATTTAATACAACACCCAATTCAACATAAAAACACTGTCCTTGGTTGGTGTTATGTCTGCTCCTCTCCCGCTCCCACACCTCGCTGTCTGCATGGAGCTGCTGCCGCTGCCCTTTCTCCCCCCCTGGGGGGGTGGTGCCCCGGGGCTGTGCTTGCTTGGCTTGCCCTGCTGCCCCAGCTGCTGCTGCTGCTTGCTGCTACCCCAGCCGCTGCTTCTGCCCCGCTGCTTTTGCCCTATTGCTTCTGCCCGCTGCTGCTGCTGCTGCCCCGGCTCTGCCCTGGCTGCTGCTGCCTTCCCTTCCCCCCTTCTCTCCTTCAGCTCCAAGATCTGTACCGGCTCCGGACGGGACCTGGACATCAGAGACTGCCTCCGGAGCCTGCCCAAGAAGCTTCTCGCCCTTCCCAGCAGCGACCGTCTCTCACTTTGGTGAAAACAGTTCTTTTGTCATCTGGGATTGTACTTTCCTGTTGCTGGGAAGTGTTTTTTCTTGTGTTTGTTAATAAACAAGTTTTTTCCACTTTTCCCCCCGAGTAAAATTCTCTCCGAGCCCAGTGGGGGGGAGGAATTGTGAGGGGGGTTTATTTTGGGGGGCTCCTTTGGAGGCTTTCCCCCAGTTTTGTCCTAAACTTGGACAAATAATTTGGTGGCCCGTACGGGGAACCGAAGAAAGTGGAAAAAACTGTGTAACTGTATATAATGCTGTTTGGAATGGATTTTAGTATGTGGTTCTGGATACTGGGGTTTTTTGAGGTTTTAATGCCTCTTTGGTCTCTGGGGTTATTTTCCTGCCCGGAAATAGCTCCAGTACTGTCCCTTATTTGTAGTTTTTATACTAGAGGGATAATGACCAAAATATTGATTGGACTGGGCTTGGTTGCAATGGCTTGTAAGAGGTTTATGAAAATGCTGGAATCGGTTCCAGGGATATCTTCTGGATCCTGGTTATGGATATGCATCCAGTTTATTAGAGGAGAAGCAGGGGAGGAGGCTTTTCAGCCTTTGCTTCCCTTTGTCTCCTCTGAATTTTTTACCTCGTTATTAGGATATGTGCAGTTCTCCTTTAGTATTAAAGAGATCATCTTTCTGATGTTTAATGTTGTAAGCTTCCTCTACACAGTTTACAGTTTATATAAAATCAGGGCTGAGATTTCTAGAGGTGCTGGTGCGACTCCTGATTTAGCAGCAGGACAAAGTGTGAGGAGTCCTGAGTGGTGTGGAAAATGGCAGGACCTGGGCCAGGTGTTAAAGGAATTTTCTGATCCTATGGTTTGGGATTTTTCACATGAGCAAATTCAGAACCCGGCTGAGGTGGTAAAATATTTGAAAGAGAAATGCCACAATAGCTCCAGGAAAAAAAGATTACTGCAGTGAGCTGGGCTCTGGCGTATACTTATCGTACCCTGTTAGATAGTGGAGAACAACAAACAAAGGAAAGGGAACAGGGAGATAACATAGCTACTATGCCAGCTACTCAGGCTGTAGTTAGCACCCCAGGCTCGAGGACAGGGATGAAATTAGAAAGCAAGCTTCAACCAATGGCTGTGGCTACCAGTACAAGGAGTGGGAAGTGCACCAAGAAGACCGATCGGCCAGTGGAGGATGATGATGAGGATGCAGGAGAAGGACCTTCAACACCTCCTGATGTAAAATCAAGAGTTAAAACCACTGGTGTGAGATCAGAAACTAATAATGAGTCCCTGTCCTTAAAAGATCTTCGGGGTTTAAGAAAGGATTATACAAGACAGCCCGATGAATCCATAATTAGCTGGCTGGTCCAGCTGTGGGATGCGGCAGGCGAGGCTACCATCTTAGATGGCACTGAGGTGAGACACCTGGGATCCCTGTCTCATGATCCGGTCATCGATCAAGGTATGATGAGGGAGGCTAACCCTCAAAGCCTCTGGGCACGTGTTTTAGACAGTGTAGCACAAAGATATCTGTGTGCCGATGATCTGTATATGCAGCAGACCAAGTGGAAAACCATAGAGCAAGGGATCCAACGTTTGAGGGAGATGGCAGTGGCGGAGATCATTTTTTCAGATGATATAACAACTAGGAACCCAGACCTGGTACCATGCACACCTGTAATGTGGAGGAAGCTGGTGCGACTCGGGCCATCTGAATATGCGTCTGCTTTGGCAATAATGAAGCGAGAAGAGGTATATGAAACGGTGCTGGACATGGCAAAGAAGCTCCGGGCATACGCGGATGCTGTGCATGGCCCAACCCATGCCAGAATCACCGCTGTGGAAACACGCTTGCAGAACTTAGAGGACAAGATAGAGGAAAATCATAAGAGGCTCAGGGAGGAAATTAAGGAGGACCTCCTCCAAATTTCAGCTGTGCAAATTAGACATCCTGGCAGCCAACATAGACGTTCTCCCGATGGGGAGAGGAGGTACACTCCCCGGGCCGAGCTATGGTTTTTTCTGCAGGATTCTGGAGAGAACATGAGGAGATGGGATGGAAAGCCTACGGCTGCTCTGGCACGACGGGTGAGGGATTTGAAGGAAGGCAAGATTGAAAGCGGAAGTTCCATCCGAAGGAGAGCCGCTCCTGTTGCCCGTACCCAAAGTGCCAAATATGATAGTGATAATGACATGTCTGACCCTCTCGAAGGAACTTCTAAGATGCATGCCCCAGGGAAGAAAGATAAACAGGCTTAGAGGGGCCCTGCCTCTAGCCAGGGTGAGGCGAGGGAAAATCGTGTCTTTTGGACTGTGTGGATTCGGTGGCCTGGCACATCGAAACCACAGAAGTACCGAGCTTTAGTTGATACAGGTGCCCAATGTACGATAATTCCATCAAGATATGTGGGGGAAGAATCTGTTTCCATCGCGGGTGTAACAGGTGGCTCGCAGGACTTCACCCTGGTGGAAGCTGAAGTGAGTTTAACTGGAAGGGAATGGAAGAAACATCTTGTTGTGACTGGTCCAGAGGCCCCATGCATTTTGGGCATAGATTATCTTCGGAGCGGGTATTTTAAGGATCCAAAAGGCCTTAAGTGGGCATTCGGGATAGCAGCTGTAATGGCAGAGCATATCCGGCAATTGAACACCCTGCCTGGACTAGCTGAGAATCCCATTACAGTAGGACTTCTGAAAGGAGAAGACCAACGAGTACCAATTGCCACTTCAATAGTACATCGCCGGCAATATAGAACAACTCGAGATGCTGTGATCCCCATTCACAAGATGATCCGTGAGCTGGAGAGCCAAGGGTTGGTCAGCAAAGCCCACTCACCCTTCAACAGCCCCATCTGGCCTGTGCGCAAATCTAATGGAGAATGGAGACTAACTGTGGACTATCGTGCCTTGAATGAAGTGACTCCACCGCTGAGCGCTGCCGTACCGGACATGCTGGAGCTGCAGTACGAGCTGGAGTCCAAGGCAGCAAGGTGGTATGCCACCATTGACATCGCCAATGCGTTTTTCTCCATTCCTCTGGCCGCAGAGTGCAGACCTCAGTTTGCTTTCACCTGGAGGGGCGTGCAGTACACCTGGAACCGACTGCCCCAGGGGTGGAAACACAGTCCCACCATCTGTCATGGACTGATCCAGGCTGCACTGGAAAAGGGTGAGGCTCCGGAACATCTACAATATATTGATGACATCATCATATGGGGGAACACAGCAGCAGAAGTGTTTGAGAAAGGAGAGAAAATTATCCAAATTCTCCTGGAAGCCGGCTTCGCCATCAAGAAGAGTAAGGTTAAGGGACCTGCACGTGAGATCCAATTCCTGGGAGTGAAGTGGCAAGATGGACGGCGTCAGATTCCTACTGATGTCATTAACAAAATTACAGCTATGTCCCCACCTACCAACAAGAAAGAGACCCAAGCTTTCCTAGGTGCCATAGGCTTTTGGAGAATGCACATCCCTGAGTACAGCCAAATTGTGAGCCCTCTTTACGAGGTCACTCGCAAGAAGAACAATTTCCACTGGGGCCCTGAACAACAGCAAGCTTTTGCCCAGATCAAGCAGGAGATCGCTCATGCAGTGGCCTTTGGCCCAGTCAGGACGGGACCAGAGGTAAAGAATGTGCTCTACTCTGCAGCCGGGAACCATGGTCTGTCCTGGAGCCTGTGGCAGAAGGTGCCAGGTGAGACCCGAGGTCGACCCCTGGGATTTTGGAGCAGAAGCTACAAAGGGTCTGAAGGCAATTACACCCCAACGGAGAAGGAAATTTTGGCCGCCTATGAGGGAGTCCAAGCCGCCTCAGAAGTCATTGGTACAGAAGCACAGCTTCTCCTGGCACCCCGACTACCGGTGCTGGGGTGGATGTTCAGCGGAAAGGTTCCCTCAACCCACCATGCCACCAGTGCCACGTGGAGCAAGTGGATAGCCCTCATCACTCAGCGTGCCAGAATCGGGAAACTAAATCGTCCTGGGATTCTGGAAATAATTACAAACTGGCCCGAAGGTGAAAGTTTCGGTGTCGCGGATGAAGAAGAAGAACCAGTGACACGGGCTGAAGAAGCTCCACCATACAACGAGCTACCGGCAGAGGAAACACGCTATGCTCTATTCACTGATGGCTCCTGTCGCGTCGTGGGGATGAACCGGAGATGGAAAGCGGCTGTATGGAGCCCCACACGACGGGTTGCAGAGGCCACTGAAGGAGAGGGTGGATCCAGTCAATTCGCTGAACTCAAAGCTGCCCAACTGGCCCTTAACATCGCAGAGAGAGAGAAATGGCCGAAACTCTATTTATACACTGATTCCTGGGTGGTAGCCAATGCTCTGTGGGGATGGTTGAAGAAATGGAAAAAGGCGAATTGGCAGCGCAGAGGAAAACCAATTTGGGCTGCTGAAGAGTGGAAAGACATCGCTACTCGATTACAGAAACTACCTGTAAAAGTTCGCCATGTAGATGCCCATGTCCCCAGAAAGAGAGCCAATGAGGAGCAGCAACATAATCAGCAAGTAGATCAAGCTGCAAGAATAGGGGTGTCGAAGATAGATTGGGAACACAAGGGAGAATTGTTCCTAGCTCGATGGGCCCATGATGCCTCGGGTCATCAGGGCAGAGATGCCACCTATAAGTGGGCACGAGACCGAGGGGTGGATCTAACCATGGACAGCATCTCCCAGGTTATCCACGACTGTGAGACGTGTGCTGCCATCAAGCAGGCAAAGCGGGTGAAGCCCCTCTGGTATGGGGGGCGGTGGTCCAAGTATAAGTATGGAGAGGCCTGGCAGATTGATTACATCACACTGCCTCAGACCCGCCAAGGCAAGTGCTATGTCCTGACCATGGTGGAAGCGACCACCGGATGGTTGGAGACGTACCCAGTGTCTCATGCTACAGCCCGCAACACCATCCTGGGCCTGGAAAAGCAGGTCCTGTGGAGGCATGGCACCCCTGAGAGAATTGAGTCAGACAATGGGACTCATTTTAAGAACAATCTCATTAACACCTGGGCTAGAGAACATGGCATTGAGTGGGTGTACCACATCCCTTACCATGCACCAGCTGCAGGTAAAGTGGAAAGGTACAATGGATTACTGAAAACCACCTTGAAGGCATTAGGTGGGGGGTCTTTTAAGAACTGGGAACAACATCTAGCAAAGGCTACTTGGTTAGTTAACACCAGAGGTTCCATCAACCGAGCAGGTCCTGCCCAGTCTGACTCCCTTAATACAGTGGATGGAGATAAAGTCCCAGTGGCCCATGTCAGAGGTCTGTTAGGAAAGGCAGTATGGGTTAATCCTGCTTCGAGTACAGGCAAACCCATTCGTGGGATTGTCTTTGCTCAAGGACCAGGATGGAACAACACAATGTGTACCACAGGGAGAACTGATTGTAGGATGAGACAGAAAGACATATGTAAGTGTTGAAGGTCTGAGTAAGTGAAATGAGAGGAAATGTGTAAGTGATGAAGGTTTGCACAAGTTGGATGAAAGCTTTACGTTGTAGTGAGTGGGTGTATATCCCAATCGTGTGTAACGTTCACGATGTGGGATAAGGGGTGGAATGTCCTGGGTTGGTGTTATGTCTGCTCCTCTCCCGCTCCCACACCTCACTGTCTGCATGGAGCTGCCGCCGCTGCCCTTTCTCCCCCCCTGGGGGGGTGGTGCCCCGGGGCTGTGCTTGCTTGGCTTGCCCTGCTGCCCCGGCTGCTGCTTGCTGCTGCTTGCTGCTACCCCGGCCGCTGCTTCTGCCCCGCTGCTTTTGCCCTATTGCTTCTGCCCGCTGCTGCTGCTGCTGCCCCGGCTCTGCCCTGGCTGCTGCTGCCTTCCCCTCCCCCTTTCTCTCCTTCAGCTCCAAGATCTGTACCGGCTCCAGACGGGACCTGAGCATCAGAGACTGCCTCCGGAGCCTGCCCAAGAAGCTTCTCGCCCTTCCCAGCAGCGACCGTCTCTCACTTTGGTGAAAACAGTTCTTTTGTCATCTGGGATTGTACTTTCCTGTTGCTGGGAAGTGTTTTTTCTTGTGTTTGTTAATAAACAAGTTTTTTCCACTTTTCCCCCCGAATAAAATTCTCTCCGAGCCCAGTGGGGGGGAGGAATTGTGAGGGGGGTTTAATTTGGGGGGCTCCTTTGGAGGCTTTCCCCCAGTTTTGTCCTAAACTTGGACAAACACTTATCATAGCAACTCGAATAGCTTAGCCCATTTAACCTTATAAACCTTTAAACACTTAAATAGCTGTGGTACACAAAACTCTTTGATAGAAAGCGTATTAGAAGGAGAGGAAAGAGAGAGAGACAGAAGCTCTATAGAAAGACACACACATGGCTACCATCTCCTCGGGTCCCAGTGTGGGTGAGACACAGACCCCAGCAGAAGGCAGAGTACAGACCATGGGCTGAGCTCCTGCTCTGTGTTTTAAGCCCCTGGGCCTTCGTGGGCCTCCCACCAGGTGGGACTTGTGATTGCTCAGGCAATCAGAGCCTGGGTCAGCACCAGCCCCCTGTGTGACTGATTGACAGCTCATCCTGAGGTGTCTGGGACATTGATCTCGTCCAGCCTCTGACAGTGACCATGGTGACACTGCAGAACCTCATGGAACCATGGGTCAGTTGTGAGAAGGAAAGAAGCAGATCTGAGGACACCATGGAAGCACCATGGATTCACATGGAACCACAGAGACCATTGTGACACTCTGGTGCCTCATGGAATCAGGGTGAACCCTTGTGAAACTCAGGATGCCTATAGAGCAAAGGGTCAAGGATGAAGCTGTGGGGCCCACAGAACCAAGAAGCCATTGTGACACTGAAGGAGAGAGAATTAAAACTGAAGACTTAAAGGTAAAAATACAGGAAGATGCTTTAGCTGGAAGGGGGCTGACAAGATTTTATGAGTGCTTAACATTTACTGTCTTTAGAAGAACAGAGCAAGGCCCTCTATCTTTAAAGGGCCAAGAATGCACAAACAGGGTGGAAGAGCGAGGCCCCTTCCAGATAAGAGGGATTCTTTAGACCCCTGAACCAGAGAAAATCTGTATCAAGGTCTGGAAACCACCAAAGACTAATACACATGTGCAAAAAAGGTGGGATAAAAAGTTCAACAGAGGGGAAGACTGTTTTCTTCATTCCAAAGACCCCCAGACAACAACCGGAGTGACGAACAAGGAGCAGTGCGGAGTCGCAAAGAGGTGTGGAGCTAATTTTAATATGAAGCTGGGAGAGGCGGGGTTAGGAAACAAATATGTATTAGGTGCATTGTGCAGTCCCAGTTTGTAGAGAATAAAAACAGAGGTGCAGGTCACAGAAGGTGTGCATGTTTTTGGAGGAGCTATCCCTCATGCACCTCAGTGGTGAAAAAAATACATACCTATAACTTACTTTGTGGGTTATAAAGTTTTTCCTCACATCAGTTTGGGTGACCCCCACTGCCCCCCTGAGTTTTTGGGGTGCACCTTTTGCCCCACCCAGAGCTGGAGCTGGTGCGGTCTTCACCGACCCCACAGACCAAAGTGCCTGGCTGTACCTGTGCTGCATCCTCCCTCGTAGTAGCTCAGGGCTTCCTCTCACCCCTGGGAACCTCACCTGGAGTTTTGTGGTACCCCCTGAATATTGGGGCACCCCTTGACAGCCCCCCCGCTGCTGTGGCTCATCTGTGTCCATGTCGACACTTGGGTGCCCCAAGCATGACTTGGACATCCCCAAAAATTACCTGGATACACCTAGATGCCCCCAAAAATACCCTGGATCACATCTAAAATCACCTGGATACATCTGTGTGCCCCTCGGGCACTTGGATCACCCAAAACCCCTGGGGCCCCCCCAACACTGGTGTCCCAAAATCTTCATTGCTTTGACAGGGTAGACCTGGGGTCCCTAAATCCCCTTTGACTTCAATAGGGTCCTGATTGTCCCCATTTATCTTTACTAATCCCTCCCAGTGCTCCCAGTAACTCCAGTGCCCCCTCTTATCCTCCCCCAGTGCTCTCATTTTAACCGGTAACCCTTACCACTCAAGCCCAAATAACGGATAGATCTGGTACCCCGAAATCCCCAAGTGACTTCAATGGGGTAGACCTGGTTTCCCTGGATCCCCACTAATTTCAGTGGATAGACTTGATGTCCCAACATTTTTAGTGTTAAAAATCTCAATGTTGGGCTCAGAATTTCCAGATTTTGGGCTGAAAATGGGGATTTTTTGCCTTATGTGGAGGCACAGCTCCAGCATGGACCACAAGTGTGGGATAAGGGATTCGGGATTGACTTCCAGGAATTCATCCAGGACTTCCAAAGCGTCAGCATCGCAATCCTGGAGAGGAAATTCCCAAAATTCAGCCCAACATTTCCCCCAGATTTACTCAATTTTCCCCATTTTAGCTCCAAATTTCCACAAAACCCTTAATGAGTTTAATGGGTAGACCTGGTTTCCCGAAATCCCTATTGGCTTCAATGGGGCAGACCTGGTGTCCCTCAATCCCTACTGATTTTTAATGAAGCAGACCTGGTACTCCTACATTGCCATTGATTCCATTAGAAATATCTGATGTCTGAAAAATCCCTATCAGGAGATTAATATTACAAGAGATGGGGCAACTAAGAGATGTTTTAAAAGAGGGTTAATTACCTCATGGCATCAGTCTTATAGAAAGGTGAGACATTAACGGTTTTACATCCAACACCAAAGCATCAGAAGCTGTCTAATTCTTAGTTATAATGCCTGATGATAGTTTTTTAGCCAATCACATACTTCTACAAAGTTTGCTACTGTCTTTTTACATCAATCATTAATTGCTTTGCTTTGCTTGGCTTTCCGGCAATACTTAGTTTTTCAGCCAATTATATAACACTTCACAAATCTACACTGATATATCTTAAGGTTCTAACTAGCTTTGTAATAGGCTCTATTGCTAAACTTTAAAATCTTTTACTATCTTACTTAATATTTTGCTTTGCTTACATAATACATATTTCTGTTTGCTTAAAATATATTGCTACTTAAACTATAAATTTATATTCTTGTTTTATGTTTATTTTACTTTTAATGCTGTTATTCTCTAAGCTTTCTCAAAGGTCTTAAGTCAAACCTGGTATCCATTGCTATCTCTGAGCCTGTATGCACCAGGCCCTAAGAGCTCTCCATGCCTGCATTTCCCACAACACCTGTCATCTCTGCCTCCAATTTCCTGCTCTAACTGGAACTTGGGGGCACTTACTCAGTCGTGTCCCTCAGTGGGACCCATGAATGGTAACAGAAACTTTGGAGTTCAATTATGACTGAATTCTTGAGAGGTTTCCTAACAAACCATTGCTCTGCCTTGATTTCCCTCCTGTGTGGTGCAGTTCATTCAGAAGGTTTTCAACTCCAGTTCTGGAGAAATATGTCAAAAAGATTCTTAGAAATATCCATTCCTATTTTAAAGGGTGCATTTTATTCCTATTCTCTTTAGAACAGAGGCGATTGCAGCATTCTGTGATTGATATTTGTGAGAAATGGATTTGTAAAGGATTCTCAAAGCCTGAATGAAAGCTCGCACAGTCTTTAACACCTGTATGCAAACTCTGTGTGCTGACTTAGAAAGGCTGTGGAATAGAGACGACATTGTTGAGAGAGAGATTGAACTAGAAACAAGTTTCAGATGATGGCCTTGCAAAAAGACCAGACGTTTTTGAGAATTAGAACTGTGAAAGATGCATTGTGGCAAGACCATGTGGGGTAAAAGAATAGGTGATTGGTGTTAGAAGTATTAGCAGCATTGTGTGGCAAAAGCTAATAGGCTGAAAAACATGTCTAAGGCATTGTAACCAGGAAATAAGTTGGCTTTCATAGAATGGCATTGAGTTTTACATCTCTTATGTTTCACTCTTCATCGAGACTGATAATGGAATAAAATCTTTTAAAACACCTCTCAGTGTCCCTGGCTCTGGAGAGTTGGGATTTTTCAACAGTGCTGAGTCTCTAGACATCTGTCCCTGAGAGAGTGTTTTAAAAAATTTCTCAAAACTCAAAGTCGTATTCAAACTCGAAAATTTCTTGAAGTTTAATGGATTCCACTGAGGGGCACGACTGTGAAAATGTCCCCAGGTTCCATTACAGCAGAACAATGGAGGCACTGATGACAGGAGCGGACAAAGGGAAAGGTGTCTCTGATGCTGGGAAAACCTAAAGGTGTTTCAGGATATAGGCCAGATGTTGAAGGAGCACTTTTCCCCAGCTGGTGAGAAACCTTCCCCCTGCCCTAAAGAGGGAGAGTCTGATGGTGCTGCAGTGGAACCCACAAACGTTACAACAGTCCAGGTTCCAGCTGAAAAACAAGGGCAGTCACAGCCAGCAGCAGTCACCCCTAGTGGATTTTCTAGTGGAAACTAGAAAATCTAAAATGAAAACAAGGCACTTAGCTAATGAGGATCAGCAAGGAGGGCCCTTATAAGCAGCAAGAGAGCCAGAGGTTGAGATCATCACCAAGTCCCTCTTGTATGAAAGTCTCCATAATCTGTGAAAAGACATTGCACAGTGGGGCTGTGAGGCTTTTACAACCTGCTTAATTTGGGTATGGGACCTTATGGGAACAGGTGTGCAACTAGATGTTACTGAGGCAAGGAAGTTGGAATCTTTGACCCAGGACACAGGTGTGGACCAGATATTCATAAGGGAGCAAGGCCTCCTTTCCCTCTGGGACCAGCTTTGAATGAGCGTGAGAGAGAGGTTTGTCAATAAAGAGAGAATGCAGGAGCATTGCCGTAGAATGCACTGGAAGACCCTTGAGGAAGGGATCCAGCAGCTGAGAGAAGTGGCAGTACTGGAGGTACTCTTTGGGAGGGGCAGACAGCATGACCATGACCCTGACAAGGTCAGGTGCACAGGGCAGATGTTGTGGAATCTGGCAACCCTGGGGCCATCTCAATATACCACCTTCATTGCAATGATTCATTGTGATAACAACCGAGAGACAGTGGGCTCTGTTGCTAACAAGCTCAGAAATTTTCACAGTATGATGAATGGCCAGATGGTAGCCCATGTCTTTGCCGTGATGAAAAACCTCCAAGACGAGATGTGGGAAATGAGAGAGATGAGAGGTGAGATGAGGGAGATGAGGGTGGAGATGAGGAAAATCAATGCAGCACCAGTGAAGGTCTCAGGCCCAAAATTTAGAGCTCAATGTCCCCAGCTAGGGAGAGAGCTGACCCCACAAGCTGACCTGTGTTTCCTTCTGCGTGACCATGGGGAAAACATAGGAAAATGGGATGGGAAAGCCACTTCTGTCCTGGCAGCACGGGTGCATCAAGTCAGGGAGCAAAACACTAACCAAGAGAGTTCTACTAAAGTGAAGGTAGCCTCAACCTTCCATGACCAAGGTGCCAGATATTACAGAAGGGAAAATGATCTCTCAGATCCCCTGAAAGGAACCTCCCCTGTGCATGCCCAGGAACGGAATAATAACCAGGGCTAGAAGGGCCCTGCCTCTAGCCAGGAAGAGGCATGGGATAACATGATCTATTGGATAGTGTGGATCCGATGGCCTGGCACATCAGAGCCACAGAAACATAAAGTGTTAGTTGATACTGGTTCACAATGCACCCTGATACCATCAGAACATGTGGGGGAAGAACCTGTTTCCATTGTTGGGGTGACAGGGGGATCACAGGATTTCACATTACTGGAAGCTGAGGTTAGCCTGACAGGGAAAGGGTGGCAGAAACATCCAGTTGTAACTGGCCCAGGGGCAGCGGACATTCTAGGCATAGACTTCCTCAGGAACGGCTTCTACAAAGACCCAAAGGGGTTCAGGTGGGCTTTTGGAATAGCTGCTGTAGCAACAGAGAGCATTAAGCAGTTGAATACCTTGCCTGGACTATCAGAAAACCCATCTGCAGTGGGACTCCTGAAAGTGACAGAGCAACAGGTACCAATTGCCACCATGACAGTGCACCGCCGGCAGTACCGGACAAATCGAGATGCTGTGATCCCCATCCACAAGATGATCCGTGAGGTGGAGGAGCCAAGGGTTGGTCAGCAAAGCCCACTCACCCTTCAACAGCCCCATCTGGCCTGTGCCCAAGTCTGATGGAGATTGGAAATTGACTGTGGACTATTGTGCCTTGAATGAAGTGACTCCACTGCTGGGCGCTGCCATGCTGGACATGCTGGAGCTGCAGTACGAGCTGGAGTCCAAGGCAGCAAGGTGGTATGCCACCATTGACATTGCCAATGCATTTCTCTTCATTCCTTTGACAGGCCTCAGTTTGTTTTCACCTGGAGGGGTGTGCAGTACACATGGAACCGACTGCCCCGGGGTGGAAACACAGCCCCACCATCTGCCACAGACTGATCCAGGCTGCACTGGAAAAGGGTGAAGCTCCAGAGCATCTGCAATATATCGATGACATCATTGTGTGAGGGAACATGGCAATGGAGGTATTTGAGAAAGGAAAGAAGATCATCCATATTTTGCTGGGAGCCAGTTTTGTCATCAGGAAAAGCAAAGTCAAAGGTCCTGTTCAAGAGACCCAGTTCCTGGGAGTGAAATGGCAAGACGGACGGCGCAGGTCCCCACTGAGGTCATCAATAAGATCACTGCAATGTCTCCACCAACAAGCAAGAAGAAAACACAAGCTTTCCTAGGTGCCATAGGCTTCTGGAGAATGCACATCCGTGAGTACAGCCAGATTGTGAGCCCTCTCTACCTGCTCACCCGCAAGAAGAGAGATTTCCACTGGGGCCCTGAACAACAGCAAGCCTTCGCCCAGATCAAGCAGGAGATCGCTCATGCAGTAGCTCTTGGCCCAGTCAGGACGGGACCAGAGGTAAAGAATGTGCTTTTCTCTACAGCTGGGAACCATGGTCTGTCCTGGAGCCTTTGGCAGAAGGTGCCTGGTGAGACCCGAGTCCGACCCCTGGGATTCTGAAAAAGAAGTTACAGGTGGTTTGAAGCCAACTACACTCCCGCAGAGAAGGAAATCCTGGCTGACTATGAAGAAGTTCAAGCTGCCTCAGACGTGATTGGCACGGAGGCATAACTCCTCCTGGCACCCCATCTACCAGAGCTGGGGTGAATGTTTAAAGAAAAGTTTCCCTCTACCCACCATTCCACTGACGCCACATGGAGCAAGTGGATTGCCCTCATTATGCAGCACTCCAGTATTGGAAAATTGAATCACCCTGGAATTTTGGAGATAATTACAAAGTGGCCCGAAGGTGAAAACTTTGGTCTCACCGATGAAGAGGAGAAGGAACAAGTGACCCAGGCTGAAGAAGCCCCACCATACAACCAACTGCCAACAGATGAAACACGCTACGCCCTTTTCACCAACAGTTCCTGTTGCATTGTGGGGATGAACCAGAAGTGGAAAGCAGCCGTATAGATCTGTGCAATGACAGGTTGCACAAGCTACCGAAGGAGAAGGTGGATCAAGTCAACTTGCTGAACTCAAAGCTGTTCAGCTGGCCTTGGACATTGCTGAAAGAGAGAAGTGGCCAAAGCTCTAACTTTATACTGATTCATGGATGGTAACCAATGCTCTGTGGGGTTGGCTGGAAAGATGGAAAAAGGCTAAGTGGCTGTGTAGAGGAAAACCAATCTGGGCAGCTGATGAGGGGAAAGACATTGCCACTTGGATAGAGAAGCTACCCGTGGAAATCTGTCATGTGGATGCCCATGTCTCCAAGAGTAGAGCTAATGAGGAGCACCAAAACAAGCAGGTAGATCAGGCTGCACAGATAAAGGTGTCAAAGACAGATTTAGATTGGCAACACAAGAGAGAGTTGTTCCTGGCTCGATGGGCCCACGATGCCACAGGTCATCAGGGCAGAGACGCCACCTATAAGTGGGCACGAGTCCGAGGGGTGGATCTAACCATAGACAGCATTTCTCAGGTTATCCATGACTGTGAGACGTGTGCTGCCATCAAACAGGCCAAGCAGGTGAAGCCCCTCTGGTATGGGGGGCGGTGGTCCAAATATAAGTAGGGAGGCCTGGCAGATTGACTACATCACACTGCCTCAGACCCGCCAAGGCAAGCGCTACGTGCTGACCATGGTGGAAGCCACCACTGGATGGTTGGAGACCTACCCTGTGCCTCACACTACTGGTCAAAACAGTATTTTGGGCCTTGAGAAACAAGTCCTTTGGAGGCATGGTACTCCTGAGACAATCGAGTCAGACAATGGGACTCATTTCAAGAATAGCCTTATAAACACCTGGGCTAGGGAACATGGCATTGAGCGAGTGTACCATATCCCCTACCATGCACCAGCTGCAGGCAAAGTGGAGAGGTACAATGGACTGTTAAAAACTGCCTTGAAAGCATTGGGTCTTTCAAGAATTGGGAGCAGCATCTAGCAAAGGCCACCTGGTTAGTTAACACCAGAGGTTCCACCAACCGAGCAGGCCCTGCCCAGTCTGAGTCCTTGCATACAGTAGATGAACTCCCAGTAGTGTGTGTCAGAGGTTTGTTAGGGAAAACAGTTTGGATCAATTCTGCCTCAAATACAGACAAACCCATTTGTGGGATTGTCTTTGCTCAGAGACCAGGTTGCACATGGTGGATAATGCAGAAAGATGGGACAACACGATGTGTACCTCAGGGAGATCTGATTGATGGGTGAGAATGATATGTAAATATTACTACTGGATGTCACTGTCATTGCCTGTATATAGCTGTATCCTATATGTGTGTGTGTGTGTACATATATATATATGTGTGTGTGTGTGTATATGGTGTTTACAGAATTAGAATATATATTAGATATAATAGTAAGCTGACGATATGGGGATAAGGGGTGGAATGTCTTGGGGTGACTTTGTGATGCTTGTATCCCCAGATTGCCTTTTGGTGTTGAATATTGAATTCTGCAGCTTTAAGACTGGTTTCAGGAGTGAAGGGGAAGAGAAAGAGGTGCAGAGTTGTTATCAGAGACTGTACTTGCCCCTCCACATGCTACACACAGACCGTGTAGTCTGCAGTGAAAGGCAGGAGAGAGCTTTCTTTTTGCTTTTAGTTAGCTTTTCTGGCTAACTGAGGCAAAGGAGTTCCCCCAGACTGTTCTTTTCCTTTTTTCCTGGAATTCTTGGAACCTGCTCTGGACTCAAAACCCAGACGAGCACCAGGAGCTCACACCTGTGGCCCAGCAGGCCTGGCCTGGGCCATGGCATTTCCCAGCACCAGAGAGACTGAGAACAGCCTGTGTGAGCAGAGCTGTGACCCACAGAGAGACTGAGAACAGCCTGTGTGAGCTGGGCTGTGACCCACAGAGGGACTGAGAACAGCCTGAGTGAGCTGGGCTATGACCAACAGAGGGGACTGAGAACAGACTGAGTGAGCTGGGCTGTGACCCACAGAGGGACTGAGAACAGCCTGAGTGAGCTGGGCTGTGACCCACAGAGGGACTGAGAACAGCCTGCGTGAGCAGAGCTGTGACCCACAGAGGGACAGAGAACAGCCTGAGTGAGCTGGGCTGTGACCCACAGAGGGACTGAGAACAGCCTGAGTGAGCTGGGCTGTGACCCACAGAGAGACTGAGAGCAGACTGAGTGAGCTGAGCTGTGATCCACAGAGAGACCGAGAACAGACTGAGTGAGCTGGGCTGTGACCCACGGAGGGACTGAGAACAGCCTGAGTGAGCTGGGCTGTGACCCACAGAGGGACTGAGAACAGACTGAGTGAGCTGGGCTGTGACCCACAGAGAGACTGAGAACAGACTGAGTGAGCTTGAGCTGTGACCCACAGAGAGACTGAGAACAGCCTGAGTGAGCTGGGCTGTGACCCACAGAGGGACTGAGAACAGACTGAGTGAGCTGGGCTGTGAACCACAGAGGGACTGAGAACAGACTGAGTGAGCTGGGCTGTGACCCACGGAGAGACTGAGAACAGACTGAGTGAGCTGGGCTGTGACCCACAGAGGGACTGAGAACAGACTGAGTGAGCTGGGCTGTGACCCACAGAGGGACTGAGAACAGACTGAGTGAGCTGGGCTGCAGCGCACAGTAGGGACTCCTCCGAGGTTGTCAACTCCTTCGGAGCAGGGAGAGGTTTTGCTGTTTGCTATTGTTCATTTTTGTGCTGGGAAGTGCTTTGTCAGTTAAATAAACAGTTTTTTCCCACTTCTCTCTGATAGAATATTTTTTCCCCAAGCCAGTTGAGGGCCCTCATTCAGAGGTTTCCTCCCAAATTTGCCCTAAACCAGGACAAGGGTGTATTTTATTAAATTTCTCTTTAGAGTTGATGGCAGCATTCCATGATTGATGTTGATTCAGTGTCTCTCCTGAGGAGGCCTGGCCTGGTCAGAGAAGCTGTGCCTTGAGGTCTGACCCAATGTGGACAACCTTGCTTCACATTCCCCAGCCCCATCCTGTCTCTCCTCACTCACCTGCTTTGCTTGGAGAATTAGCTGCACACAGCCAAAGAGTCTAAAATAGTTTAGGTTGCTACCAAAAAAAAGGCTCCCCATTGAAAACAGACACCCTCCACAAGTGTGTGCCAAGCCCAAGGCAAAACCACGACCACTCCAGAGCTGCCCTGGGACAGCTGGAAGGGTGGATCATCATCCCAACGTGCACTGGGCCATTGCAAGGGACTGTGGCCATGGACACTGCCCTGACCCAGCTGCTGGGTTTGGGTGCCACAACAATGCTCATCAGTCCAAGTTTCCTTGGAAACCACCCCAAGGACCCATTTCTGCAGTCAGGTTCCATGCCCACTTGCATGCAGAGCTGTTGTGTCCTCGGCTGCCACAGCACCCTCAGGACAAAGCGGTGCTGGGGCTGTTCCAGGTACAATTGCACTGACGCTCCTTGATGCAGTCAGGGGCCATGGCAGCAGCCACAGAGACCCTTCCTTAGGTTGCTGCCAGGCCAACCAAGGCCTGGAGCCATTGTGATGGCTGCTTGTGATGGAAACCTGCCCTGGGCCCCTTGCTCAGGGCTTGTGTCACTGCCCAGAGCCAGAGGGGATCCCTTGCTGGGGGCTTGTGCCGTGGCCACCTGCCCTGTGCCGCGCTGGCTGCTCAGGCGCAGCGGGACCAGCAGCAAAGCCCAGAGCCAGGGCCAAAGGCCAGGTCAGACAGACAGAAAGGTCAGCTGGCACTGTTTCCATGGCAGCCATCCCTGGGACAGCACACCTGGGTCACCTGTCATGGCACTTGCCATGGAAACCCCTGGGAGGGGCTGATGCCACAGCTGCTGGCACTGAGACACTGCTGGGCTCAGGTGCTGAGCACAGGGCTGAGCACACAGAGATGGTTTTGTTCTTGCTGAGCTTGCACAGAGCCAAGACCTTTCCTGCCCCTCGTCCAGCCATGCTGGGGAGGGGCTGGGGGTGCAGGGGAGGTTGGGAGAGGACACAGCCAGGACAGGTGACCCCAACTGACCCCGGGATATCCGAGGCCATGGCACATCATGCTCAGTGTATAAAGTGGGGAAAGGAGGCAGGAATTGAGGGGACATTTGGAGTGATGCTGTTTGTCTTCCAAGCTAACAAGCAGGATGAGACTTAGTTTCACCAGTGGGCAGGGTCAGCACCAAAGACACAGACACCAACTGAAGGAATTGCATAATTTATATAATACAAAACTGCAAAGAATCACACAAGGAGAAGCTCAGCAAAGCACATAATTGTTAGCAAATTATTACAAAAGGAGAAGCTCAGTAATGCACCTAATCATTACTACCAAAAATTGCCCATAATGATTTAGAAAGATCCATCACCAGTTATGCCCAGACTTTACCATCACCCAGATGCACACATCAGCTCGGGGAAGCTGTCACAGCCAAGGACTGCAGAGCCACTCCCAGACACTGGGAATTCCTGCAGGTGCCTCCAGCCACAGCTGAGGCTTCCAAACCCGCTGCAAAGAGGGCCCAGCTTTGACAGTGCTGAATGAACAATCTGACATCACTTCTAGTGCAGGAACAATGGTTTAACTCTCCTGTTTGGTTTCTCCCAAGCCTGGCCAGGGCTCAAGGAGGAACCAAGGGAGTTGACTTTGACCAAATACCCCCAGACAAAGACAGATGGATCTTGTTTGGTTTCTAAACACAAAAAAGTAAATGAATGTTTCACCAATGCAGAGATACACAGATCATATGGCTAAAAATGCCTCATTAGTGAGCAGGTAACAATATAACATTTGGTTGGAAGGTTCATCTAGAGGTCAGCTTTAGGCTCAGGGCCTGGTGTTCAGGCCTTCGTACTTCAATCAGTGCTTTGACCAAGGCATGAACTACAACCTTCATAACAATTCTTTCAATACTTGAGTCTTACATTTAGGTGTGAGGCATAAAGGCATTGCCTCTTGTTCTTCAGTTAAGTGCTGTTAAAGATCATCACTCAGAGCTGTAAGTCACATTCCTTCTAAAACATGCCTAATTAGTTGTATTCTCTCTTGTTTATCAAATCCCCACTTTTTCTTGAGACTGTGCCTCTTTTTAGACAAGTCTCAATACTCAATTTCCCAGCACAAAGTGTCACAACAACTCTAACACAGACTCATAACACACCAAGTGCTCACACTGCAATGATTGCAGTGACTGCCACAAATGCATTTCACAGCAGCCTCCAATTTGGCAGCCATGAAGCCAATCTCACCAAGAAGAATTTTCTTCTTTCTGCTGCTCTTCTACTGCTCTTTCTATCAGGGCGATTCCTGACTGTTGGACTTCAAACTCATCACTGACAGAAGTGCAACATTCCTGTCCCGTGATAGCCCAGGCTCCTCCTTGGCCAGCAAGCAGATAATCCAAAACCATGGAGTTCTGTAGAGCCCCATTTGTGTTTGCTGGAGCTCATAGGATGTGCTATTGGATATTTTCACAGTATAATCTTCTAATAATCAATGCAGCTTATTAATGTGAACTCCACAGGACGAGGCAGTGCACATGGGGCACAGGGTGAACCAGAGTCTTTGGCTTTCTGAGACCAAAGGCACTCTTTAGGGGGAAAATGTTCTCTCAGTCCTAACTCTTCCTGGTGGTTGTTGCTGAAGTACCCTCAAGGGAGGCATCACCATTGCCTGAAAACAGGACCCAAGCCATCTTTTAGGAAGCCATTTACAGGCATTGTTTCTGCACATCCAGCAGGTCCCATTCCCAGTACCAAAGGTCTGATTTCTCATTTCCCACTGTGGGCTGCTGATGGATCCAGGGCTCCTTCCTGTGCTCCTGTTGTGTCCACAGTGCCTTTGGGCCAGAGGAGTTTCACAGTGGCCCTGCAGCTGGGAGTGCTGTAACACTGACCCTGACCAGCTCCAGCACCCTGAGTTCTATTGACATTGGGAGTGAGGGTAAAGCACAGAAATTCTTTCACATTGTGGCCTCTAACTCTAACAGGGTTCAGTTTCTACTGAAGAGAAATCTTAGTGAATCCAGTAAAACTGATAACTGTATTCCTTTGTTCCACAGCACAGTTTTCTGTAACTGTCCCTGCACTGACTCTGTTATGAGTCAGAGCCCACTGACAGAGGTCTGCCACCCCACAGGGAGCCCCACTCCTCCCAACTCTCCCAGTTGAGAACATACCCAGCAATTAGCTACATTGAGTATTTTGGCTACTTCACTCTTTAAATTTTCATAATAATTTCATGACTAATCCTTGGTGAAACTCTAGAGGCGTTTTTGGTGAACAAGACTGGCTGACTCTCAAGATAGAATTTACAGACATAAGCAGTACTTTTAGGGACAAGGTTACTCATTCTTTTTCCTCAATCTCATCCAGGTTAGGAGCAATATTTCCATTGTCCATGGAGCTGGTGCCTTTTTAATTCCAGAATAATGTCCCCAAGGTCCTTTTCTGTTCAGCTGTACCATGCTGTCTGTGGGTGACAAGGCTTGGTGGGTCCTTTCCCCTCCTGCTGGAGAGGTGCCAGGTCCCAGTCCCTGAGGAGCCCCCAGGCTCCTGGTTGGAATTCATGTGGAAGTCCCTCAGTGTCACATCAGCCTTCACATGGACCCCGTGGATCAGAGCATTTTCCAAAGACATGTTAGGGCAAACAAGGAGATTTGATCTGGCAGGACCTGTAAAACAATATCCCATAACATCCACTTGTTCTCACATAGACACTCAGCTGCAGGGACATATTCCCATCGCTCCTGGCCAGGTTTCAGGGTTCAAACAGTGCTGTCTTTCCCCAGAGCTGTTCCTTCAGCTGGCTCAGGAGGGCCATTTGGCCTCTGCACCCACATTTTGCCTCCATTATTAGGGCTCCTGGATCCAAACGCTTTATCTCCACAAACAGTGGTGATTTGAGGTGGGTCTCCTTTTCTCACTACTGTTTTTAAAACTTAAATATCAATAATTGTGCTATTGTGTCATAGGGCTAAATAATCCAATCTTGTTCACTATTGTGTAAAAGGATTACTTTGATTTCTCCTTGACATCCATTTCCCTGTGGGCCCATTGTTAAGGGTATGGAGCACATCTGGGTGATGGGTTTTCCATCAGGACAGGCTCTCATCTCTTCATGTTTTCAACTGTTCTTTTAACAAACATTCATCTGTTCAAACAATCCTGCAGTTTGTGGATAGTCTGGTATATGAAAAACCCAGCAATTTTAATCACCATGTTTTCCACAGTAACAGATAACACATTCCACATCACAGTATCAGCAAACCCCATTAAAACAGCCCATTTCATCCCTTCCTACTTATTCATTATAAATAATCTCACAAAGTTTACCATGACCTTTATATCCTTGTTAATGCTTTTCTGTAGGGTATTTAGTGTTACATCCCTGAGCAACCAAAGCTAACACATCAGTATTGTCAGCATTATTTCACATTATTATTATTATTATTTACTTTATCTACAAAGATAAACATTATTTGATTATATTTGATACATTTATAAATATAAATATAAATATAAATATAAATATAAATATAAATATAAATATAAATATAAATATAAATATAAATATAAATATAAATATAAATATAAATATAAATATATATATATATATATAATATCATTATTATTTCACTAGTACAAAGAAATTCAAACCCAAGATTAAAAATTCTTCTGTGGCTCCATGTGGGAGTGTTCCAACAAAACTTGTTCCTTCGGTTGGTGCTGTGTCAAATATGCTGTTAACAAAATCCATTCTCATCATCCCAAACCCGTAAGTTCTCTTCCTTTTTCCATATGCAATTTTTGGATGCATTTTAAGACATCCAGTGGTTCAGCCTCTTTTAACTGACTGCTCCACTGCTCACACAGTGCTCTGAACTCAGCCCACTGCAGAGACAGCGAACTCTAGGGAAGAATTCCTGCATCCAGGAATTTTGGATGGGCCTGATGCCTTACATTTACATTTAAAAAGTGACATTTTGTTGTGATCCAGCCAGACAATGCCACTTTGGTTTTACCAGTGGGCAAGGTCAGCACCAAAGACACAGACACCAACTGAAGGAATCAGTGTAATTTTCTGAAGTTCAAAGCAGCAAAGAATCACAAAAGGAGAAGCTCAGCAATGCACCCAATCACTACCAAAAATTGCCCACAGTGATTTAGGAAGATCCATCATCAGTTACCCCCAGACTTTACCATCACATCAGCTGGGGGAAGCTGTCACAGCCAAGGACTGCAGAGCCACTCCCAGACACTGGGAATTCCTGCAGGTGCCTCCAGCCACAGCTGAGGCTTCCAATCCTGCTGTGAGAGGGCCCAGCTCTGACAGTGCTGGATAAACAAACTGACAGCACTGCTAGTGCAGGAACATCTGGTTTCATTCTCCTCTGGGCTCCTCCCAAAGCCTGGCCAGGGCTCAAGGAGGAACCAAGTGAGTTGACTTTGACCATACACTCCCAAACAAGGCATGTTGGATTCCACGGCCCTGCTCAGCTTCTAAATACAGAAAGGTCAATCCATGTTTCACTAATGAGTGCACACATCTATCAGAGTGCTAATGACCATGCATATGTCGTTAATGAGTGGATACAAAGATAACCTTTCGTTGGAAGGTTCATCCAGAGGTCACCTTTGGCTCAGGGCCTCTTGTCCAGGCCTTGGTACTTCAGGGATGTGATCTAGTGGTGGGCTTGACAGTGCTGGGTGAAGAGCAGGACTTTCCCAAAGAAAAGATTCTGTAATTCCAGGATTCCATCTGCTGGGCTCAGTTAGGTCCATGTTGGCAGCACCACTTAGGTCAAAAAGCTCCCTCTTGCTCAGCTCTTGTGGCCTAAGGCTGCAGCTCTTTTAGCTCCTGGTGCTAAGCTGCTCATGCTGGACGAGACGACTGGGAGAGAAGAATACAGTTCATCCAATTCCTTCTGGGACACTGAGAGGGGAGGGTGTGGAACCAGGAGCATTGTTTGGTGTCACCTCCTCTCTGCCCTTCACACCTTTCAGCACTTTGAACCAGCCAAGAGCTTTCTCCAAGGGTGCAATGAAGCAGCTGTTCCTGCTTCCAGCTCTGGCTCTTCCCGGTCTCTGACCTTGACTGGTTTTGTCCCTCTTGCTGTGCCCTCTGTTCCCCCTGTGCTCAGTGGCTGCTTCCCAGGACTGTGAAACTGGCACAGATTAAGGGCTCCAGCCCCTCCTTTCTCTGTCCTTGGAGCTGCCTGCTCACAGCAGCCTTTTCCATCTGGAAGCTCCACGTGAACAGGGAGTCCCCACCTCTGTTCCCTGCACAACCTGCAGGAGCCCAGGGCTGCCATCTCAAGTCCCTGCTGGCACTGGAGGCTCCCAGGTGCCCCAGGCTGCTGTGACACCACTGCACACGGGAGGGAACAGTGGCAGGGGCTGTGCTGAAAGTCAGGTCCATTATGTGCTGCTGCTGCTGCTGCTGTGGGGGTCATTTGTCCAGCCCTGCCCCAGAGTCAGGGATCAGATCCAGGCACTGCTGCTGCTTCCTTGGGTTCAGCCACAGTTTGGGTGTTGCTGTCAGTGCCAGCAGAAGCAGTGGCTGGAGCAGTGGGTGCTGTCAGTGCCCCAAGCCCCAGGGCCAGAGGGGTCCCTGGCCTGGGAGGGAGTTGTCCCCTGTTCTCCTTCTGCCCCACACAGAGCTGGGCTGGGCACAAGTGGGGCAGCACAGCAAACAAGGAGGCTGCGAGTCTCTTCCAGCCCTGTCTGCTCAGAGTTTGGCCCTTGGAGCTGCAGGTGGGCAAAGACAGCTGCTCCAGGTCCCTCTGTGTGTCCCTGTGTTCAGCAGTGCTGCTCCATCAGTCTGTGCCCAGCAACGGGGAAAAGCCTCAGCCCTGCAGGGCCAGGAGCTGCCGGGCTCTGCCTGAGCAGCTCAGCCAGCAGGAAGGAGCTGATCCACACGGGAACCAGGAGCCAAGGACACTCTTTTTTATGGCATGTTTTCTGGTTTAAGGAAAAGAAAAAATAAAAGGAAAAAGCACAGGAAAAATGTGAAAGATAAAAACAAAATGAAGGTGTTACTGAAAGATAGTTCATACCTTTGGATAAAGGGGTAACTGATTTTTTTAAAACAAGAACTAAGTTATTTACTTTGTAAATGTGCTGACGGCATGGGTCCATCTTACTGACCCCAGCAGACTTTTTAAAACAATTTTGGGGTTTATTTCCAATATTGTTATTGTAAATTGTGGTTGAAGTAAGAGGAAATTGCTTTGTGCCCTGCCAGCTTCAAGCAGGACTGGGAATCTAAACTCTGTCAACCCCCAAATCCTTTAGAAGATGCCCTTCCTTCTCACCCTTCAAATGAAGTGCACATTTCCTTTAAATTGTCAGTGGTTTCTTAAAGATGGAAAGTCCCACTTACAGCTTTTGCTCTGGTTTGGAAGTGCAGAAGGGCAATTCTCCATCCATCAGCTCCAGGCTGCACTGACTTAGGAACACAGCCCGCTCGCCAGGTTTTGTCCACTCGTGGCACTTCTAGAGGAGAAAGAAAGTGCAACTGCACAATTCCAGCCAAGAAGGAACGAAGAGTGGGACAGACAAAACATCCTGTGGAGATCCAGGGGTTCAGCTGGGACCATGGAGAGTTTGGGTTCTTGCCAATTGGGTGTGTGTCCCTAACTGCAATCTCTTGGCCTGCAGGAGCGTCTCCCTCACCTGCAAAAGCAGAAAGCTCAGGCGGTGTGCTCGGAACGGGCTCGTCTGATGCAAAGCTGTCAGAGCCCAGTGAGGGCAGAGCCCTGTGCCCAGGGCTGAGCCCAGCACAGCCCAGAGTCCCTCAGCATCCGCAGAGCCCAGCTCTAAGGAGAGAAACCAGAACCCACCCGTCAGCTGAAGGCTCCTGTCCCCCTTGTCCCAACCCCCCCAGTGCCCAGGCCGTGCTGGCTGTGCCCAGAGCTGGGCACAAACCTCCCAACCACTGCTGCCCCTGGGAGCAGAGCAGGAGGGCAGCACGTGTGCCCAGCCTGCAGCCAGCCATGGCACATCCAGCCCCTCAGCAGCTGCCCAGAGCCAAAGAGCAGCTTGGCAGCCCACTGAAGAATTTGTTGCATCCACTCAGCAAAGGGGGAAACCTTTGGTGCCCAGCCAGGCCGTGCCATGCCCAAATCTGGGAGCATTCCCCAGGCTGGGGACTCACCTGCAAATTGGGTGTGGAGCATGTCATTAAAGAAAGTGCCAGAATCAAAGTCGATCATCTCCAGCTGCCAGTGGCCAGGTCGAGGAAGAGGTTGTCATCCTTGAGGTTGTCTTTGTAGCAGCCCCACCTGGTACAGCTTCTCCAGGGGCTGCTTCTCCTTCCCTGGGAGCCAGACCAGGCTGTCAGTGCTCTGCCCAGGGACTCAGCCATCACTGAAGCAGGACAAGTAAAACCAGGTTGGATGGTGGCCACCAGTGCTTGCAAGACCAGCTCAGCTCCAGAACAGATGCTCCCATCTGATGACCCCTGCTCCGTGGTACAGGCAGGACAAAGAAGTCTGGGTTTCTTTGCTTCTTATCACCAAGAGATGTGTGGAGCTGTTTAATCCAGGCTCCTAAATCAAATGGTGCCTGTGAATCTCTTCCATTTTCTAGGGCAGATGAACATCCTGCAGCCAAGGGTCATAGAAGAGATCTTCCACAGATGGCCTGTCCAAGGAGCGCATGGATAAACACCAACTGATAATATCTTGGCACTCTGGGGAGAGAAACCATAAATCACCAGGCAGTCGGAGAAGAATCCTGTTCGCTTTGCCCCACCATTCCTGTGCCTGGGCTCTGCTGGATGCTCTCAGAGCTGTGCCTAAACTTTCCAGTCAATTCCCTGTTTTGGAGGAGAGCAGGACATGTGCCACCTCCTCAGCAGCTGCCAGAGCAGGATGCTCACGAGCCCACTGCTGTCTCCCAGCACTGGTATTCCCCGTGCCCAGAGATGAGGATCCACCTTGAGAGAGCCGTTGTGGGAACTTGAGCTTGCCCCGCATGAAGCTCCGGCCCTTCTTGAACGGGTGCTTCCCGCAGACCATCTGGTACAGCAGGATACCCAGGGACCAGATCGTTGCTGCCTCGCCGTGGTAGCGTTTATGGTAGGTCCATTCTGGGGGGCTGTAGGATGGTGTTCCTATGGAATACAGATGGAGCTCATCAGGGGGATGCTGCTGCTCCCAGAGCAGTGGTTGGCAGGGCTGGCAGCTGGCCCCCCTCTGACCCCCACCCAAAAGCAACTTGGCTGCAGAAGCAATGCCATGGCCTGCAGCAAAGGGGGGAATCCCTGGTGCCACAGCCAGGCTGGGCCATGAGATTTCCAGGAGTATCCCCCAAGCTCGGCTCACCTGCAAACTGGGTGTAGACTGTGTCCTGGAGGAAGGTGCCACAGCCAAAGTCAATCAGTTTGAGCTGCCCGCTGTCCAGGTCGATGATTATGTTGGCCGGTTTGATGTCTCTGTGCAGGACCCCGCAGCTGCTGCAGTGCCGCACGGCCTCCAGCACCTGGCGGAACAGCCCCCGCGCCTCCTCCTCCGGCAGGAACCTCCGAGCCACGATGAAATCAGAGAGGTCCTGACATCGCTCCGGACGCTCCAGCACCAACAAGAAGCAGCTAGGAAGCTCAAACCACTCCAGCAGCTGAATGACTCCACGGAAGCCAGTGGACACCTTGTCCAGCAGCACGATCTCCAGGGGCGCACGGGCGCCGTCGGGCTGCGCGAGGAGCACGATGCCGTCAGCGGGGCTGAGGCCGTGCCAGGGCTCTGGGACTCCTCAGCCAGCCCGGGATGCTCTGCACCCCCCGCTCACCCCACGCCCGCTCTCCCTGCAGGGCTCCCGGCGGCTCCCACCCTGCCGGGCCCCGGCTCCTCGCCGCCCGGCACGGCCCGGCTTCTGCCGCTGGCCCCGCTCACTCACCAGCTCGCCCCAGTGCCGGATGCGATCCCGCGGCACGCGCTTGATGGCCACCTGCGAGCAAGGGGCAGCAGCGGGCTGAGCTCGCCGCCCGGCACGCCGCGCTCCAACCTCCCCTTCCTCGTCTTCTTCTTCTTCTTCTTCTTCTTCTTCTTCTTCTTCTTCCTCCTCCTCCCTCCTCCGCCCTCTTCCTCCTCCTGTTCCTTCTCCTCCTCCTCCTCCTCCGCCCCCGCCACTCACCGGGGCGCCGTCCGCGAGCCGGGTGCCCGAGAAGACGCTGCCGAAGCCGCCGCTGCCCAGCAGAGAACCCATCCGGTACCGCTCCTGCAACGCCTCCTGCGACTTCCCTGCGGGCGACACGCGGCTGTCAGCGCCCGGCCCGGGGCCAGACACGGCCCCCGACCGCCCCCCGAGCGTCCTGGGCCGGGCATCCCCACCCGCCCCGGGCCCCGGCGGAGCTCGGGCCGGGGGAGCCGCAGCGGGGGCGGCGGGAGCGGCCGCGCCGCGTGTGCCCTCCGAGGGCCCCGGGAGGAGCCGGGGCCGGAGCCGGGGCTTGAGCCCGCGATGGGGCCGGGGCTGGGGCTGGGGCTGGGGCCGGGGCTGGGACAAGCGGAGCCAAAGAGAGGCTATTCCGCCCCAGCCCCAGGCACTGATGCCCAGCCAACAGCGCCATAGCCAGGACAGTGAGAGCCGGGCGGAGGCGAGACCGCGGCGGGACGGGCGGGGCCGGGGGCGGGGACGGGGACGGGACAGGGGCAGGGGCAGCACCGCCCGGGGCCGGGGGCGGGTTCGGAGCATGGCCCGGCAGGGGAAGAGGGGGAGAGGGGGAGAGGGGGAGAGAGTCCGTGAAAGGGACACCGGGGAAGAGGGTGCGGGACTGCGGGAGAGGAGGAACAAGAGATCGAGAGGGTCTGTAGACTCGCTGCTGCTGCTGCTGCTGCTGCTGCTGCTGCTGCCGCCGCTGCTGCTGCTGCCGCCGCTGCTGCTGCTGCCGCTGCAACTGAACACCGGGGCCGTTTGTCCGTGTGTTCGCTTGTCCGCGTGTCCGTTCCACGCTCGCCCCACACGCCCCATGGCCGAGCCCCGCGCGTCCCAGGGACAGCCCCTGAGTCTGTCCCAACACGAGAACTTTGCCCTGTTGAGCCAAGGCCCAGAGTCCCGCACGGTGACACAGGAATCCCCTGGGTCCCTGCTGTGCATTGGCCCTGCTGAGGCTCAGACACTGCCGGGGCTCATTCCCTGCCTGGAGGATTCCTGCCCCAGCCAGGCACTGCACTTATGTCTCCAGCATTGCTTTCCAACAAAACCAGGGGAAGGCAAAGTGTTTGTAGCTAAAACTCACAAGTCATCGATCTTAGAGGTGAGATCCATTTGGGATTAATGGCATGGAGAAGCAGTGCAACACTAAAACACTAGAAAAAGGGAGCATAGAAATAAACACATGAAAACATCTTGGATTGTTTCTTTCCATTTTCATTTCACTTCTGGAGAGCTGTTTCAGTTTTCCAAGAATCTTCTCCACAGTCCTGTCTGCTCTTTTCAAGAACCTTTCATGGAGAATGAGGTCGAGCTTCTGTCACAAGTTGTGCCACCAACTGCAGCTTCTCTTGGCTTTCCACACTGTGCATGCAGCACAAGTTCTGCAGCAAAGCAGGACAAATGTTTGGAGAACTTTACAACTTATCCTTTCTTTTCCTTGTGGTCTGGGGAGTTGTGCCATTGGTAAGGTTTTGATTGTGATTGTTCCAAGCTTGGAAAACAGGAGGTGGTACCAGGAATTGTTAGGGAATGCAACCCTGACTGAACTCAGAGAAAGAATCTCCAGAGCCTGCAGCTGGAAGTGGAGAGTTGTGTGATAATGATCTCCATGGACACCTGCAAGTAACTTAGACTGTGAAAATGGGCTGACAGACGCAGTTTGTTTCTGTGTTCAGTTTTAGATCATTCTACATCTCTTGCACTGGTATAAATCAAGAGCACAATCCATTCATGATAAGCACTAGACCAAGCTGGACTGCCCAGAGTAGACGACAAAAAGAATCCAAAAAGGGGAAATGCAGGTGAACTTTGTGAACTTGGTGAACATTGTCTGCAAGAAGGGTATTTTTTTCTAATAATTTCTAGTCCATTCCTTTTATCCTTCTGACAAGGCCATTTGCATCCCAGATTCCTCATCAAAGGAGAACCCTGAGCTTGTGGAACTGTGTGTCCCTGTTCCTCTGCAGGGACACTCAGAGTGAGACAGGAAGCAATTTTGAAGCAATTGTATTAAAACAAAACTAGTTATTAAGTAGAGATTGATATCATTCACCCAAACCAAAAACTTTGGCTCAGCCTGGAGCAGTGTCCTTGAGGGGTGTCCCCACTCCAGGGAGGAAGGCCCACACCCTCCAAGGAGGGAAATGTCAGGACACGCTCCCGTTACAATCTGGGACGGGGCTTTTCCAGTCTCAAGTGCTGCCCTGTCAGTCAGATGTGCCCAGGCTGTGCCAGCTGAGCAGCTCTGCAGAAGTTCTCAGTGGTGGCACTTGGTTGTTCCTTTCTCTGGGGATTTTCCCAGCTCTGCCACAGCTTCAGCTCCCTCTCAGGATGTAGAACTTTGGGATGGAGGAGTCAGGCTGGTTTCAGCATTATTCACCCCAAAAGCAGTGTGACCCTCCCCCCCTCCTTCATTTCCCACTTGGGGCTTTGCAAACAGAGCCTTGTTGGAGTTGTTTGAGCCCATTCCAGGCAGAGCCTCCTGCTCCAGTGGGAACTGCCTTTCCTGTGCCATGGCCAGGCCAGGTCCCGCTGCAGAAAAAGCCCCAGTCAGCCCCAACACAGGAAAGGGCTCGGGCACAAGTGCAGACTGGCATGGTGGGAGCTGTGCCTTTTCCACCTAAACCCAGCTTTTCCCTCCTAAACCTGGCTTTTCCCACCTAAACCCAGTTTTTCCCACCTAAACTCAGGTTTTCCCAGCACTGACTCTAGGAAATCACGCGTGCTAAGGACCTGAAATCCCGGACATAGCACCGAAGCAGAGACACAAAACTTCCTGCAGAGCCCAAGCCCCAAATCCTGTGGCTGCTTTGGTCCCTCCCAACCTGGAGAACACCCCAAGACCACCCGGAGCACAGGGATGGGGGACAAGGACACCCCAAGTTTCTCAGAGCCCCAGGATGGAGGTGGGGGCTGAGGACACCAAGGCCCCCAAGCCTGGGGATGTTCAAGGAGATGCTGCAGGGGGCCCCTAATCCCAGCAGGTTCCCCCTGAGTTCAAACCCCCACATGGCTCCCCCTGAATTTTCCTGACCAGCGGTTATTGACTGAGGTTTTCCTGCTTTTCCTTTGTTTCCAGGAAAGGTTTCTGTCCATTTTTGGGTGTAGCCCCTGGTGGGGCTTTGTCTGTCCGACATGTACCTGAAGGCCCTTAAATAAATGCAACTGCTTTTTATTCCCTTAATTTTGTCTGGCCTCTGTTTTTAGGTAGCCCTGGAAAAGGCATCAGGTCAATACAATGCTTAGTTTTTAAAAACCCACTGGCCTATGGAACTGCACGATGCTTTTTCTGTAGGAAGAACTGGAAAGCAACCAGTCCAGTTGTGCCAACTTTTACCAGCTCAGGTGTGACTTTGAGGTTGCCAACCACCAGGGACCACCAAAGAGGACCAGGACAAAAGAACATGTGCAGAAAGGGAAGAGAAAACATGATATTGATTTTGGGGGAAAGGATTATCATACGTAAGTTTATTCCAGGAAAATTGGTGAATATGTATATAGAATAGAGTATAGAAACAGAAGCATTTTCTATTATCAGTGAGTGAGCTTGGTGGAGTTTTGCCCTGCATATCCAGCCAAATAAAGAACATCTGCTTTCTACAGGAAAAACTCTCTACGGGAGACAGTTCCTCAAACATAGAACTGAAATGCACAAGGAAGAAAATGCTCACAAAACGGCACCAAATTGTTTCCGAGCCACCAAATCCCTGAAATGTAACCAGACAATTTAACTTAAACAGCAGAATGTGACAGACTCCTTATCTTTGCTTTGCAAAGAACAACAAGTACAGTGTGTCCACTTAAGACAATTCCCTCTGGAATAACACATTCCTCAACTTCCCCTGAAGCTGGGATTTTGTACTAAATACAGACATGATTAAGACTTTTTTTTCCAACCTGACTATCATGGCAGCTCACTTGTGCCCTGTGTGTCCCACCTTAAAGAGCTTTTGAACAGATTGTTTTATCTGCAATGACTTTGTGCGTGTAATCAGGAAATATTTTTAATTGTTCTTTTAACCATTACTGCCCTCAGAGTGGGTTTGCCTGAGGAGATTAGGAGCTCAGACATGCAGGTGTGAGCAGGTTGCTTCCCCTGGAGAAGTCAGAGCAAACACAGAGCTCACATCTGGGATTTGAGGGATCCCAGCTGGCTGGACGCTGGCAAATGTCCCAATTGGCAAGGAGGACAAGAAGGAGGAACTCAGACACTCCAGGCCAGTCAGTCTCACTTCGATACCCAATAAAATAATGGAAAAGGATATTCTGGGAAGTACTGAAATACACCTGGAGGACAATACAGGCATCAGTCAGAGTCAGCACGGCTTCATGAGGGGAAGGTCCTGCTTGTGAAGTCTGATTTCCTTCTATGACAGGGTAAAAACCACTCGGTTGATGCAGGAAAGCCAGCAGATGGAATCTTTCTCGATTTCAGCAAAGCTTTTGGTACTGAGTCTCCCAGAATGCTTCTGGACAAAGTGTCCAGCACACAGCTGGATAAACACATTGTGGGATGGGTGAGCAGCTGGCTCGGGGTCAGGCACCGAGGGTGGCAGTGACTGGGGTGACACCACGCTGGCAGTGGTCACCAGTGGGTTCTGCAGGGCCCCATTGTCAGCCCTGTCAGCCCCCCCGCTTCAACATCCTCCTTAACGACCTGAACACAGGACTTGAAGAGATAATCAGTAAATTTACTGATGACACTAAACTGGGAGGAGCTGTCACCTGCCTGGAGGGCAGAGAGGCTCTGCAGAGAGACCTCACAACTAGAGATGGGCAATCACCAACTGTGTGGAGTTCAACAAGGGCAGTGTCAGATTCTGCCCCTGGGATGGGGCACCTCTGCCTTGGTGTATGGACCGGGAAGGAGAGGCTGGAGAGCAGCTGCAGGGAGACACCTGGGGGTCCTGGCCAAGGGCAAGTTGAACATGAGTCAGCAGAGCCCTGGCAGTCCAAAGTGCCACCGTGTCCTGGGCCAGCAGGCCCAGCATCAGCAGCCGGGCCAGGGAGGGGATTGTCACACTGTGCTCTTCACTGGGGTGGCCTCACCTTGAGTGACAGCACAACATAGAAAAGACATAAAGCCATTGCACAGTGTCCAGAGGAGGTCACAAGGATGGGGAAGGGTCTGCAGGGGCTCTGTGAGGAACAGCTGAGGACACTTGGTTTGTTCAGCTGGAGAGGAGGAGACTCAGGTCTCACTTCCTGAGCTCTTCAACATCTTCCCAAGGGGCAGTGCAGGGGCCAGTACTAATCTCTTCACTCTCATGAGCAGGGTGTTGCCTGGTGGCCTGGTCCAAGTCCAGCACGGTGGCCCTAACGCAGGGTCACTCGGTCCATCAGCTCCAGGACACCAATGTGGTGGACAGCAAATGGCATTTATTGAGGGGTTGCAAGGGTCTTATAGCCTAGGTAGTAGGGGTCATTTCCTCTAGCTCTCGTCCGCCTGTGAGCTCTGGTCTGGAGCAGAGGATCTCTGAGGGGGAGGGGGGTTCCTATCTACCCGTACATCCCGATTTCTTCCTCACGCTTTTCCCTAACTCTCACCAGTTCTGTTAGTAATTTTAACAACTGCTGTTGTTTCTGCTTGTACAGTTAGATATATTAGTACAAGAGCTGTTATTCCTACCCCCTTATCTCTGCCTCAGAGTCCTTAATTCAAACGTTTATAATATTTGGGGGGAAGTAGAATTCAGGTCTCTGTTTCAAAGGAAAACTTCTGCCTTTCTTGGCAGACACCTGTCCTTCAAACCAGGACAGGGGTGATGACGCCATTGAGGTGCCTCATGGCACCCATCACATCCCACCAATGCCATTCCATGCCCCCTACCAGGTGACGGCCATCCCCACCCTTGGACACAGCATCCATCATCCCATCCTGACCTCACCCTCATCCCACCCTCATACTCCACCCCTCATCAATCACATGCCCTCATCCCACACCACACGCTGACCACCAGCACCACGGGGTCACTGTCCTGGGTGAAGGAGGCTCTCTGTCTCCAGGTGCCACCATGCAGACTCCGTCATCCCCCACACTGGGTGCCACCCCCTGCCCCCGGCCTCAGCCCTGTCTGTGTCCCCGCAGTGCCCGTGGCCAATGCCACCATCACCCCCGGTCCCCCGGCACTCCAGGTGCGCCCAGGTGACCCCGTGACCCTGTGCTGCTCGGTGCAGGTGGGCTCAGCCCCTGTCACCTTCACCTGGCTGCACAACGGGCACGAGGTGGCCCAGGTCCCCTCCTGGAGCTTGGGGACATCGATGTGGGACATTCGGGCACCTACCAGTGCGTGGCCACCAACCAGCTGGGACAGGACGGGCACCGCGTGTTCCGGGCACTCAGCCCAGAGCTGGCCCTGGAGGTGACACCTCAGGGAACCACTGGACACCACTGGAACACAGGTGGGGTCACACGGAGTCATTGGGATTGCAGGAGCCCTGCAGTGACAGCTGACCCTGGTGTGTCCCTTCTGTCCCCAGCAGTGGCTGAAGGCCTTGGCGGGTCCTTCCTCTTCTTTCTCGTGCTCATTACTGTAGCTGTGAGCTTGCACCAGTGGAACAACATGGGTGGGTGACAATGAGGACAATGGGGGCCCCGGGGAGCTGGGGGACCTCCGAAATGTGGGCGTGCTGGGATGGCAACCACAGCACCTGATTTGGCCAGTGCTGAGTGCTCAGGACCATTGGTCAGGGTCCTGAAGGATTTGGGTGGTGTTGGAGGGCCTTGCAGGGATTTAGCAGTTCTTTCAGTTATCCGGATGAAATATTGAGGTTCCCCCTCCCTGCCAGCCTTGACGTTCTAAGGGCTCAGGGAGTCCAGAGAACTGAAGTGGTTCAGGGGTTCTAGGGGACACAAGGGAAGCTCAGGGGTCCTGGGAGTGCAGTCGTGTTTGAAGATTTTGTGAGGAGGGACAGAGCCCTGGGGACCCCAGAGTCACTCCTCCCCTCTTTGCAGCTGCCAAGAATCAGCCAGAAAGGTGAGTGGGGGAGTCAAACCACACTCTGGCCTTTGGCCCCAAGCCCCAAGACCTCCCATTCCATCCCTCACATCTCCTTTATTCCCTCAGGGCCACCCCAGAGGAGGGGGAGGTGCTGTACACCCACATCATGATCACCAAGCAGACGGGGGTTGAATCTAGACTGGGACACACGCAGAGGGACACGTCACCTATGAGTGTCCCTCTGCCCACATACCACAGCCAGTGTCCCTCACAGTGTCCCCCCGTGCCACCACACTCCAGGATCCCCAGGTGACCTACGCTGAGCTGCCAGCAGCCCATGGGCGACTGCGGGAATGTGGGGACATCTACGGGAATGAGCTGTGACACTCGGGGCACTGGGGGTACTGGGCGTCACTGGGCAGTTCTGGGGGTTCTGGGGGCACTGAGGATCCCACCCATGGGCAGCTACACTTGTGTGTCCCACAACTGCTCCTGTGGGTGCCCCACAGTCATGGGTAGATGGGCACATTGGGGGGTCATGTGTGAGGCTGCACAGGGCACCCAGAGCTCCCCATGCCCCCTCAACCCCCAAGGCCTTCCCCACCTCCCTTCCACTACCGCCAGTGGCTCCCCATTCCCTCCTCCAAATGATGCCAGAACCCTCAGACACTTCCCCATTCCCTCCCCACTGTGCTCACAGTAGCCCCAAGGGCTCCCTCTTTCCCCTCCCAGTGTCTTTCCATTGCTCCCAGGAGATCCAGGTGGTTCCCATTCTCTCTCCCAGTGCCCCTGTACTCCCAGTTCCCTGCAATGTCCCTCTCAGAAGTCCCAGTACACCCACTGCTCCTCATCACTCCTCCCAGTGCCCGGGTAACACAGGACTCATTGCCCTCTTATTGGCACCAAAATGCAGTTTTTTGGTTCAACTGGCAGAGATGGTGTTTCTTTGTTCAGCTCTGTCAAGCTTTAAAAATGGGATTCTCTAATTTTGGGTTGCCACTACAAACCAGTGTTCTGTATTCCCTTCTGCCCTGCCTCAAACCCCTCCTGTGCTGTGTTCCCCACACGATGATGTCAGAAAGGACCTGAGGGGGTTCTGCAGCCTCCCCCTGTGTGGGGAGTGGGGCAGTGGGGATCAGGCCATGGCACAGGGTGGGGTGTCAGGGACAGGAACAATTCAATGTCTGCAGACATTTTGGATCACCTATGTGTGGCATGGCTTGGCCAGGCCTTGCTTTTGGTGACTCAGGGCCCTGTGTGTCAGTCAGTCTGTCAGCCATGGCACACTGCGGACATTGGGACGCTCTGCAAAATCCAACCCCTGAGTGGCCAAGGAAGCAGAAGTCCCTCCTTTGGAGCAGGCCCTTGGTGGCCCAAGAGCTTCAAAAGCAGAGCATGAGTTGGCTGCGTGTGACCCTGCCTTCTCTTGGAGTGTCTGCCCCATCCATGCAGGAACCCAGATGCTGGAAACTTTTGTTTTAAAACACAATTGTCTGCCAAGGAAAGCAGAAATCTTTGTGGAATGGAAAGAGGATCCATCCTTCTAATTGTTGTAACTGTGAAAATTATGGGTCTTGCAGGCCAAAATGCAAGAAAAGCATTAACAGCTCATTACTAGGAAATTTATAGAGTAGAATAAATCAATCAGCAACACAAGAACAGAAATTTCCAACCTGCAAAAGACTGTTTGTTCATCTTTGGTGCAGTTATGGCCACGGCCAGCAGGGGGCTCTGCAGGGAGCACTCCCGGCCAGCAGGGGGCGCCCCGGTGCCAGCTCCAACCCCTCAGGGGCCATGGCGGCCTCGGGCGGGAGGGACGAGGCCAAATCGCTCCTTTGGCAAACTCACGCTTTGCACCAATCGGTCCCGGCACCAGCACCGGCAGCGCCCGGGCACAAGAGACGAAGGCAGCAGCTTGGATCCTGGTGCCCGGTGGCAGCGTAGCAGTGTCCCGGCCCAGGCACACACCCTGTGCAACACCCGCGACCGCTCTCCCTGATGGGAACGCAAGGAAGGCAGCACCGAACCCCAGGCAGGTCTCAGGCCCACAGCAGCACCTCTTGTGCCTTTCCACCACAATTCCTGAAAACCCTCAGCCTTTCACTGCCTTTTCCTCCTTCAGCCCTGGCACAGCAGCTCTGGGAATGTTGAATTCCCTGGGATGTTGAGGAAAGCAGGTGCTCCTTGCTGACACTGCCAGGGCTCCTCAGGGGCTCCACAGCACGTTTGGAGCTGCTGCTCTTCCTGGGCCACTGCTGGTCCCGACACAGCAGCTGCAGGAGGCAGAGGAGGAAGAGGGAAGGGGGAGAGGAGGAGGAGCAGGAGCAGAGTTAGAGCCTCAAAGGCTCTACAGCTGCAGCTGGAGCCCACGAACAGCGTGGGCTGGGTGCAGTGCCTTGGGAGGTCAAAATGGGGTGAAATTGGAGCTGGTTGGGCCAATGCCCCTGTTCTGCTCTGGGTGCTGCAGAACTTAAAGATCTCTTGCAATCAGGGCCAGGGTTCCTGAAGTTCAGCTGTTCTGCTAAACCATCCCTATGTACAAACACACGGCTCTGCTGCCTCTGCTGCCTCTGCCGTGGCTTTTGGGGTACTGTGGCAAATTTGGGCATATTTTTGGGCTCAGGTGCCTCCAGTTCTGCCCTCAAGAAGGTTTTTTGTCTGCCAGGAAGGTTTTGTGGAGTTTCTCACCTTGGCCAGTGCCCAGGCATGGGCACTGGCCAGCTCTGCTCTGGCCAGCCCCAGGTGGCAGCCAGGACCTGAGGCTCCCCCCGCCCCCTTGGCTTTGATTCTCGCAGCTTTCGAGCTGCTGCAAAGGTGAGAATTCTTTCTGCGGGGGAACAGGCCTGGCTGTGGTTTGCTCAGCCCTGCAAGAAGCACAAAACCCAGTGTGAGCCCAAGCACTGGCTCTGTGAGGGCCTTTCATGGTTTTCAGAGCAGGGCTGGCTGGAAACCCCCCTGCAGGGACAGCTGTGAGGGAACCAGTCCAGAAATGCAGCAACTGATCATTTGGTGCCTGTCCCCAAGGCACTGAGAGAGCCCCAGAACTGCTGCACATCCCACAAGGATCTGCCCAACAACCTGACCGGGACTCTCCTAGGTCTAAGCTGAGCAGGCAGAGCTGAACACACAAAAACTATTCCTCCCAGGTTAATTCAAAAGCTGTGTTTTATGTCCAATAAGAGGCAGAAGGATCCTGTGCCCCCTGGCAATGGGGGAGGAATGGGGATCCCCTGGAGGTATTGGGAGCACTGGAATGGGGAGCTCTGTGCAGCCCCATGTGGGGACTCTTCATTCGTGGCCACCTCTGGGCAGGGTGGGCAGCCATGGGAACTGAGGGGGAGGGAACACATGGGGCAGGGATCTCTAGTTCCCCCAGTGCCCCCAGTGCCCCGAGTGTCACAGCACATTCCCAGATGTCCCCACATTCCCGCGGTCGCCCATGGGCTGCTGGCAGCTCAGCGTAGGTCACCTGGGGATCCTGGAGTGTGGTGGCACAGGGGGACGCTGTGAGGGACACTGGCTGTGGCATCTGGGCAGGGGACACTCATGGGTGACGTGTCCCTCTGTGTGTGTCCCAGCCTGGACTCACCCCCCGTCTGCTTGGTGCTCACGACGTGGGTGTACAGCACCTCCCCCTCCTCTGGGGGGGCCGGGGGCTCCGGGGGGGCCCTGAGGGAATAAAGGGGATGTGTGGGAGGGAATGGGAGGCCTTGGGGTTTGGGGTCAAAGGCCAGAGTGTGGTTTGAGCTCCCCACTCACCTTTCCTGTTGCTTCCTGTCAGCTGCAAAGGGAAGAGGGGAGGGGTAACTGTGGGGTCCACAGGGCCCTGACCCCTCTAAGTAATCTTCCAACCCCAATGCACCCTCAATTTCCCCCAGCACCCCTGAGCATCCCGGGGGGTCCTCAGAACCACTGAACCACCCCAATGCTCTCCATCCCCTCTGCCCCAAGAATCTCAAGCCTGGCAGAAAGGTTAAACCTCCAAATTCTTCCCAGGACCACTGAAGGAACTCCCCAAAAAAAGGCCTTCCAACACCCCCACAAAACCTTTAGGACCCTGGGAAAGACTCTGAGCTCAAGTCACAGGCTGTGGTTGCATCCTCATCACCCCCACATTTTGGTGGTCCCCCAGCCCTCCAGGGCTCCCATTGTCCCCATTGTCACCCACCCATGTTGTTCCACCGGTGCCAGCCCACAGCTCCACCCACGAGCAGGACCAGGAAGAGGAGGGACCCGCCAAGGCCTGAGGCCACTGCTGGGGACAGAAGGGACACATCAGGGTCACCTGTCACTGCAGGGCTCCTGCAATCCCAGTGACCCCGTGTGACTCCACCTGTGCTCCAGTGGTGTCCAGTGGTTCCCTGTGGTGTCACCTCCAGGGCCAGCTCTGGGCTGAGTGCCCGGAACACGCGGTGCCCGTCCTGTCCCAGCTGGTTGGTGGCCACGCACTGGTAGGTGCCCGAATGTCCCACATCAATGTCCCCAAGCTCCAGGAGGGGACCTGGGCCACCTCGTGCCCGTTGTGCAGCCAGGTGAAGGTGACAGGGGCTGAGCCCACCTGCACCGAGCAGCGCAGGGTCACGGGGTCACCTGGGCGCACCTGGAGTGCCGGGGGACCGCGGGTGATGGTGGCATTGGCCACGGGCACTGCGGGTACACAGACAGGGCTGGCACTGGGTGAGGGGGGGATAGGAATGCTGTGGGTGGGGTCACCTTCACTCTGGGGGTCCCACTCACCCAAGACGGTGACATTCAGGGGGACACTCTCGGCCACGCTGTCCCCATTGCTGACCCGGCACTGGTAGTGGCCGCTGTCATTGTCCCCAACGTGCCGCAGCTCCAGGTCAGGTCCTGTGCTTAGCGGTGTCTCTGAGCCCCCCCGGTGCCAGGAGAAGGACAGGGGACCTGTCCCCATGGCCACCGTGCAGCTCAGCACCAGGCGATCCCCCAGTGCCACCTGTCCCCCGGGGGGCTACACCGACAGGGACACCCCCGAGGGTGGGACCCCTGCGGGGGGACACAGGAGGGTTGGGGACATGGGAGGAAGGGGGACACCAGGGAGCAGTGACGGACTCAGGGAGGGTTGAGCAGGGACGGGAGACCTGGGAGGGCTGTGGGGGCTCCCCGTGCCCATCCCCGCACTCACCGCGCACCGTGACGCCGAGCCGGGCGCTGCTCTTCCGCACGGCCCCCCCCTCGGAGCGCACCTCTCAGCTGTAATTCCCCAAGAGGGAGACCCCCACGGCGGGCAACAGGAGCTGCGGGGACCCCTGCGGACCCCCCACCAACTGCCCGTCCCGCTAGAAGCTGTACAGGAGGGGGGCTGGGGGCCGCAGGGGGCTGGGGGTGCTGAGGCAGCTGAGATTGAGGGGGGACCACTCGGGGAGCCCGGGGGGACCCTCCAGCAGCAAGACAGGCTTGAGCTCTGGGAAGGAGATGGGGGTGGCGACTGAAACTCTGAGTCCACTGAGAAGTGGCTTTGGGGGTGTCAGGACCTTGGGGTTCAGCCGTGGGGGTGCTCACCGTGCACTGTCACTGTCACCGGTGCTGACAATTTTGCTCCTGTTCCCACCAAGCCCCGCGGCTGTAGCGGCCGCTGTTGTGCAGCTGCAGAGGGGACAGGGACATCTGGGAGCCACTGAGGGACCCTCTGAGCTCCTTCTCGTCCTTGTAAAATCGCACCCTGGTGACAGAGTTGTCTGGCCAGGCCCGGCACCGCAGTGTCACCGTGTCCCACTCCAGCAGTGCCTGTGCTGGCACCTGCAGCACCAGTGGCTCTGTGGGACAGGAGGGTCCCGTCACACTGAGGAGCCCGAGACAGGTCCAAAGTGGGTGCCCAAGGCACCGGGGACGTCTGGGTGGAGTGTCCACTGTGGGAGGGTCCCAGGGACTGAAGGAGCAGTTCCATGGCACAGCTGTCCCTGTGAGCAGGGGACAGGCACTAGGCACACGAGGGATGTGCGTGTGTCCAGGGAGTGGAGCTCACCCAGACCTATTAGGGAGCCACCCGAGCATTTCAGATCCCCTCTCACCATCTGACACCATCATGCTGGGGCTGAGCCCACTGCTGGGTCTATGACACGTGTACGTTCCACTCTCGGTGACAGTGAATCTGTCGGGTCCCTCCTGCCACCAGTGCCGCCTGTCCTTGTACCAGGTGGTGGCACCGGTGGTCCCTGAGCCCTGGCAGGTCAGTGTCACCCGGTCCCACAGCACTGCCGGCGTCCAGGGGGGCTCCACCAGGAGCTGGGTGCTCTGGGCACCTGTGGGTGACAGGGGACACCAGCCTGCCAGGGCCACCACGGGGCTGGGGACAGCAGGGCAGGGACATGGCATCCCCCGAGGACTCACCAGCGAGGCCGAGGGTCTGGGCTGGAAGGGAGAAGGGACAGGGCTGGGTGGGGGTGGCCCTGCAGGGGCAGCAGCACCTGGGGGCCACAGGGTGTGGTGTCTGTCCCCAAACTGTCCCCACAGGAACATTGGTGTAGCACGGAGGATTTGAGGACAGGGACACCTCGGTCACCCTGGGCTGAGTCAGGACATGGGGACACTGTGGATGCCCCATGCATGCACAGGTCACCTCCCCCAGCCCTACAGCACCTGTCCCCATGGCCACATCCCCATAGCCCTGTGCCCGTGATCCCATTCCCATGGCATCTGTCCCCATGGCTCATGTGCATGGGATGTGGTCCTTCTCCCTGACCCTGCATCCCTGTCTCCCTGTTCCTGTCCCCACAGCTGCCCCAGCTCCAAGACTCCTTTTGCCACATCCTTGTCCCCACATCTCGATACCCCTGTTCCCATCCCCACATCCCAGTTCCCCTGTTCCTGTCCCCCTGTTCCTGTCCCCATGACCACCCCACAACTCTGGTCACACTGAGCTCCATGCCCATGCCCTGGCTCTGCTGGCCTTGGGGACCTCATGAGACCCCACAGCCCCCCTGTGCCCCCTCCCCACCGCTCTCTGCCTCACCAGGGCCCATCCCCGTGTTGTCAGGCCCATGCCCGGGGTGTGAGAGTCCATCTAAAAGCCTCTCGTTTGCTCTGCCCAACGACCCTCGCCTGAGGCCTAAGAAGACCCCTCAAACTGCAGTTTAAAGTCGCTGGCCAGGGATGGGAGGAATGCCAAGCCATTGTTCGCAGGTGGTGCCCTTGGACCAGGACTGGTTTCTCAGGAGACTGGTTTACGGATAGTCACGGTGCACTGAACTGTGTTTAGTCGACAAGGCTCCCACAGGTGTGAGAACAATGAACTGCTCAGAGATGGAGTGCCCTGTGTTTGTTTCATCGACAAGGACTCGCTTGGGCTTGTTGTGGGTTTGTTCCCCCCACGGAACCCAAAGCGTCCATGAAAGTCCTCACCTGTTTGGCCAGTAGCCTGACACCTTGGAAAAAGAGTATAATAGACACCCTCAAACTAAAGACCCCCGAGATCTCCCCGGACGGCAACGGACATCTATTGGCTGGTTCCACGAGGATCGTCTGCCCGTCTGGTAGCTATAATCCCAACCCCTTTTCGCTCTCTCTCCGTCTCTCTCTCTCTCTCCATCCCTCTATCGCATTTTGTTGGCACTAAATAAAAGTGCATCTTTTGCAAAAGTAAACTGGTTTTGTCCCCTGTTGTGTCTTTTGCGCTTTGAGATCCCTAAAAGAACCTATCAGGACTCCGCATGTGGTGTGGACCCTGACATTTAATTGGCGTAGTTGGCAGGATTCCCTGATACTGGAGGAGTTGGGGGTTTTCTGTGCACTTTGTACCAGGGGAGGACCTGTGCCATTTCAGCCACACCCAGCCTGTCAGTACCGTAAGGACTGAACAGTGTTGGAAAGCAAGGGAGGTGGTATTGGGTTCTTCCCGCAATCTGCACACAGACCCAGGTAGATAATCAACTCCATTTCAGTTATCGGAGAAATTTTTGTAAAGGATCTCAACTGTGCAAAAGATGGGACTTGTGTTTTTGTAGTGTATGTGTTGTTAAGCTGCTTGTTGTAGTTGAGGAGAGAACCTCCCAGGCAGTTTTTGATCCCCTAACCCAGGCAGGGAAGAAAGGGGATTGTCCTCAGCTAAAAGCTGGGTGTTTTGTTGTTTTGGACCCCTAACCCAGGCAGGGAAGAAAGGGGATTGTCCTCAGCTAAAGGCTGGGTTTTTTGTTGTTTTGGACCCCTAACCCAGGCAGGGAAGAAAGGGGTTGTCCTCAGCTAAAGGCTGGGTGTTTGTTGTTTTGTTGTTGACTACTTGGGATTGCGAAGAGACAAGCTGTTTTGTAACTACGGTAGTACCTCCCAAGTAGTGTGGTCTCTTCACCCGCTCCAGGGACGAGAAGGGAAACACAGTTTTAGCTGTGCTTATTGTGTAATTTTTAAGTGTGCCTCCCTGAGAGTGGTTTTAGTCCCTTCGTAAAAATGTCTGAAGAAGATAAAAATGCTTTTTATGCTTTGCTAGCTAAGTACAAAGCCAGACCCTCCCAAGGGGGAGAAGATTGGGCATACAGTAACTGGTTTAATTTAGAAAATGTGATTGATAGGATACATTCTTTGAAACATGAAACAAAATTCAAACTGGGCAGAAATAAGACCATTCTCTGCTCAGTTTTGGGGGCCTGTCTTACGGCAGCTATAGAAACTCGCTTTACGCGAAGAAGTGAAGAAAGAGCAATTATTGACTCCCTACAAAATTTAGTGGAAATTTTGCAAAAACAATTAGATGAAGAAAGGAATGACAATCATGCTTTGAGAGATGAGATTCATTCTTTAAGAGATGAGAATCATTCTTTAAGAGCTGCCCTAAGACAAGAACACACCAACACTTTAAAACACACTGATTTACCAAAAGAAACAGAAGAAAAGGAAATTAATCTATTATATCCTCAAAAAGAACTGACTCTGATGAAAAATAGTGGGGAATATTGCTGCCCTAGCTTGAGACCTTTGGTTAAAACAGAATACAGTTTTATCAATGATGAGAATTTTGACCCACAAATAACCACTACAAAAATCCTGTACACTGCTACTAAATTATCAGAAGAAGCAGCTAATGGGTACTGGGGACATGGGACTTTCTTAACAACAGAAGTCAAACATAACTTATGGTCCCCAACTCAGTGTGCAGTTTATTGGGCAGCAGGGCTTAACCCTTTGGAAAGGGGAGACCTTGTAGCTTTAGTTGGTACCCCCGACCAACTCCTAGAAAACATTCAAAAAGCTGCTTGCTTGCAAATTATACATGAAATAAAACTCACTGCTGGCTATAAATCACCTATGCAATTACCTGTAAATGTAAAACAATGCCCTCTTTCCTCTGGTGCCAAAGAAGGGCTCAAACTGGTTATACAGGACTTGCAAAACTCCCCTGTATGGCCAATCCAAAAACCCAAACCTTACAATGGGGCTGTTTATCAATATATTGGTGATACCCTTGAGGGAAGAAATGAAATAGAAGTAGTGGGGATACCCAACAAAAAAATCTCCCATTTGGAAAGCCCTAACTTGCAAATTGCCTCAGAGAAAATGCAAACACCTTCTCAGGAAGTGAAGTTTTTGAAGATAGCCACTACTGGGACTGTCCCCCCTGACGGGGTGGCCCAGAAATTCTCAGTAACAGAAGGAACTGTAAAAAATCTGCCAATAACAGAAACTGAGAGCTTGGGTAGCAGCTATGACAAACCTGTCTTAGTAATAAAATAGCCTCTGCTCTCTCCCCCAAACAATCTTTGTTCACTAACTTTGTGTTCACTAATGTTGTTTCTGCTGAACAAATTATTGCTGGGGGACGGGGTGGCTCTTGGGTTGGGTTGCTGATGGTTATTTGGAATGTTTTCCAGCTTGAAGCACGGAGTGCCTCCTTTGTCTGCAACTACACTGATTCTTGTCCTGTGTTTAAAGGAGGTACAGAGTGGCTCCCTTTTTTGCAGCAAATTATTGGGAAGTTAACAGAATTCCAATCTGCATTACATGCTTAATAGTTCCAACATTTTAACCTCCTGCCTCTTTGTGGCAGATTCTGTTGTGTTTACTTTTCACAGAATAATACCATGGAACATGAAGATTAATTGCTGAATCCCTCATCGAACCTGTATATTTTGTGAAGATTCAAAATCAAAATTGAACTGTTGTACAATTTTCCTATGAAATTATGTGTGGTAAAAACAATATAAAATACTGAGGGGAACTTGATGTTAATGTTATAACACCTACTACCCAACCACCGGTTATACTGAGCCTGAAAATCTTTAAAATTGGATCTTAGGTAATTTGGTAAAACTGGCCAACAACAAATATTGCTTAATTCGGCATGGTCTTTTAAACAAGTCAAATTGCCAATGCAAAACCAGGCGGATCCTCTCAAGAAACAAACAAGAGACATAACCGGTGTTGTGGGAACAAGATTGGGAATTTTGAATAGTATTGATTTAGAAGTATTAATGAATAAATTGGCTAACATTTCTTTATTTCTCTGCTGTATTCAGGTTCAATTGTGGATGCAGTCAGTTGCTGCCTCAATTATACGAGAAGTGGAGGAAACCACTTTTCCTACTGAAATTCGGAGAATAATTTGGAATAATGTTCATGATTTTGAAAAAGAATTCCAATCCTAGTGAAACTACTACCCTAGTATAAGCACAGCAACAGCCTTTGCACTGACCATATGTAATGTTTCAGTACATTCAATATTCCCTATCACTGCATTAGGGCTAAATCATGATGGAGCTATTCTCTATCCTTTTGAGCATAGAGAATGGGCCTGTCAAATCGGTGAAAAGTAACAAAGTATTAATTTGGAAACTTACATTGTCTGGAAACAACAAGCGTTTATCTGTAAAAGTAATGCAATCAGAGCTCAAGATATTTGCTTAGACATAGATCAGAATGTCTGTAACTTTGAAAGTTATCCAAAGGAGCTATTGGGGTTTATGAGCAATGGGTGTGCATGCTTAAGAACTGCTTGTCATTTAGTGTTTGTAGAAAATGTAGCAGTGGATTTAAAAAAAAATCATTCACATTTTTGTGTTTGTATGATTGGTATTATTAGTTTTAAATAATGTTAAGTTTTTTGTTTGAAAATGGTTTTACAAAAACAATTGTTTTAATCGATTTTGTTACACATATTATAATCAATATTGATTTCCTTTAATATTATTTGGAAGTTATTTTATTGATTGATTTGCTTTAATAATTGTTTGAAAATTATTTTATTGATTTGTATTAATTTTGATTGGTTTATGATTGTGATTTGTTTGAAAATTTGTTTTTCAATTTGTTATGATTTTGATTTGTTTAAAAAATTGTTCTCAATTTGCTGTGAAAGTTGTTTTTCAATCAATTTGTTGTGATTATTTTGCTCTATTATCTTTCTGTTTATTTCTTTCCTTTTCCTTTCCTCTTTCCCTCTCTCTCACTGATCCCTAATTTTTCTGTCCCTACTTTCCGGGATATGCTACCAATGACAGTTCCTGAAGATGCTACAACGTCACAACATCACGCTGATGGAGTTTTCGCGGCAACACTCATTGGTCACGGGGTGGTGTAAGAGTCCATCTGAAAGCCTCTCGTTTGCTCTGCCCAACGACCCTCGCCTGAGGCCTAAGAAGACCCCTCAAACTGCAGTTTAAAGTCGCTGGCCAGGGATGGGAGGAATGCCAAGCCATTGTTCGCAGGTGGTGCCCTTGGACCAGGACTGGTTTCTCAGGAGACTGGTTTACGGATAGTCACGGTGCACTGAACTGTGTTTAGTCGACAAGGCTCCCACAGGTGTGAGAACAATGAACTGCTCAGAGATGGAGTGCCCTGTGTTTGTTTCATCGACAAGGACTCGCTTGGGCTTGTTGTGGGTTTGTTCCCCCCACGGAACCCAAAGCGTCCATGAAAGTCCTCACCTGTTTGGCCAGTAGCCTGACACCTTGGAAAAAGAGTATAATAGACACCCTCAAACTAAAGACCCCCGAGATCTCCCCGGACGGCAACGGACATCTATTGGCTGGTTCCACGAGGATCGTCTGCCCGTCTGGTAGCTATAATCCCAACCCCTTTTCGCTCTCTCTCCGTCTCTCTCTCTCTCTCCATCCCTCTATCGCATTTTGTTGGCACTAAATAAAAGTGCATCTTTTGCAAAAGTAAACTGGTTTTGTCCCCTGTTGTGTCTTTTGCGCTTTGAGATCCCTAAAAGAACCCATCAGGACTTCGCATGTGGTGTGGACCCTGACACGGGGCACTCACCCCACAGGAGCAGCGCCACCTTCCCGGCCATCCCGGTGTCCCCGGCCATGGGCACTGGCTGTCACTCGCTGCTGGGGCCACCTGTCCCCTGGCTGGCGGCTCTTCGGATGAAGGGACAGGAAGCCAGCTCAGCTCTCATCCTCATGTGTAGGTGGCTCTTGGTGGGGGCAGGGTGTGGACAGGATGGGGGCAGGGTGGGGACCTTGTGGGCCATGGGGGTGATGGAGGCTGAGGTGTTGTAGAGAGCCACGGTTGGGTATCCAGGCTATGTGGGTCCCAGGTTTGGGGGTGCAGGGGGAAAATGCGGGAATGGGGGGTCTGTGGGAAGAAGCTGCCCATGGGATGGGATCAAGGCAATGGTGGTGCCAGGCAATGGGAGGGCTGGAGTGGGGGTCCCCAGGGAGGAGAGACCAAGGGAATGGGGGTGTCATGGTTGGGTTCCCATGGCAATGGGGTTACCATGGTTTGGTTCCCAGGGGGTCACAGGGATGGGCAGTGGCTGGGTGGCACAGGGGTCACAGCTCCTTCATGGGGTGTGTCATATTTTGGGCTGACTCAGAGCCCAGCACAGCCCCCACAGGGTGCTCATGACCAGGGGGGCACCCCAGGCTTGTCCTGGGAGGTTCTGGCTCTCTGCCCCACACACCCCTGGACTTTTTCCCCTCCCCTCATTTCCTGGCTCACACATCCCAGGGAACATTTGAGCAGGTCATGGCTGAGGGATCCTAGGAGGGGGAAAACGGGTCTGAGGGGTGCAGGCAGTGGTTGGGGGGCTGTAGGGGATGGGGCTCTCTGGCCGTGCTCAGCCAAGATTTTTGCTTTCTCTTTCCTGCAGCAGAAGGAAGAGACCATTTATGCTGAGGCCAGGATGTGGATTCTGTCCTGGGGGCACATCCAGAGGGGTCCTGCCCTGAGGGAAAAGGGCTCCTCTGGGCTGTTGGCGTCTGTGTTTATCCTGGGGTCTTGTTCCAGGGGGCTCCTCATTCTAGGGGTGCCATGTCCTTGGGGATTCCTGTCCCAGAGGTGGCACATCCTGGGCACCTCTGTCCTGGGGGGCCCTGAGCATTCCTCCTGTCCCCAGTGGTGCCGTGGCACCTCTGGGGTGCCCAAACTTAAGGTGATGCCTGTTACGACCTTGCCCTGATGATGGGAAATCCCAGGTACATTTGGTTCCACAGCAATCTGTGGAAATGCCTGTGTGTCCCTCACAGTCTGATTCCCTGGTAAATGCACTGCACCCTGCCTGAATTCCCCTGTCTGGGCACTCCCTCCTCCTGCTGTGACACCCCTGTGCTCCAGAGCCTCATGTGGAGCCCCTGCTCCATATTTCCACACTTTTCACTCTCTGCTGGTGTCCACATCCAGAACCCAAACATTCTTTCTGGGAGGTTCCAGAGGGCTGCAGGTTTTGTTCAAGGAGGAGGGTCCAGGTCAGGTTGTTGAGCAGATCCTTGTGGGATTTGCAGCAGTTCTGGGGCTCTCTCAGTCCCTTGGGGACAGGCACCAAATGATCAATTGCTGCATTTCCGGACTGGTTCCCTCACAGCTGCCCCTGCAGGGGGGGTTTCCAGCCAGCCCTGCTCTGAAAACTATCAAAGGTCCTCACAGAGCTACTGCTTGGGCTCACACTGGGTTTTGTGCTTCTTGCAGGGCTGAGCAAACCACAGCCAGGCCTTTTCCCCCACAGAAAGAATTCTCACCTTTGCAGCAGCTCAAAAGCTGCGAGAATCAAAGCCAAGGGGGCGGGGGGAGCCTCAGGTCCTGGCTACCACCTGGGGCTGGCCAGAGCAGGGCTGGCCAGTGCCCATCCCTGTGCAGTGGGCCTTGGCCATGGCTGGGCCCCACACTTGGATGGCCACTGGCTTCAAGGAGCAGGAGTTTGGGAGCTCCTTCCTGCCTGGAGCTCCATTCCCCAGCTGCTCTTTTCTGCTCAGATCCTGAGGATGAGGTAAATGGAGAAGTCTGGAATCCCCTGATTCACCATCCCCCAGTACTGGACCCTCTTGGGAAGGATGTGTCTCCCTGGGACAGGATTCCCTCAGTGAGGACCCCCTGGCAGAACCCGCTCCTGTGTGACTCTCAGCACAAATGGCCTCTTCCTTCTGCTGCAGGGGAGAGAAAGTGAAAGTGTTGGGGGCACAGTGGACACCCCTATTCCCCACAGTCTCACCAGCTCTCCCTGCAGACCCTTCAGCCCCTTTTCTCCCTCGCTGGGCTCCACCCAACCCGTTCCCTGCCCAGGTCCTCCTCAGGCATTCTGAGACAAGTACTGGGGGTGAGGGGGCATGGCACAAAAGTGAAGAAAATAAGGAAAACAGAGAAATAGAGGAAAAAGTCAAGGGCAGAGGTGGGCACAGAAGCAGAGCTACTCAGGATCAGCAGGTGATGCCTGCCCAGGAAACGAGCACCCGAGTATTGAGCCCTGGGTCACCCTAAAATCTGAGGCACCCTGTGAAGAAGCTGTAACCCACGGGCACACCCAGCCACATCCAATACCTGGCACCCCCATTCCCCTGGGAACCCAACAATGGAACCCTCATTCCTTGTGCACCTTCTCTCTGAGACCCCATCCCTGGGATCCATTCCATGGTCACAAACCCCTCGAGGACATGTTGTTCTGAGACCCTCATCCCTAAGTCTGAATCCACCCAGTACTTGGGAGCCCCATTCCCATGGGACCCCATCCCTGGAACTACAGCCCCCTGGATACCCATCCTTGGTGTCCACCCAACCCTAAATTCCTGCACCACCAAAGCCTCCAAATTCCAGAAAAATCCTGTCCCCACCATGTCCCACCATCACCCCCATGGCCCACAAGGTCCCCACCCTCTCCTCATACTATCCACATCCTGGTCCCAACAAGGGCCACCAACATGTGGGGACAAGACCTGACCTCGCTTCCTGTCCCTTCATCCGAAGAGCCGCCAGCCAGGGGACAGGTGGCCACAGCAGCGAGTGACAGCCAGTGCCCATGGCCGGGGACACCGGGATGGCGGGGAAGGTGGCGCTGCTCCTGTGGGGTGAGTGCCCCGGGCACGGGCCTGACAACACGGGGATGGGCCCTGGTGAGGCAGAGAGCGGTGGGGAGGGGGCACAGGGGTCTCATGAGGTCCCCAAGGCCAGCAGAGCCAGGGCATGGGCATGGAGCCCAGTGTGACCAGAGACGTGGGGAGGCCGTGGGGACAGGAACAGGGGGACAGGAACAGGGGAACTGGGATGTGGGGATGGGAACAGGAGTATCGAGATGTGGGGACAAGGATGTGCCAAAAGGAACCTTGGGGCTGGGTCAGCTGTGGGGACAAGGACAGGGAGACAGGGATGCATGGTCAGGGAGAAGGGCCATGGCCCATGCACATATGCCATGGGAATGGGATCACGGGCACAGGGCCATGGGGATGTGGCCATGGGGACAGGTGCTGTTAGGCTGGGGGAGGTGACCTGTGCACACATGGGGCATCCACAGTGTCCCCATGTCCTGCCTCAGCCCAGGGTGACTGAGGTGTCCCTGTCCTCAAATCCTCCGTGCTACACCAGTGTCCCTGTGGGGACAGTTTGGGGACAGACACCACACCAGGTCCCCCAGGTGCTGCTGCCCCTGCAGGGCCACCCCCACTCAGCCCTGTCCCTTCTCCCTTCCAGCCCAGACCCTCGGCCTCGCTGGTGAGCCCTCGGGGGATGCCATGTCCCTGCCCTGCTGTCCCCAGCCCCGTGGTGGCCCTGGCAGGCTGGTGTCCCCTGTCACCCACAGGTGCCCAGAGCACCCAGCTCCTGGTGGAGCCCCCCTGGACGCCAGCAGTGCTGTGGGACCGGGTGACACTGACCTGCCAGGGCTCAGGGACCACCGGTGACACCACCTGGTACAAGGACAGGCGGCGCTGGTGGCAGGAGGGACCCGACAGCTTCACTGTCACCGAGAGTGGAACCTACACGTGTCATAGACCCAGCAGTGGGCTCAGCCCCACCGTGATGGTGTCAGATGGTGAGAGGGGATCTGAAATGCTCAGGGTGGCTCCATGATAGGTCTGGCTCCACTTCGTGGGTGGCCTAACACACCTCCTGTGGCCAGAGCCTGTCCCCTGCACTCATTGACATCCCAGTGCATTCCAGTGCTGTGGGAGCCTCGTGGACACAGAAGAGTCAAGTGGCTGTTCCTGGTGTCCCTGGGACCCTCCTGCCCAGTGGACACTCCACCCAGACGTCCCCAGAGCCGTGGGCACCCACTTTGGACCTTTCTCGGGCTCCTCAGTGTGATGGGACCCTCCTGTCCCACAGAGCCACTGGTGCTGCAGGTGCCAGCACGGGCACTGCTGGAGGGGGAAATGGTGACACTGCGCTGCCGGGGCAGGACGAACAATCCTGTCTCCGGGGTGCGATTTTACCGGGACGAGAAGGATCTGGGGGAATTCCTCAGGGGCACCGAGCTGTCTGTGTCCCCCCGGCAGCTGCACAACTGCGGCCGCTACAGGTGTGCGGCCTTTGTGGATTCAGAAATGTCACTGTCAGCACCCGTGACAGTGACAGTGCTCAGTATACACCCCCAGGGCTCGAATCCCAATATCCTGACACCTCCAAAGCCACTTCTCACTGGACTCAGAGTCACAGTCCCCATTCCAATCTCTCAAGCCTGTGCTGGTGCTGGCAGGTGCCCCCGAGCTCCCCGAGGGGTCCCCCCTCAATCTCAGCTGCCTCAGCACCCCCAGCCCCCTGCGGCCCCCAGCCCCCCTCCTGTACAGCTTCTACCGGGACGGGCAGTTGGTGGGGGGCCCGCAGGGGTCCCCGCAGCTCCTGGTGCCCGCCGTGGGGGTCTCTCTCTTGGGGAATTACAGCTGCGAGGTGCGCTCCGAGGAGGGGGCCGTGCGGAAGAGCAGCGCCCGGCTCGGCGTCACGGTGCGCAGTGAGTGCGGGGATGGGCACGGGGAGCCCCCACAGCCCTCCCAGGTCTCCCATCCCTGCTATGTGCCACCCTGCCTTCCCAGGTCTTTCCCTGGGTCCCCCCCATCGCTTTCCATGGGGTGTGCGTCCCTCGCTGTGGTCCCTCCATTGTCCACAGGTCCCACCATGCCTTTCTGGGCCAACAGAATGTTCCTTCAAGCTTCTCCATGTGTCCCCTCACTGAAGCTCCCATCCTTCTCTGGTGTTCCTTCCATCCCTTTCCAATCCTACCCTCTGGCCTCGTCCCCTTTCTTCCTCACCGAGATCCCCCCACCCCCCTCTGATCCTCCCCCTGCCTGATTCCCTCCCAGCTCCCTGATGTCCCCAAGCCCTCATGTGTCCCCCCGCAGGGGTCCGTCCCTCGGGGATGTCCCTGTCAGTGCAGCCCCACAGGGAACAGGTGGCACTGGGGGGTCACCTGGTGCTGAGCTGCACAGTGGCCATGGGTGCAGGTCCCCTGTCCTTTTCCTGGCACCAGGGGGGACTCAGTTAAGCCACTGTGCACCAGCCCCCGACTGCAGCTGCGGCATCTTGGGGACAATGACAGAGGCCATACCAGTGCTGGGCCAGTGATGGTGACAGCGTGGCTGACATCCCCATATTGAACATCACTGCCCTGGGTGAGCAGGACCATTGGGCTAAGGGTGATCCCACTCACAGCATCCCCAATTCCACACATTCCCATTCCACCTCTCCCCCTCACACCATCCCCAGCCCAGCCCAGCTCACAGCCCTCAGCACTGGATGTCACAGACCAGGGGAACTGGGACCGTCTGGCTCCAGGTATCCCCACCCAGGACATCCAAGGCATGCATCCCTATCCCAGCTTTCACATCCCCTACTGCACATCAGGTCAAAGTCACTCTACTCAGCCTGACTTTCCTAGGGCACTGAGACTCTTGGCATTGGGGTGATGCCCCCGTTGATGTGCCTCATGGCACCCATCACATCCCACCCACGCCATTCCACGCCCCCCACCAGGTGACGGCCATCCCCACCCTTGGACACAGCATCTCTCATCCCACCCTCAACTCACCCTTATCCCACCCTCATACTCCACCCCTCATCAATCACATGCCCTCGTCCCACACCACACAATGACCACCAGCACCATGGGGTCACTGTCCTGGGTGAAGGAGACTCTCTGTCTCCAGGTACCACCATGCAGACTCCCTCGTCCCCCCACACTGGGTGCCAGCCCTGTCTGTGTCCCCGCAGTGCCCGTGGCCAATGCCACCATCACCCCCGGTCCCCCGGCACTCCAGGTGCGCCCAGGTGACCCCGTGACCCTGCGCTGCTCGGTGCAGGTGGGCTCAGCCCCTGTCACCTTCACCTGGCTGCACAACGGGCACGAGGTGGCCCAGGGTCTCCTCCTAGAGCTTGGGGCCGTTAATGTGGGACATTCGGGCACCTGCCAGTGCGTGGCCACCAACCAGCTGGGACAGGACGGGCACCGCGTGTTCCGGGCACTCAGCCCAGAGCTGGCCCTGGAGGTGACACCTCAGGGAACCACTGGACACCACTGGAACACAGGTGGGGTCACACAGAGTCATTGTAGGAGCCCTGCAGTGACAGCTGACCCTGGTGTGTCCCTTCTGTCCCCAGCAGTGGCTGAAGGCCTTGGCGGGTCCTTCCTCTTCTTTCTCGTGCTCATTACTGTAGCTGTGAGCTTGCACCAGTGGAACAACATGAGTGGGTGACAATGAGGACAATGGGGGCCCCGGGGAGCTGGGGGACCTCCGAAATGTGGGCGTGCTGGGATGGCAACCACAGCACCTGATTTGGCCAGTGCTGAGTGCTCAGGACCATTGGTCAGGGTCCTGAAGGATTTGGGTGGTGTTGGAGGGCCTTGCGGGGATTTAGCAGTTCTTTCAGTTATCCGGATGAAATATTGAGGCTCCCCCTCCCTGCCAGCCTTGACGTTCTAAGGGCTCAGGGAGTCCAGAGAACTGAAGTGGTTCAGGGGTTCTAGGGGACACAAGGGAAGCTCAGGGGTCCTGGGATTGCAGTCGTGTTTGAGGATTTTGTGAGGAGGGACAGAGCCCTGGGGACCCCAGAGTCACTCCTCCCCTCTTTCCTTTGCAGCTGCCAAGAATCAGCCAGAAAGGTGAGTGGGGGAGTCAAACCACACTCTCGCTTTTGGCCCCAAGCCCCAAGACCTCCCATCCATCCCACACATCTCCTTTATTCCCTCAGGCCACCCCAGAGGAGGGGGAGGTGCTGTACACCCACATCATGATCACCAAGGAGATTGGGGGTGAATCTAGACTGGGACACACACAGAGGGACAAGTCACCCATGAGTGTCCCCCCGCCCAGATGCCACAGCCAGTGTCCCTCACAGCGTCCCCCCGTGCCACCACACTCCAGGATCCCCAGGTGACCTACGCTGAGCTGCCAGCAGCCCATGGGCGACCGCGGGAATGTGGGGACATCTACGGGAATGTGCTGTGACACTTGGTGCACTGGGGGTCACTGGGGGTCACTGGGCAGTTCTGGTGGTTCTGGGGACACTGAGGATCCCACCCATGGGCAGCTACACTTGTGTGTCCCACAACTGCTCCTGTGAGTGCCCCACAGTCATGGGTAGATGGGCACATTGGGGGGTCATGTGTGAGGCTGCACAGGGCACCCAGAGCTCCCCATGCCCCCTCAACCCCCAACGCCTTCCCCACCTCCCTTCCACTACCGCCAGTGGCTCCCCATTCCCTCCTCCAAATGATGCCAGAACCCTCAGACACTTCCCCATTCCCTCCCCACTGTGCTCACAGTAGCCCCAAGGGCTCCCTCTTTCCCCTCCCAGTGTCTTTCCATTGCTCCCAGGAGATCCAGGTGGTTCCCATTCTCTCTCCCAGTGCCCCTGTACTCCCAGTGCCTCTGCAATGCCCCTCTCAGAAGTCCCAGTACATCCAATGCTCCTCATCACTCCTCCCAGTGCCCGGGTAACACAGGACTCATTGCCCTCTTATTGGCAACTTAATGCAGTTTTTTGGTTCAACTGGCAGAGATGGTGTTTCTTTGTTCAGCTCTGTCAGGCTTTAAAAATGGGATTCTCCAATTTGGGTTTGCCACTACAAACCAGTGCTCTGCATTCCCTTCTGCCCTGCCTCAAACCCCTCCTGTGCTGTGTTCCCCACACTATGATGTCAGAAAGGACCTGAGGGGGTTCCAAAGCCTTCCCCTTTTCCAGGGCAGTGGGGATCAGGCCATGGCACAGGGTGGGATGTCAGGAACAGGAACAATTCGATGTCTGCAGACATTTTGGAACACCTGTGTGTGGCAGGGCTGGGCCAGGCCTTGCTTTTGGTGACTCAGGGCCCTGTGTGTCAGTCAGTCTGTCAGCCATGGCACACTGCGGACATTGGGACGCTCTGCAAAACCCAACCCCTGAGTGGCCAAGGAAGCAGAAGTCCCTCCTTTGGAGCAGGCCCTTGGTGGCCCAAGAGCTTCAAAAGCAGAGCATGAGTTGGCTGCGTGTGACCCTGCCTTCTCTTGGAGTGTCTGCCCCATCCATGCTGGAACCCAGATGCTGGAAACTTTTATGTTTTGAAACAGAATTGTCTGCCAAGGAAAGCAGGAATCTTCGTGGAGTGGAAAGAGGATCCATCCCTCCAATTGTTATTACTGTGAAAATTATGGGTCTTCCAGGCCAAAATGCAAGAAAAGGACTAACAGCTCATTACTAGGAAATTTATAGAATAAAATAGAGCAATCAGCAACACAAGAACAGAAATTTCCAATCCACTCATGGCTTTGTTCTTCTTTGGTGCATTTTTGGCTATGGCCAGCAGGGGGCGCTGGAGGGAGCACGCCCGGCCAGCAGGGGGCGCTGCAGGGAGCACTCCCGGCCAGCAGGGGGCGCCCCGGTGCCAGCTCCAACCCCTCAGGGGCCATGGCGGCCTCGGGCGGGAGGGACGAGGCCAAATCGCTCCTTTGGCAAACTCACGCTTTGCACCAATCGGTCCCGGCACCAGCACCGGCAGCGCCCGGGCACAAGAGACGAAGGCAGCAGCTTGGATCCTGGTGCCCGGTGGCAGCGTAGCAGTGTCCCGGCCCAGGCACACACCCTGTGCAACACCCGCGACCGCTCTCCCTGATGGGAACGCAAGGAAGGCAGCACCGAACCCCAGGCAGGTCTCAGGCCCACAGCAGCATCTCTCGTGCCTTTCCACCACAATTCCTGAAAACCCTCAGCCCCTCACTGCCTTTTCCTCCTTCAGCCCCGGCACAGCAGCTCTGGGAATGTTGAATTCCCCTGGGATGTTGAGGAAAGCAGGTGCTCCTTGCTGACACTGCCAGGGCTCCTCAGGGGCTCCACAGCACGTTTGGAGCTGCTGCTCTTCCTGGGCCACTGCTGGTCCTGACACAGCAGCTGCAGGAGGCAGAGGAGGGAGAGGGAAGGGGGAGAGGAGGAGGAGCAGGAGCAGAGTTAGAGCCTCAAAGGCTCTACAGCTGCAGCTGGAGCCCAGGGACAGCGTGGGCTGGGTGCAGTGCCTTGGGAGGTCAAAATGGGGTGAAATTGGAGCTGGTTGGGCCAATGCCCCTGTTCTGCTCTGGGTGCTGCAGAACTTAAAGAGCTCTTGCAATCAGGGCCAGGGTTCCTGAAGTTCAGCTGTGCTGCTAAACCATCCCTATGTACAAACACACACGGCTCTGCTGCCTCTGCTGCCTCTGCTGCCTCTGCCGTGGCTTTTGGGGTACTGTGGCAAATTTGGGCATGTTTTTGGGCTCAGGTGCCTCCAGTTCTGTCCTCAAGAAGGTTTTTTGTCTGCCAGGAAGGTTTTGTGGAGTTTCTCACCTTGGCCAGTGCCCAGGCATGGGCACTGGCCAGCCCTGCTCTGGCCAGCCCCAGGTGGCAGCCAGGACCTGAGGCTCCCCCCGCCCCCTTGGCTTTGATTCTCGCAGCTTTCGAGCTGCTGCAAAGGTGAGAATTCTTTCTGTGGGGGAAAAGGCCTGGCTGTGGTTTGCTCAGCCCTGCAAGAAGCACAAAACCCAGTGTGAGCCCAAGCAGTGGCTCTGTGAGGGCCTTTGATGGTTTTCAGAGCTGGGCTGCCTAGAAATCCGGCTGCAGGGACAGCTGTGAGGGAACAAGTCCAGAAGTGCAGCAATTGATCATTTGGTGCCTGTCCTAAGGGACTGAGAGAGCCCCAGAATTGCTGCAAATCCCACAAGGATCTGCCCAACAACCTGACCGGGACTCTCCTAGGTCTAAGCTGAGCAGGCAGAGCTGAACACACAAAAACTATTCCTCCCAGGTTAATTCAAAAGCTGTGTTTTATGTCCAATAAGAGGCAGAAGGATCCTGTGCCCCCTGGCAATGGGGGTGGAAAGGGGAGCCCCTGGAGGTATTGGGAGCACTGGAATGGGGAGCTCTGTGCAGCCCCATGTGGGGACTCTTCATTAGTGGCCACCTCTGGGCAGGGTGGGCAGCCATGGGAACCGAGGGGGAGGGAACACATGGGGCAGGGATCTCTAGTTCCCCCAGTGCCCCCAGTGCCCCGAGTGTCACAGCACATTCCCATAGATGTCCCCACATTCCCGCGGTCGCCCATGGGCTGCTGGCAGCTCAGCGTAGGTCACCTGGGGATCCTGGAGTGTGGTGGCACGGGGGGACGCTGTGAGGGACACTGGCTGTGGCATCTGGGCAGGGGACACTCATGGGTGACGTGTCCCTCTGTGTGTGTCCCAGCCCGGACTCACCCCCCGTCTGCTTGGTGCTCACGACGTGGGTGTACAGCACCTCCCCCTCCTCTGGGGGGGCCGGGGGCTCCGGGGGGGCCCTGAGGGAATAAAGGGGATGTGTGGGAGGGAATGGGAGGTCTTGGGGTTTGGGGTCAAAGGCCAGGGTGTGGTTTGAGCTCCCCACTCACCTTTCCTGTTGCTTCCTGTCACCTGCAAAAGGAAGAGGGGAGGGGTAACTGTGGGGTCCACAGGGCCCTGACCCCTCTAAGGAATCTTCAAACCCCACAGCACCCTCAATTTCCCCCAGCACCCCTGAGCATCCCGAGGGGTCCTCAGAACCACTGAACCACCCCAATGCTCTCCATCCCCTCTGCCCCAAGAATCTCAAGCCTGGCAGAAAGGTTAAACCTCCAAATTCTTCCCAGGACCACTGAAGGAACCCCCCAAAAAAGGCCTTCCAACACCCCCACAAAACCTTTAGTACCCTGGGAAAGACTCAGAGCTCAAGTCACAGGCTGTGGGTGCCGCCTCATCACCCCCACATTTTGGTGGTCCCCCAGCCCTCCAGGGCCCCCATTGTCCCCATTGTCACCCACCCATGTTGTTCCACCGGTGCCAGCCCACAGCTCCACCCACGAGCAGGACCAGGAAGAGGAGGGACCCGCCAAGGCCTGAGGCCACTGCTGGGGACAGAAGGGACACATCAGGGTCAGCTGTCACTGCAGGGCTCCTGCAATCCCAATGACCCCGTGTGACCCCACCTGTGCTCCAGTGGCGTCCAGTGGTTCCCTGTGGTGTCACCTCCAGGGCCAGCTCTGGGCTGAGTGCCCGGAACACGCGGTGCCCGTCCTGTCCCAGCTGGTTGGTGGCCACGCACTGGTAGGTGCCCGAATGTCCCACATCAATGTCCCCAAGCTCCAGGAGGGGACCCTGGGCCACCTCGTGCCCATTGTGCAGCCAGGTGAAGGTGACAGGGGCTGAGCCCACCTGCACCATGCAGCACAGGGTCACGGGGTCACCTGGGCGCACCTGGAGTGCCGGGGGACCGGGGGTGATGGTGGCATTGGCCACGGGCACTGCGGGGACACAGACAGGGCTGGCACTGGGTGAGGGGGGGATAGGAATGCTGTGGGTGGGGTCACCTTCACTCTGGGGGTCCCACTCACCCAAGACGGTGACATTCAGGGGGACACTCTCGGCCACGCTGTCCCCATTGCTGACCCGGCACTGGTAGTGGCCGCTGTCATTGTCCCCAACGTGCTGCAGCTCCAGGTCAGGTCCTGTGCTTAGCGGTGTCCCTGAGCCCCCCCCCCGGTGCCAGGAGAAGGACAGGGGACCTGTCCCCATGGCCACCGTGCAGCTCAGCACCAGGCGGTCCCCCAGTGCCACCTGTCCCCCGGGGGGCTACACCGACAGGGACACCCCCGAGGGTGGGACCCCTGCGGGGGGACACAGGAGGGCTGGGGACATGGGAGGAGTGGGGGGCACCAGGGAGCAGTGAGGGACTCAGGGAGGGCGAGGATAAGAGAGGGGTGGGGCATGTCAGTGAGGGAGAAAGGGGCGCAGTGGGGAGGAGGCTTGGAAAGGGATGGAAGGGACCCCAGGGAAGGATGGGACATGCAGAGAGGGGAAACAAGGAGAGGGTTGAAGGGAACCACAAGGAAGATTCTGCAGACCCAGACAGGGATGGCGGGGCCATGGACAATGGAGGGACATCAGAGAGGGAGAGGTGCATCCAGGGAGAACTGTGGGGACCTGGTGGGGGATGCAGGAAGCAGCGAGGGTGATGGAAGGACCCAGGGAGAGAGCTGGGAAGGCAGGGCAGCACAGAGAGGGTTGAGCAGGGATGGGAGACCTGGGAGGGCTGTGGGGGCTCCCCGTGCCCATCCCCGCACTCACTGCGCGCCGTGACGCCGAGCCGGGCGCTGCTCTTCCGCACGGCCCCCCCCCTCGGAGCGCACCTCGCAGCTGTAATTCCCCGAGTGGGAGACCCCCACGGCGGGCAGCAGGAGCTGCGGGGACCCCTGCGGACCCCCCACCAACTGCCCGTCCCGGTAGAAGCTGTACAGGAGGGGGGCTGGGGGCCGCAGGGGGCTGGGGGTGCTGAGGCAGCTGAGATTGAGGGGGGACCCCTCGGGGAGCTCGGGGGGACCCTCCAGCAGCAAGACAGGCTTGAGCTCTGGGAAGGAGATGGGGGTGGCGACTGAAACTCTGAGTCCACTGAGAAGTGGCTTTGGGGGTGTCAGGACTTTGGGGTTCAGCCGTGGAGGTGCTCACCGTGCACTGTCACTGTCACCGGCGCTGACAATTTTGCTCCTGTTCCCACCAAGCCCCCGCAGCTGTAGCGGCCACTGTTGTGCAGCTGCAGAGGGGACAGGGACATCTGGGTGCCTCTGAGGGACCCTCTGAGCTCCTTCTCATCCTTGTAAAATCGCACCCTGGTGACAGAGTTGTCTGGCCAGGCCCAGCAGCGCAGTGTCACCGTGTCCCCCTCCAGCAGTGCCTGTGCTGGCACCTGCAGCACCAGCGGCTCTGTGGGACAGGAGGGTCCCGTCACACTGAGGAGCCCGAGACAGGTCCAAAGTGGGTGCCCAAGGCACCGGGGACGTCTGGGTGGAGTGTCCACTGTGGGAGGGTCCCAGGGACACCAGGAACAGTCCCATGGCACAGCTGTCCCTGTGAGCAGGGGACAGGCACTAGGCACACGAGGGATGTGCGTGTATCCAGGGAGTGGAGCTCACCCAGGCCTATTAGGGAGCCACCCGAGCATTTCAGATCCCCCCTCACCATCTGATACCATCACGGTGGGGCTGAGCCACTGCTGGGTCTATGACACGTGTACATTCCACTCTTGGTGACAGTGAATCTGTCGGGTCCCTCCTGCCACCAGTGCCGCCTGTCCTTGTACCAGGTGGTGTCACCGGTGGTCCCTGAGCCCTGGCAGGTCAGTGTCACCCGGTCCCACAGCACTGCCGGCGTCCAGGGGGGCTCCACCAGGAGCTGGGTGCTCTGGGCACCTGTGGGTGACAGGGGACACCAGCCTGCCAGGGCCACCACGGGGCTGGGGACAGCAGGGCAGAGACATGGCATCCCCCGAGGACTCACCAGCGAGGCCGAGGGTCTGGGCTGGAAGGGAGAAGGGACAGGGCTGGGTGGGGGTGGCCCTGCAGGGACAGCAGCACCTGGGAGACCTGGTGTGGTGTCTGTCCCCAAACTGTCCCCACAGGAACACTGGTGTAGCACGGAGGATTTGAGGACAGGGACACCTCGGTCACCCTGGGCTGAGTCAGGACATGGGGACACTGTGGACACCCCATGCATGCACAGGTCACCTCCCCCAGCCCTACAGCACCTGTCCCCATGGCCACATCCCCATGGCCCTGTGCCCGTGATCCCATTCCCATGGAATCTGTCCCCATGGCTCATGTGCATGGGCCGTGGCCCTTCTCCCTGACCATGCATCCCTGTCTCCCTATCCTTGTCCCCACATCTCGATACCCCTGTTCCCATCCCCACATCCCAGTTCCCCTGTTCCTGTCCCCCTGTTCCTGTCCCCACGGCCACCCCGTGTCTCTGGTCACACTGGGCTCCATGCCCATGCCCTGGCTCTGCTGGCCTTGGGGACCTCATGAGACCCCTGTGCCCCCTCCCCACCGCTCTCTGCCTCACCAGGGCCCATCCCCGTTTTGTCAGGCCCGTGCTCGGGGCACTCACCCCACAGGAGCAGCGCCACCTTCCCGGCCATCCCGGTGTCCCCGGCCATGGGCACTGGCTGTCACTCGCTGCTGTGGCCACCTGTCCCCTGGCTGGCGGCTCTTTGGTTGAAGGGACAGGAAGCCAGCTCAGCTCTCATCCTCATGTGTAGGTGGCTCTTGGTGGGGGCAGGGTGTGGACAGGATGGGGGCAGGGTGGGGACCTTGTGGGGGTGATGGTGGGGCATGGTGGGGGCAGGATGATTCCAGAATTTGGAGGCTGAGGTGTTGTAGAGAGCCACGGTTGGGTATCCAGGCTATGTGGGTCCCAGGTTTGGGGGGCGCAGGGGGAAAAAGGGACCCTTGGGAATGGGGGGTCTGGGGGAAGAAGCTGCCCATGGGATGGATCAAGGCAATGGTGGTGCCAGGCAATGGGAGAGCTGGGGTGGGGGTCCCCAGGGAGGAGAGTTCAAGGGAATGGGGATGCCAGGGTTTAGTTCCCATGGGAATGGATCTCTCAGAGATGGACACCGGTGGGTGGGCAGAGGGGTCACAGCTCCTTCATGGGGTGTCTCAGATTTTGGGCTGACTCAGAACCCAGCACAGCCCCCACAGGGTGCTCATGGCCAGGGGGACACCCCAGGCTTGTCCTGGGATGTGCTGTCTCTCTGCCCCACACACCCCTGGGTTTTTTCCTGTCTCCCCATTTCCTGGCTCAGCCATCCCAGGGAACATTTGAGCAGGTAACAGGTGGGGGATCCCGGAAAGGGGAAAAGGGGGCTGGGGGGTGAAGGCAGTGGTAAGGGGGGCTGTAAGGGGATGAGGATCTCTGGCTGGGCTCCCCCAAGATTTTCACTTTCTTATTTCTGCAGCAGAAGGAACAAGCCATTCATGCTGAGGCCAGGGCATGGATTCTGTCCTGGGGGGCACATCCAGGGGGGTCCTGCCCTGAGGCAAAAGGGCTCCCTGGGCTGGTGATGCCTGGGTCTTATCACAGGGTCTTTTCCCAGGGGTGTCCTTGTCCTGGGGGTGCCACGTCCTTGGGGATTTCTGTCCCAGAGTTGTCCCATGTGCCCTGGAGGGCCCTGAGCATTCCCACCATCCCCAGTCAGGCCCTTGCACCTCTGGGGTGCACAAACTTAAGGGGACGCCTGTGACGACCTTGCCCTGGTAATGGGAAATCTCAGGTACATTTGCTTGAGATCCCTTTTGCCCAAATGGTGTAGACAAAATTATACATCCATAGAATAAAGGCAAAAATCTTTTTCCTCATGATTTTTTCCCAAGCAAAGTTCAATTTGACAAGGCATAAAATAGTCTGGCTTATAGAGGGCTTTGCTCTCCCAACAAGTCACTTACAATACAGACACAAACAAATCACCAAGAAAAGAGATATTTTTGTTCCGTTTAGGAGCTCATTGGTGCATCCCACAGCAGCTTTAGATTGTGGATAACACAGAGTGTGGAACCTCCATGAGTTTCCAAAACATCCATGGGATTGTTCCCTGCCTGTTGGGCAGCAACCCACCCCTTAAGGAAGGCAATTTTTGGGCCATAGATAGGAACTCTTCAAATTTATCACATTCTCACACTCAAACTTGACTTACTTCCCATGGATTCTGCTACCAAAAGGGCAGAAACTCTGTCCATCCTTGGAGCAGTGCACAGCAGTCTGTGGAAATGCCCATGTGCCACTCAGGGTCTGATTCCCTGGTAGATCCACTGCACCCTGCCTGAATTCTCCTGTCTGGGCACTCCCTGTTCCTGCTGAGAGACCCCCACTGTGCCCCAGAGCCTCATGTGGAGCCCCTGCTCCATATTTCCACACTTTTCCCTCTCTGCTGGTGTCCACATCCAGAACCCAAACATTCTTTCTGGGAGGTTCCAGAGGGCTGCAGGTTTTGTTCAAGGAGGAGGGTCCAGGTCAGGTTGTTGAGCAGATCCTTGTGGGATTTGCAGCAGTTCTGGGGCTCTCTCAGTGCCTTGGGGACAGGCACCAAATGATCAATTGCTGCATTTCCGGATCCCTCACAGCTGTCCCTGCAGGGGAGGTTTCCAGCCAGCCCTGCTCTGAAAACCATCAAAGGCCCTCACAGAGCCACTGCTTGGGCTCACACTGGGTTTTGTGCTTCTTGCAGGGCTGAGCAAACCACAGCCAGGCCTTTTCCCCCACAGAAAGAATTCTCACCTTTGCAGCAGCTCAAAAGCTGCGAGAATCAAAGCCAAGGGGGCGGGGGGAGCCTCAGGTCCTGGCTGCCACCTGGGGCTGGCCAGAGCAGGGCTGGCCAGTGCCCATGCCTGTGCACTGGGGCTGGGCCATGGCTGGGCCCCACACTTGGATGGCCACTGGCTTCAAGGAGCAGGAGTTTGGGAGCTCCTTCCTGCCTGGGGTCCATTCCCCAGCTGCTCTTGCTGGCTCAGATCCTGCAGGGAACGAGCCAGAATGGAGAAGTCTGGAACCCCTCGGAGCCACCACCCCCAGGACAGGAGCCCTGGATGTGCCCCCCAGGACAGAACCTGCCCCCCAACCTGTGACTCTCAGCACAAACAGCCTCTTCCTTCTGCTCCAGGAAAGAGAAAGTGAAACTGTTGGGGGGCACAACTGGACACCCCCATTCCCCACAGCCTCTCCACCACTCCCTGCAGACTCTTCACCACCTGCTTTCCCAACTTTGGGGTTCCCCCAAACCATTCCCTGCTCTGGTGTCTCCCAGGATCATCAGGGCACGAACTGGGGGCTGTGAAATTGAGGGATTAAAGAAAGGAAATGGAAAATGAAGAGATGAAAAAGCCCCTGGGGTTTGGGGAGGCACAGACCCAGAGCCCCTTCAAATCCCGCTTTGGGGTTTGCCTGACCGCAAAACCACGCACATTCCAGAGGACATAGATGGGCCCTGGGTCTCCCCAAAATCTGAGACTCCCAGGGAGGAGCTGTGACCCACGGGTCTACCCAGCCACTGCTCATCTGTGGCACCCACATTCTCCTGGGATAACAACCGTAGGACCCCCAGGACTTAAGTCTCCCCTCTCGGAGATCTCATCTGAGGACTGCCATTCCCCAAGGTCTCCATGGCCCAAGACCCCAAATTCCCAAGGAGCCCTCTTACTCAGATTCTGCCCCCTAGACCCCCCCTTCCCCCATAACCTCAATTCTACGAGGTCTTCCATTCCCCTGGCCCCTCATCCTTTCAACATCCATGACACCAAATCCCTGGAGCCCCCATTCCCCTGGGACTCCCATCCCTGAGTCCCCCCGGCCCTGGTGACTCCCCCTCCCAGGACACCCCATTCTCCAGGGACCCCATCCCTGGCTCCCCACATCCTCTGAGCTCCCCACTCCTGGGAACTCCATGTCCGAACTTGTATCACCCAGCCTTGTCCCCAGCCTGTCCCTACCCTGCCCACAGCCTATCCCCAGCTTGTGGCCACCCTGCCCCCACCAAGGGCCACCTACACATGAGGATGAGAGCTGAGCTGGCTTCCTGTCCCTTCATCCGAAGAGCCGCCAGCCAGGGGACAGGTGGCCACAGCAGCGAGTGACAGCCAGTGCCCATGGCCGGGGACACCGGGATGGCCGGGAAGGTGGCGCTGCTCCTGTGGGGTGAGTGCCCCGGGCACGGGCCTGATGCCTTAGAGATGGGCCCTGGTGAAGCAGAGAGCAGTGAGGAGGGGGCACAGGGGGGCTGCGGGTCCCCTGAGGTCCCCAAGGCCAGCAGAGCCAGAGTATGAGGTGACTGGAGTTTTGGAGTGGCTGTAGGGACAGGAGAGATGGGACAAAAGATTGGTGACAATAATGGTGAGACAGGGATTTGGCAAGGCATCATGGAGCTGTTGGAGGTGACCTGTGCCAGCACGGGGTGGCCATGGCATCCCGAGTTCTGGGGTGTGCACAGTGCTCCCGTGTCCTGCTGAAACATGGGGTGATTTTGGTGTCCCTGTCCCTGAGAGGTCTGTGCCATCTATGGACAGTCTGGGCACTGACATCACACCCTATATCCCTGTGCTGCTGACCCTGAAGGGCCACCCCCACCCAGCCCTGTCCCTTCTCCCTTCCAGCCCAGACCCTCGACCTCGCTGGTGAGTCCTCGGGGGATGCCATGTCCCTGCCCTGCTGTCCCCAGCCCCGTGGTGGCCCTGGCAGGCTGGTGTCCCCTGTCACCCACAGGTGCCCAGAGCACCCAGCTCCTGGTGGAGCCCCCCTGGATGCCAGCAGTGCTTCGGGACTGGGTGACACTGACCGTCAGGGCTCAGGGACCACCGGTGACACCACCTGGTACAAGGACAGGCAGTGCTGGCAGCAGAAAGGACCCGAACACTTCACTGTCACCGAGAGTGGCACCTACACGTGTGACAGGCCTGGCACTGGGCTCAGCCCCTCTGTGAGGGTGTTAAATGGTGAGGGGGGATGTTTGCCCTTGCACCCTCAGGTCCCCGAGAGTTCTGGGTGGGCTCCATTCCCAGGTCACTCCCCTCATGTGACCAGAGCCCGTCCCCTGCACACGGGGACATCCCAGAGCATCCCATTGTCCTGAGAGCCCCTGTTGCAGTGGGGGACCCCTGGTGCCTCCCAAGGCCTTTGGGATCCCCCAGACTCCCCAGATGTGACAGATCCTTCCTGTTTCACAGAGCGTCTTGTGCTGCAGCTGCCGGCACGGGCGCTGCTGGAGGGGGACACGGTGACACTGCGCTGCCATATTTGTCCAAGTCCCTCTCTAGGTCCCCCCCATCCCTGCCTGTCGTCCCATACCCCTTCTCCGTTCTCAGCTCCATCCTCTGCTCTCCCTTTCCTACCTGGCTTGCTTCCAGCCCTCCCTGATTCCCCCCAGTCCCTCCCTGGGCTCCCCCCATCGCTCTCTGAGCCACCCCACATCCCTCCCTTGGTCCCCTCTGTCCTATCTCATCCCTGTCCCTCACCTCTGCCTGCCTCAACCCCACCCCTCTCTGGGTCCCCTTCTCCCTCAATGGGATCCCCTCCCATCCCATCATACTCCCCTCCTGCCACTCCCCATATATGTCTCACCCTTCACAGATCCCCCATCCCACCCATGTCCCCCTGCAGGGGTCCCGCTCTCAGGGGTGTCCCTGCCCGTGCAGCCCCCTGGGGCACAGATGGCACTGGGAGACTGCCTGGTGCTGAGCTGTGTGGTGGCCAAAGGGACAGGTCCCCTGTCCTTCCCCTGGCACGGGGGAGGCTCAGGGACACCACTGGGCACTGGCCCCCGCCTTGAGCTGAGGCACGCTGGGGACAATGACAGCAGCCACTACCAGTGGGGACAGCATGGCCAAGAGTGTCCCCCTGAATGTCACCATCCTGGGTGAGTTGGACTTTCGGGCTGAGGGTAAACTCATCCACGGCATCCCCATCCCACACCAGCCACAGCCCCACCACTGCAGGTCACGGTTCTGGGTGGCCGGGACCCTCTGGCTCTGGAAGCCTCACCCACAACATCCCCAGTGGGTGACTGGTAAACACCACCATAAGTCACATTCCTGGCTGACAGGCTCCCTCTGTCTCCAGGTGCCACCATGCACAGGCTCCCACATCCCCCCATCTGACACTCCCTCGCCCCATTCCCTGCCCCCACTCTGGGTGTCAGCCCCTCCCCCCAGCTCAGCCCTGTCTGTGTCCCCGCAGTGCCCGTGGCCAATGCCACCATCACCCCCGGTCCCCCGGCACTCCAGGTGCGCCCAGGTGACCCCGTGACCCTGCGCTGCTCAGTGCAGGTGGGCTCAGCCCCTGTCACCTTCACCTGGCTGCACAATGGGCACGAGGTGGCCCAGGGTCCCCTCCTGGAGCTTGGGGACATTGATGTGGGACATTCGGGCACCTACCAGTGCGTGGCCACCAACCAGCTGGGACAGGACGGGCACCGCGTGTTCCGGGCACTCAGCCCAGAGCTGGCCCTGGAGGTGCCACCACAGGGAACCACTGGACACCACTGGAACACAGGTGGGGTCACACGGGGTTCCTACGTGGTTCTGAGATCCCCGGATCACAGATGACCCAGGGTCAGCCCCGCTCTGTCCCTGGCAGACACAAATGGAACAGGGCACAGGAGGGAAACTCATGGATCACTGGGATTGCAGAACCTCTGGGGTGACCCCCGTGACCCCAGTGTATCCCCCTCTGTTTCCTGCAGAGGCTCCTTGGGTATTTCCTGCATTGGTCATTGGGTCCCTCTTGTTCCTGATCCTCATGGGTGTCATTGTGGCCTTTCACTGGTGGATCCACATGGGTGGGTGACAATGGGGGTCGAGGGTCCTGGAGAGTGGTGGGAAGGGTGCCCAGAGAAGGGGAGGGTGGCCCCCACAGACCCTAACTTGGGAGGGGCTGAGCCCCCAGTGACCAGGGCTCAGGGCCCAGGGGTGGCTGGGGAGGTGCTGAAGGGTCATGCAGGGATGTTGGGGGTTTTATCAGGGCTTTTTGGGAATTCTGAGGGTGCCCCTCCCTGCCAGGCTTGGGGTTCCGAGGGGTCAGAGTCGTGGGGCAGTGGGGTGGTTCAGGGTTTCTGAGGGAGCATCAGGGATCCTGGGGCATCTGGAGGGAGTTGAGGGTCTGGTGGTGGTTCAGGATTCCCTTGCCCATACCTGCAGTGTGAAAAATGAGGTTCATTTTCCTGGTAGATTTTACAAGGCTTAATTAAAAAAAGTCAAATAGGAGACAAAGTCAATAAAGCAAAAGATTCTTATGTCCCAGTGCTTGAAGTTCAGCCAAGAGCACACACTAACTCAGAAAACACTTCCTTAAATGCATCAACATGTGGAATATTCATAGACCTTCATGCATGATTCAAAATCATTTCCCCAATCTGTAAATCAGCTTTTATTGTGGCTCCATAAATTCCTTCCCTGGACTTCTGGTGTTTGTCATCCCTATCTTTATCCAGATAGGATAATCCAAGAATGTGAAGAAATTTCTGATTATCTTTTTACCATTCTCTGAGTTACTTACATAAACAAAAGCTTTTTACATCACCATGTTGTAGCAAAAAAAAAAAAAAAAAAATACTTAGCACACTATTATTTCTAAGTTTTGTTAATAACAGATCTAAAATAAACTATATTCATACAGCAAAGTTTTCCAGCATTAAACACATAGCATTCATTTTAATACTTGCAAAAAGCCAATAATATAATCTGTACTTATAACATGCAGGGACTCCCCAACCCCCATCCGAGTGCTCCAAGTACCCTCAGTGACATCCTCATTCCCTGGCCCCAGTGCTCACACTACACTCAGAGGGTTCCCCAAATTCCCTGGATTTCCAAGTGGTGGCACCTGCGTGTCTCTGGCATCATCAAACAATGGCTGCTCTGGGCTGGTGCTGCAGCACTGGTGGCTCTGGGCTGGTGCTGCAGCACTGGTGGCTCTGGGCTGGTGGTGCTGCAGCACTGGTGGCTGTGGGCCCGTGGTGCTGCAGCACTGGTGGCTGTGGGCTGGTGCTGCAGCACTGGTGGCTCTGGGCTGGTGGTGCTGCAGCACTGGTGGCTATGATCTGGTGCTGCACTGGTGGCTCTGGGCTGGCGTGTTGGTTTCCCGTGCTTGGGATGGATTCACCTCAGAGCAGGCTCCATGAGGCTGGGGAGTGGGAGGGGCTCTCCCATCTCTGGGAACTTCCCCTGTGAGCTGCTGGCACCAATCAGAGAGCTGGTTTGGTGATGGACAGCTCGGGAAACCAATGAAAAGTTATTTCACTTTCACAAATCACAGTGGATTGAGTTGGCCGCCTCTCTTGCGGCTTCCGGTCTCTGGGGGTGGTGGTCCCTGCCTGGGGGCTCCGGCTCTGCTCCGGGCTTGGCCTGGGGTCCAGCCCGGTGCCCCGGCTCTGCTGGGGGCCCGGCTTGGGACCCCGGCCCCGGCTCTGCGGGGGGCCCGGCCCGGCCGCATGGTCCCGGCCCACCCTCCCTGACCGCATGGCCCCGCGCGGCCCGGAGCTCCCCTCTCCACGTGGCATGGCCGAGCAGGGGGGATCGGGGAGCCACCAAAAGCTCTCCCTTCCCCCTTCCCTCCTCGTTATGAGAGAAGAGGCCTTCAGCTGCCCATGTTGTTTCTTCATGATCTGGATACAATTGTAACTTCTTTATGCCTGGATAAGATCCTCGATCTCCTAAGCTTCCCAGAATGAGAAGAAATTAAAGCATGGAGACTACAGAGGTCAGCGGAATGAAGATAAAGTTCCTGGTGGGAAGAGATTGAAAAGATGCAAACTGATAAGTAGCTTAAAACCTTTTTTGTGGGCTAAGGGGATTGTGACTTCACTAAAATTCCTTTAAACTGTGAAATATACTTGGAGAAGTTTTCATGCTTAAAAAGAGGACTTTTTTTGCCTTGAGGAAATAGAGCTCCCTCTGTTCTGGGATGGGAATATGAACAGAGACATTTGATAGAGAAAGAAATTACTTTTTGCCTCAGGGAAATGGAGCTTTCTCTCTGTTCTGGGACTGGAATATGAACAGAGACACTTCATAGAGAAGGAGATGAAGAGAATTTTGTTTTTCGGCAGCCTGCCTTTAAAAGTTATACCCCAAGTGTGTAACATAACCCATCGCACAGCTTTGAAAGGACTGTGAAAGAATGAGAGGAAAGTCATAATCTGCAATATTTTCCCAGGCAGATGTGGATTGTGAAGGTGAAGACACCCCCTAAGCCATAACTAAAAAAAGGACTTTTCTCTCTTAAGTAAACTAAACTAATTATTTGGATGTATAACTGACTGAAGTGCTCCCTGTATGTTTTTTGGTAAAAAAATGTAAAATAAAGGGGAGGAGGGAACAATCCAGAGATCTTATTCTAAATTATTTTTGTGTTATTAATAAATTTCTTATTCTACCTTTTTAAGTTTAAGCCTGCCTTGTCTCTACTCCTAGGTCCTGTCTGTAAAAAAAAATTAAATATATTAAGGCTGGCAAACCCAAGTCACACTGTGACAGCCGGTGCTGCAGCACTGGTGGCCGTGGAGTGGTGCTGCAGCACTGGTGGGTGTGGGCTGGTGCTGCAGCACTGGTGGCTCTGGGCTGGCAGCTGTGGGTTGGTGCTGCAGGTTGGGGCTGCAGGGCTTGTGCAGCTCCTGGCTGTGACTAACTCGGGAAACATGGTAGAGGTCGTGGGTGGGTGCAGGCTTCTTGCTAAGTTGCTTTGTAAATTTCCAGACAGGGTTGTTTTGGCAGTCCTGCTCCTGTTTGGGTCATGAAAACTGCATAGTGGTTCTGTAATTTCTCTTCTGACTGTGCCTCATTTTCTTGGAGCCAATTGCATAGATGACTACTCTGAACCTGCTGATGATAAAAACACATGCATATTTTCTCTTTAAGTTAGTGTATCAATTAGGGATTAGCAATTATCAATACATTCAATTGAGGAGCCTTACCTAAAAATCATTTAAATTTTTTTAATATAAATATTGTATTACTCAGACTTCTCTAGAAGCTCATTTCACTTTCTTTCTGTTTTCCTAAAAGCATATATGACTTTTGCTAAGAACATGAAGGGAATAGCAAAACAATGTGTTCTAGTGAGACCAGAAACTTACAGCAGTCAGGAAGAATTCAGACATATCAACCAAAAAAATTTCCAATAACAGACATAATTAGTAACATGTGAAATTAGGCGATTACTGTTATGTATGTGATTCGTGCTAATTAAATTGGAACTATATTAGCAAAATTGTTGCTTTATAATCAATAAAAAAGTTGTATTTAATTGTTATAAAGCAAAAAGGGATAAAGGAAATGGTTAAACAAAGCAGGTAGAATCATCCTCCTGATGTTTGGTGGCAATGAGGATGGTAAGGGTGTAGGTCTAAGAACAGCATCTAGAAATAAAACTTTCAGCCTTGAATTGGGCCAAATTGGGGTGATTCCAAAGCATTAGACACAGGACTAAGGCCTGTTGTGGGAAGATATATTTAATTATATAATGCTAAGCATATTGTACACTGTGAGAGGAATGGTCCTACCCGTACCCCCAGCCAGGGTATCCTCCAGTCAGTTTTGCTTACACTTGATTCGAACCAAGCCTCAATTATACTAAATTACCCATTGCTAAATTTTGTATTTACTTAAATCTTTGTAACTAATATATTCTGATTGTATTCATTTATATACAATTGTTGCTATTAATGAATTGCTGCTAAATTTAACCTTGTTGTTTTGATTAATTAAACAAAATGAACATATCCAAACATCCATTTATAACAATTACCAACCACTAGAACATTGTGCCGTCATTCCAGTTTCTGCAACAGCTGAAAAATGTCAAATCAGTGCAGAACTAGACAAAGATGTCTGGAAAAGGATTCCCAAGTGCACTTCAAAAATAGGTCCAGCTCTCATATTGATAAGGTCAAATTGCCAAGTCAAAGCGACTCATCACTTCAGTAGAACAAAGAGCACACTTAAGAGAATTCAGTTAATCGGTATTAATACCAAACACAACGTGATCAAAATAAAACTGGAACGTTGTCTAAATTTAGTGATACTGAAACTCAACAGAAATGAAATTGAGCAGAATTAACCTAATAGAACTAAGCCTTAGTCAATCTTAATAGAATGTATGTGGACATTAAAATATTGGCCCTTAACAAGAGTAGAAACCAACATCTCTTACAAGTTATAGACGTAGCTTACTCTAATAATGTTAATAAAAAAGGGCACTAAAACGTTCGGACGATCTGTGAACAGGATGATTTTGCTGGAGGGATTAAAAAGGATATGATAAGTATGTTGTGATTCTGTGTAATTTGGATTTGAGCACAGATCATGGTAATTGCAATTATTAAGTATAGGTCTTATTAGGATTTTCTAAAGTACAGATTTAATAATTCTTAAATTACTAAAGAGCTATACATAATCAAAATGTTGACACATGTTTTATGGCAAAAAGAATTTTCAGCCTTGGCTTAAATATTAACTGCTGTTCTACAGGCATTTACTTAAAAACATTTGTGAAGAAAGGGTCCCCCGAATTAAGGGGGCAGAAACATTATCTGTCTGTAAATACTCTTTGGTATATAAATTTCTAATTATTATAGTAAAAGCCAACACCATTCTAACTGCGCCACAGTGCACACAGATAGTTTTGAATTCCTCCAGAAAAACAATAAAAAAATCACTCTTTCCCTTTTTTTTCGTTTTGGTTTTTTTTTGGTTTTTTTTTTTTTTTGTTTTTTTTTTTTGGGGGGGGGGGGGGGGGGAGGGTTGTTTGTTTTGTTGTGTTTTCTTTTGTTTCTGCTAGAAGGGATCTGAAGACACAGCCGCCTGTGGGCTGTGGTAAAGAGAGACGGCGGGCGGCAGCTCCGGGACCCCGCGGGGAAAACGGGAGCCGCTCCGAGAACGGGGGGAGAGTGGGGAATGCCGCCGCGCGGGGAAGGGAAAAAGAAACTTTTGCTGTATGGCATCTATATTTGTAGGGGTTAGATCCCCGCATTTGGAACGAGCAGGTGGCGGTGGAAGCCGCGCCGAGCCGCCACGGCACCGAGCCCGAACCGAGCCCGGCACAGCCCTCCCGGGGCTGCTGCACCCCCGAGCACGAGAGGGGGAAAAGAGGAGGGGAAAAGGCAGTAAAAAACAAACCCTAAAACTGCATACAGGAGGGGATAAAACACCGGAAAACGAATGCAGAGCAAAGCTAAAAAGGCACAAAGCACCCACACCCCCCACACCCGCCCCGGCAGAGCCGCCGGCTCCGCCGAAAAGCCGCGGCCCGAGCCCACGAGAGAAGGCGAGCGGAGCTCCCAGCTCCGGAAAGGAGCCGTGCCGCAGGAAATGCCGGCCGGCCCCAGCAGCTCCAGAGCCGCACAGCCCGCGCAAAGCCGCGGCCAGGCGCAGCTTCGGGGGCTCTGGAGCACAAGACTGACCCGGACGCTGCTGCGGCACCGCCGCGGCTCCCAGAGGGCGGGAGCGGCTGCCCCGCGCTCTCGGGGGAACGAAACCGCGCCCCAGTTATTCTGCAGGCGCACGCAACTGAATTCCCGATCCCGGTTTCTTTGACCCTCTCCATGCGTCTTCATACGGCTGGAATAAAAGCAGTTTTAAAAGCCACTATAACATTTTCTAGCACTGTTTTCAACATGAAAAACGGACTTCAAAGGTAATCTTTCCATCGTTAGTGGAATGATGGAAACAGAAACAGAGCCAACGGTCTGTAATTCTTTTTTTTTTTATACTATGTAGGTAGTGGTTTTGAGGCTACCATGTCGTCCCTTATGGCCGCTGCTTCCCCAGCTCACTGGCTGTATCCCCCACGATTCCAGATCGCTGCTCCATGGCTGCTTTGCTTATGTGTTCCCTGGTTCTCCAGACAGTTCCCTGTATCTCCTTGGATGCAATTTTTTTTTTTTTTTTTTTTTTTTTTTCCCCGACTCCTGGCTGTTCCCTCACCAGGGTTCTTGAGACCGCTGTCCCCATGACTCGTTCATGCTCCTACGCTTAACAGTACCATATATTTTCCAGATCATAACCTTTTCCTGTTCCTTGCCATCCTGCGGCTGCCCGTAGCCGTAGCCTTTGGCTACTTTGTATATTCCGTTTCTGAGTCCCTTGGTTTCTTTCGACCCATCGCTTACAGCATGCCAGAGAGTTATTCCCAGCCTTTCCCACTCGAGGGTGTTGAAAACACTTTCGGGCATGGCAAAAAAATCCTCTCTCCTGACCCCATCACAAGACTCTTTTTAAGACCTCCGTGTCATACTTCACTGCTCTCTTTGAGAAGAATAAGCTGGAGGACATTCAGCATGGCCTCTTTTTCTTTTGACACTGCCTTTCCCACCCTTCCAGCCCCGGCCGCTCACCTTTTCCCAGTGTCCCCATTGCAGTGTACCTATTTTTTCCAGAGTCTTTCTCCCTGGACCCGTTTTTGTCCCCTACTCCTTGGAGCTGCCCTCCGACTCCCCCAGCGCGGTCCTGCAGTGCCGGTCTCCGACCGGGCCTCCCGCCTGTTCACTCCACAGAACCCTGCAGAGTCCAAAGGATGTGATGCTCTGCTTCATTATCACAGTGCTGATCACATCGTGGAGTCACCAACACGCAGGAACTCAGGACTTCTGAACAGCTAACCAGTGTGATTAAGCAGAAGCCACTTTATTGTTTACATTATGCTCTACTTACACATTCCAAAACTACTGTCCATGGGATCACGCAGTTCTTGATTGGTGCCTCTGTCTTCTCCACGCGCTCTGCTCGCATCTCTCATGAAATATGATTGGTTAGAGTCCAGTGCTTCCAGGCCCTTCTTTATCTTAGCTCTTGCAGTCTTGGTATCCCATTTTCGGCTTCTTCTTTCCCAGATTAGCACAATTTATGTTTCAGGAGCTTTGACAACATCCAGTTCCAACGTAAAAATGGTTTGGCCAGAGCACTGACAAGAGCACGCTGTGGCCTAAAATGTTCAAATACATTGCTACGGTGGGCACCCGTGGGAGCAGGGAGGGTAGGGACACACGGAGGGTGCCCCCGGGAAAGGACCCCCAGTGACCCCAGAGCCCCGAGTGTCACAGCACATTCCCATAGATGTCCCCGCATTCCCGTGGTCGCCCATGGGCTGCTGGCAGCTCAGCGTAGGTCACCTGGGGATCCTGGAGTGTGGTGGCACGGGGGGACGCTGTGAGGGACACTGGCTGTGGCATCTGGGCAGGGGACACTCATGGGTGACGTGTCCCTCTGTGTGTGTCCCAGCCCGGACTCACCCCCCGTCTGCTTGGTGCTCACGACGTGGGTGTACAGCACCTCCCCCTCCTCTGGGGGGGCCGGGGGGCTCCGGGGGGACCCTGAGGTAATAAAGGGGATGTGTGGGAGGGAATGGGAGGTCTTGGGGGTTGCGGTTAAAGGCCAGAGTGTGGTTTGAGCTCCCCACTCACCTTTCCTGTTGCTTCCTGTCAGCTGCAAAGGAAAGAGGGGAGGGGTAACTGTGGGGTCCACAGGGCCCTGAGCCCTCTAAGGAATCCTCAAACCCCACTGCACCCTCAATTTCCCCCAGCACCCCTGAGCATCTCTGGGGGCCCTCAGAACCCCTGAACCACCCCAGTGCTCTGCATCCCCTCTGCTCCCAGAATCTCAAGCCTGGCAGAAAGGCTCAACCTCCAAATCCTTCCCAGGACCACTGAAGGAACCCCCCAAAAAAGGCCTTCCAACACCCCCACAAAACCTTTAGGACCCTGGGAAAGACTCTGAGCTCAAGTCACAGGCTGTGGGGGCTGCCTCATCACCCCCACATTTTGGTGGTCCCCCAGCCCTCCAGGGCCCCCATTGTCCCCATTGTCACCCACCCATGTTGTTCCACCGGTGCCAGCCCACAGCTCCACCCACGAGTAGGACCGGGAAGAGGAGGGACCCGCCAAGGCCTGCAGCCACTGCTGGGGACAGAAGGGACACATCAGGGTCACCTGTCACTGCAGGGCTCCTGCAATCCCAATGACCCCGTGTGAACCCACCTGTGTTCCAGTGGTGTCCAGTGGTTCCCTGTGGTGTCACCTCCAGGGCCAGCTCTGGGCTGAGTGCCCGGAACACGCGGTGCCCGTCCTGTCCCAGCTGGTTGGTGGCCACGCACTGGTAGGTGCCCGAATGTCCCACATCAATGTCCCCAAGCTCCAGGAGGGGACCCTGGGCCACCTCGTGCCCGTTGTGCAGCCAGGTGAAGGTGACAGGGGCTGAGCCCACCTGCACTGAGCAGCGCAGGGTCACGGGGTCACCTGGGCGCACCTGGAGTGCCGGGGGACCGGGGGTGATGGTGGCATTGGCCACGGGCACTGCGGGGACACAGACAGGGCTGGCACCGGGTGAGTGGGGATGGCAATACTGCAGTTGGGGTCACCCCCAGCCCAAGGGTCCCGCTCACCCAGGGCAGTGATATTCAGGGGTACACTCTTGGCCATGCTTTTCCTGTTGTTGACCCTGCACTGGTAGTGGCCACTCTCGTTGTCCCCAATGTGCCGCAGCTCCAGGCGGGGGCCGATGCCCAGTGGTGCCCCAGAGCCCTCCTGGTGCCAGGAGAATGACAGGGGACCTGTCCCCATGGTCACCGTGCAGCTCAGCACCAGGCGGTCCCCCAGTGCCACCTGTGCCCCGCGGGGCTGCACCGACAGGGACACCCCCGAGGGCGGGACCCCTGCGGGGGGACACAGGAGGGTTGGGGACATGGGAGGAGTGGGGGACACCAGGGAGCAGTGAGGGACTCAGGGAGAGGGAGAATCAGAGAGGGTTAGAGGTGATTCCGGGGCAGAAGAAAGGGAAGCAGACACAGGAGAGGAATGGAAGGGGGTGGAAGGGACCCAGGGAAGGATGGGAGATTCAGCGAGGAGACACAGGGAGAGGATTGAAGGGAACCACAGGGAAGATTCTGGGGACCCAGAAAGGAATGGTGAGACCTGTGTGCAATGGAGGGACCTTAGACCAGCAGAGGTGCGCTCAGGGAGGGCTGAGGGAACCTGTTGAGGGATGCAGGCACCAGTGAGGCTGTCAGAAGGACCCAGGGAGAGAGCTGGGAAGGCAGGGCAGCACACAGAGGGTTGAGCAGGGACGGGAGACCTGGGAGGGCTGTGGGGGCTCCCCGTGCCCATCCCTGCACTCACTGCGCACCGTGACGCCGAGCCGGGCGCTGCTCTTCCGCACGGCCCCCCCCTCGGAGCGCACCTCGCAGCTGTAATTCCCCAAGAGGGAGACCCCCACGGCGGGCACCAGGAGCTGCGGGGACCCCCGCGGGCCCTCCACCAACTGCCCGTCCCGGTAGAAGCTGTACAGGAGGGGGGCTGGGGGCCGCAGGAAGCTGGGAGTGCTGAGGCAGCTGAGATTGAAGGGGGACCCCTCGGGGAGCTCGGGGGGACCCTCCAGCAGCAAGACAGGCTTGAGCTCTGGGAAGATGGGAGTGAGGACTGTGACTCTGAGTCCACTGAGAAGTGGCCTTGGGGGTGTCAGGATATTCGAATTCAAGCAGTGGGGGTGCTCACTGTGCACTGTCACTATCACCAGTGCTGACAGTGACATTCCTGAATCGGCCAAGACCCCGCAGCGGTAGCGGCCGCTGTTGGGCGGCCGCAAAGGGGTCAGAGACAGCTCGGTGCCCCTGAAGGACTCCACGAGATCCTTCTCGTTCTTATAGAATCACCCTGTTGTGAAAGGATTGTCCTGCCAGCCTCGGCAGCGCAGTGTCACCGTGTCCCCCTCCAGCAGCGCCCGTGCTGGCACCTGCAGCACCAGCGGCTCTGTGAGACAGGAAGGTCCTGTCACACTGAGGAGCCCGAGACAGGTCCAGAGTGGGTGCCCAAGGCACCGGGACATCTGGGTGGAGTGTCCAATGTGTGGGAGGATCCCGGAGACACCAGGAACAGACCTGGGGCACATCTGTCCCCACAGGGCTCCCACCACACTGGGGTGCACTGGGATGTCCCTGTGTGCCGGGGACAGGCTGTCTCCACATGAGGGGTGTGAGGCCACCCACAGAGTGGAGCCCAGACCTATCAGGGAGCCACCCTGAGCAGTTCAGATCCCCCCTCACCATTTGACACCATCACTGGGGGGCTGAGCCCACTGCCGTGTCTCTAACACTGGTAGCTGCCACGCTGGTGACAGTGATATGGTCGCATCCCTCCTGCTGCCAGAGCCGCCTGTCCTTGTACCAGGTGGTGTCACCGGTGGTCCCTGAGCCCTGGCAGGTCAGTGTCACCCGGTCCCACAGCACTGCCGGCGTCCAGGGGGGCTCCACCAGGAGCTGGGTGCTCTGGGCACCTGTGGGTGACAGGGGACACCAGCCTGCCAGGGCCACCACGGGGCTGGGGACAGCGGAGCAGGGACATGGCATCCCCCGAGGACTCACCAGCGAGGCCGAGGGTCTGGGCTGGAAGGGAGAAGGGACAGGGCTGGGTGGGGTTGGCCCTGAAGGGACAGCAGCACCTGGGGGACCTGGTGTGATGTCTGTCCCCAAACTGTCCCCACAGGAACACTGGTGTAGCATGGAGGATTTGAGGACAGGGACACCTCGGTCACCCTGGGCTGAGGCAGGACATGGGGTCACTGTGGACACCCCATGCATGCACAGGTCATCTCCCCCAGCCCTACAGCACCTGTCCCCATGTCCACATCCCCATGGCCCTGTGCCCATGATCCCATTCCCATGGCACATGTCCTCATGCCCCATCTGCATGGGATGTGGCCCTTGTCCCTGTCCCTGCATCCCTGTCTCCCTGTCCCTGTCCCCACAGCTGCCCCAACCCCAAGGCTCCATTTGTTACTTCCTTGTCCCCGCATCTCTATCCCCCTTTTCCCATTCCCACATCCCAGTTCCCGTGTTCCTGTCCCCCTGTTCCTGTCCCCACAGCCACCCCACGACTCTGGTCACACTGGGCTCCATGCCCATGCCCTGGCTCTGCTGGCCTTGGGGACCTCATGAGACCCCACAGTCCCCCTGTGCCCCCTCCCCACCGCTCTCTGCCTCACCAGGGCCCATCCCCGTGTTGTCAGGCCCGTGCCCGGGGCACTCACCCCACAGGAGCAGCGCCACCTTCCCGGCCATCCCGGTGTCCCCGGCCATGGGCACTGGCTGTCACTCGCTGCTGTGGCCACCTGTCCCCTGGCTGGCGGCTCTTCGGATGAAGGGACAGGAAGCCAGCTCAGCTCTCATCCTCATGTGTAGGTGGCCCTTGGTGGGGGCAGGGTGGCCACAAGCTGGGGATAGGCTGTGGGCAGGGTGGGGACAGGCTGGGGACAAGGCTGGGTGATACAAGTTCGGACATGGAGTTCCCAGGAGTGGGGAGCTCAGAGGATGTGGGGAGCTAGGGATGGGGTCCCTGGAGAATGGGGTGTCCTGAGGAGGGGGAGTCACCAGGGCCGGGGGGACTCAGGGATGGGAGTCCCAGGGGAATGGGGGCTCCAGGGATTTGGTGTCATGGATGTTGAAAGGATGAGGGGCCAGGGGAATGGAAAGACCTCGTAGAATTGAGGTTATGGGGGAAGGGGGGGTCTAGGGGGCAGAATCTGAGTAAGAGGGCTCCTTGGGAATTTGGGGTCTTGGGCCATGGAGACCTTGGGGAATGGCAGTCCTCAGATGAGATCTCCGAGAGGGGAGACTTAAGTCCTGGGGGTCCTACGGTTGTTATCCCAGGAGAATGTGGGTGCCACAGATGAGCAGTGGCTGGGTAGACCCGTGGGTCACAGCTCCTCCCTGGGAGTCTCAGATTTTGGGGAGACCCAGGGCCCATCTATGTCCTCTGGAATGTGCGTGGTTTTGGGGTCAGGCAAACCCCAAAGAGGGATTTGAAGGGGCTCTGGGTCTGTGCCTCCCCAAACCCCAGGGGCTTTTTCATCTCTTCATTTTCCATTTCCTTTCTTTAATCCCTCAATTTCACAGCCCCCAGTTCGTGCCCTGATGATCCTGGGAGACACCAGAGCAAGGAATGGTTTGGGGGAACCCCAAAGTTGGGGAAGCAGGTGGTGAAGGGTCTGCAGGGAGTGGTGGAGAGGCTGTGGGGAATGGGGGTGTCCAGTTGTGCCCCCCAACAGTTTCACTTTCTCTTTCCTGGAGCAGAAGGAAGAGGCTGTTTGTGCTGAGAGTCACAGGTTGGGGGGCAGGTTCTGTCCTGGGGGGCACATCCAGGGCTCCTGTCCTGGGGGTGGTGGCTCCGAGGGGTTCCAGACTTCTCCATTCTGGCTCGTTCCCTGCAGGATCTGAGCCAGCAAGAGCAGCTGGGGAATGGACCCCAGGCAGGAAGGAGCTCCCAAACTCCTGCTCCTTGAAG